>NC_043765.1:19189850-19540475 GCF_902148845.1 Salarias fasciatus | reverse complement strand
CACAGTTGGGCTGCTATACATTGTCTTTTGCGTCTCTTTTTTTAGGTTCAATATTTAGTCAAAGACAAAGCAAGAGGTCTGTGTGTTCATGATGTATGTGTGTTTAATGGAGGCGAGTCTGACGCTCCCAGGGCACAGCTCCGACCGTCAGCAACCGTTTCCCCTGTTTCCATAGCAACCCCCGTTCAATTACCTCCGCTGTGCTGCCATGCTCTGCCTCTGTTTCGGTAAGATGGAGCGCCGCGCTGCGTGTGTACATGCTTATGTCTCACTTATGCCGTGTGTTCGTGGCCGCCTGCGTGCGCACAATGGCATCTATCACAGACTTGATCTTGTACAGCTGCCTGTCGTCGCTTCATCCAAACGTCTGAGCCGAGAGCTTCACCTCCTCCTCCTCCTCTACCGCCTCCTCTTCCCCACAGGAGGAGAGAAAAAAAACCTTCATCTCCTTTTGCTTGGGCCCTCTTAAAAAAAAAAAAAACCTCACTGATGTAGCGGCTTGCAGCCACTCACAGTACCCCTCCTCCTCCTCCTTCTCCTCCTCCTCTTCTTCTCTCATCTCTCCCTCCCTCCCTTTTTGCCTCAACCTCTCTCTCTTTCTCCCACTCACCCACACATCCACATAGGATAGACACACACGCACGCACGCACACGCACACACACTCTTGTCATGTGATCCACTCGCAGCCCCACCATTGGCGTCTCTGATCGTGGCGTGTGTCCAATCAGGGCATAAGCCCAGAGATCAACATAAGCGAAGCCGAGCAGCCTGGCTGATGCTCTTAGAGTCACACAGGGAGGCAGGCAGGCAAATAGAGAGGCACACACAAAAATATCACAGTAGATGAGCAGCGATGGGCAAAGTTTGATAGGAGGGGAAAAAAAGCAGGCTTTTTTTTTTTTCTTTTTGGAGATATAAGAATAAATAGAGCAAGACAGCTGAAGGAACAAAAAGCCTCAGCAAAGAAAGAAGAGAAAAGGCGAAAGGAGGCGGTGCAGACAAGTCTTCCCTTGATTGTGGACAACGCTGACGGTCCACAATCAGCCAGACTGCTCTTCTCAGGAGCCCGTCTGCCTCCTTCGTCCAACCTCTCGTCCGTCCCCGTCTCCCGCCGAGCGCCAAAAACTCCTTCTCTGGCGAAAGCACGAGGATTCGTCCATCAGCGTGGAGAGCGTCACGCCGCTCTTGGAACCATGGAGGTGACATGTAAGTAACCGAGGATGGAAAAAAGAGCAAGTGGCTTTCAATTTGGCGTGGACGGATGGAGCGAGGGGAGGCGGCGCTCAGGGAGGAAGAGGGACTGTTTGTGTTGTTGCCTGGATGCGGAGGAGGAGCAGAAGGAGGGGAGGGCAGATGATGGAGAGAGGGCGGAAAGGCGGAGGAGAAGGCAGGAAGAGATGGGGAAGACGAGACGGTAGGGGCCGGGGCAGAGCGCTAGAGGAAGAGGAGGGACAGATGGGGCCGGGTGGACTCAGCCAGGCGTAAGCAGGTTAGACCGGGACCCAGATCACAGCCTTTTTATTAACACACAAACACACTCGGTCGCACAAATATAATCTGCTTTCACACGGTCTCACAAATTCAAACCCACATCCACTTGCATCCCCTCCTGCCTACCCCCATCACTCCAGGCACATCGTGTGTGTATGTGTGTGTGTGTGTGTGTGTGTGTGTGTGTGATGGGGGGTTGGGCTTTGTTGTTGTGAATGAGATTACTCCACATCACCAACACCCACTGTTTGTCACCAGAGGAATTCAATGCCACTACTACTGTTCTCCTCTTCTCCACACTGTCTCTCTCCGCCTTGGACGAGCTTCAACCAGTGTTTTAGCCAGGGGGGGTTTGACACGGGATTAGAGAGAGGTCAGCCCCAGACTGGCGAGCAGGCGGCTGTGAAGCGCTGCCAGTACCTGATTTCGTTTGTTTTGGACAGTTCGCAGTACGCGTTGCATTCACTCACTGTCCAGCTCAACCAGGTTTTGTTTTCCGTTCACAATGCTGAAGCCGTCAGGTGATCTCCTCACTTATGGTTCGTGTTTCCAATGATTCCTCAATGAAATTCAAAAGTCGACCAATGAAACGTGAATCTGAAGCATTTTTCATGAAACAGAAGATGTGAGGATTTGGGTTTCTCCTTTTTATCCCATTACCTCAGGGTTTTCGAGTCTAATACAGACATTCCTCACTACTTCAGGACCTTTAACAATAGATATTTGATTGATTAGCCAAAAGATATCTTTATTTAAGAAGAGTACACTAATAGGAGTCAGATCAAATTAGTTCTCCTGCTACAGCTAATCAATGAATAACAAGCTTCATCTCTTCCTGTCTGCACTTCAGAGATTTAATCTATTTTTGTTAATAATGTAAAAATCAAGGTTAAATAATAACCATTGTGATTTTTTTTTTGTCTCTGTTAAACCAGACAGCTGCACCACTACTTGGCAGTGCCATGCTTCCTGCTGAATGTGTCCTGGATCTAGTTTCAGGCTGAACAGATGGATCAGAAAATGAAATCAATCTTCTCATCTAATTCTCAGCAAGGGAGCAAACAAGTGTATTTCTTGTTCTCGATCACTGGCAAAAACAGGCCCGTAATGCTGCCTCCAGTCCTGAAACAACACACGGTCGTCTTCACCAGTGATTGGTCCGAATGGGCCGTGAGTGAGGGACCGCGAGCCCGGTCGAGACAGGATATCAAATAAATGAGGCAAGCATAGAAGTAAAAATACCCTTTCTGGACTTGGGATCTTCGTCGCTGCCTTTTGATGACATGGAGAAGAGTAGATAATCTGCTTTGTTCATCCATGTCGAAGACCAACCTGCCCCATGTGGGATTATTCATGTGGCAATCCTCACAAAGCCGGGCCGCCGCAGCCCAGCGACCCTCTCATCCACCGCCGCAAATCAGTCATTACTCGGCTAACATGTAACACTATTAAGAAGCAGCATGAACCTCCTATTTCAGATTCATTTAAGGCTGCAAATCAATTAAGGACACTTAATGCAAATTAATGCAAATGATTTCAGGCCCTGCTCTTTAGTAAGGAGACGGTTCCTCCAGTTTGCCAGAAGGCCAACATGCATGCGTGCTCGATTAATGAAATGGGAGATTGCACCTAGAGTCCGGAGTGATTTGACAGTAATGGCGCGAGCGCAGGTGCCAAAAGTTTTTGGGCGGACGCCACATTTAGATTCCAGGAAGCTGCTCGGGACAGTTGGCGAGAGCTCGGTACACGCCGCCTTCACGCCAGCGACCGTGGCTGCCGCTGTCCTGCTTTGCATCCATGAGGCCACGACAAACCTGCACCTCCCCCACTCCCCGCGTTTCGTCTCCTGCGTGGAGACCTGCAGATTTCATATACCGTGCTCGTCGCCCACGTTTCCGTTCCCCTTTTTCTACCTTAAATTACACACTGTTTTTTCCTTCTGTCCTTTTTGTCCACCTCGTGCTCGTGTCTCGAACACCACCACCCCCCACCCCCCCTCACCCGCTCCCCCTCTATTGTTGAATTCAGACAGGCTATTTATATCTTTCTGCCTGGCTGCCTCACCTCCCACTCCCTTAACAAGGTTTGCTTTATTGTTTTTGCACACATGGAGGCACGCTCGGACAGTGCATCGGTGTGCTTGTGCGTGCGCCTCAACAAATTGGTGTATTTGCGATTTTGAGGCTTGCTAGGACCGTGTAGGATTTTATGAATTTGTGTTTGTGTCCTTTTTTTTTTTTTTTTTTTTTTTTCTGTTGTGTGTGTGTGTAAGAAGAGTACAGTGTGACTGCTCAGCTGGGTTTCAGTACAAGGCCTTGTGTTTTTCTTCTTCCATTCCCGTGCATTAGTTTTTCATGAGTGTGTCTTTGTGCGTGTGCCTAAGGGGGATCTCTCATCTCTGGCAGCGTTAGCCCACTCACATCAGCACACCAAAGCTAAGCTCGCTAATCAGACCAGAGAGATCATCAGTCATTAGCATCAAACCATCAGAGCTGCATGAGCAGAGATGCAGAGCTAACATTTTGTTTTGTTGTGTATCGAGATAATGATACTGTTGTCTATTCTCAGCAGGGAGAAAGACGACTTAACTTCAGATTTTAAGTCTTTTGGTTTACTAAAATACGCCTCTACCCATTTATTTACATCTCTGTTCATATATATTGGTGTGTGCATGTCCCCTTAAAGGCTCTCCTATGTGTGTGGCTTGTGGATTTATGCTAAGCGGGGTCATCAGTACCAAATAATAATCCAGTTTCAGTGCATCGTTTCTTGAATCAGGAGAAGACGAGCACAGATGTCTGTTCCTCAGGTTCTCTATCTGCTGTTCTCCACCTCATAATCTGACAAGACCAGAGCTGAACTGAGTCAAAAACCATCCCTAATTAGTTTATTACATTTAACACACATTAAAATAGAAAAATATGTGAATGAATTCAAAGGCAGGATTAAGAGACGCGCCCGTTTACATTGGACTACATGGACTATTAACTTCTGGCTGGAGAAGTGAGACCCGACCATAAAAAGCACAATGTGTGTCATTGGATAAATGGCTCAGTGACGGTGTTGGTCAGCCAAATGCAGCATGGTCTGTTGCCAATCAAGAGCTTTCTGTCATTTGTTACGGAGTCCAGTCATATACTAGGTTCTAACCGCCTTCATAAATTTAGCTTCCTTATTTTTGTGCTTGTCTTTTTTTTTTTTTTTTATTCAAGTCCCAGTAGAATGAGAAACTAGAGTTGCATGCATAACTGCAGGCACTTTGCATGAGTCATTCATTTTGCCCTCTCTGTGCTTAGTAATCCAATCATCCCAAACGTTGCATGTTGTAGTGAGAATCACTCGTTGCAGAGGCAGAAATGACCTTGCTCTGTCTGAACTTGCACTTTCGGTGTAAAAACCTTGTATCTCCGCTAAATGGGAGTTGTGTGCATTATTCATGGAGAAGTTAGGTGATTTAGTTTTCCCAGACAACTTCAATGGCACAAAAGTAGCACTCAAGCACTCAAGCGTTGGTCCCGACTGCGTTATCTCATATAATGAAATAATACCTGTTTTTATGTCCTTGAATAGATATTTAATCACAACAATTTACTCATCCCTCCGGGACAATTATTACAGAATGTTCACGTTTCCTGCAACAACTGTGTCATAATTTAAAAGTAATTAATGCAATGCGGTAACACAAGCCAAGGTCAGAGCTCGGCTTTCATCAGCGTTTCTTGACAGGCTTATAGTAAGCGACGATTTCCCGAGCGACTCTCCTCTCCAGTCGTCCATATGGGCTGCGCCTCACCTCACGGGGAGCTGAGCTGTTGAGAAAGAGCCCCTGTGACAGTTTGTCTCGGCATGCAGTGCTGGCCCTCTAAATATGGCAACAACAACAGCCAGCAGCAACAGCCGGTGTCAGCCCTGCATCACTCATGAGGGAGGAAGAATAGAGCTGATGCAGGAGGGTCTTTGGAGGTGGTTCCTGTGCATGGAAACTACATGGAGCTTTTTTTTCTTTTTTGGCGAGTTGGCATACTGTAAGACCAGGCTTACGGACAGTGTTTATACCTAGAGTACAGTCTGAGGTGCAGTGATGCAGTCACAGGGACCCCAGATAACACTTCACGTAGAGAGAAGAGCTGCTTCTCACTCCACTTCAAAGTTACATTTACTCCTTGCCACTCTGTTTTGTTTTATTGAACCATCCAGATATGAGGACTACTTATGTGCCGTTGGGTCGCAGACACGTGCTTGTAACTCTAATGGATGGATGTGGTGCCTGTGCACTTACTTGCTGAGAGCAGATTAAATATGCTACCGTGACAAAGTTTGCTAAAGGAGTCCTATCAATAAGATGCAGTTTAAATATAATCTGATAATCTGGTTCACTACTTTCGTGAATTAAGCATCCTCTGTCTATTAAGTGTCACTTCGACTGTCTCCTTTCATATCATTAATATACCTTGATGATTTATAAATGAAGTAATTTGGACCCATTTAGCAGTTTCCCATTGATTAGTGTTGTTTTGTAAAAAAACATAATCTTAAACCTCCTGTTGAAGTGCTTTGTAACAGCTCTATTGCTCTCTTACGAGACACAACCAGTGTTGTCGCTGCAACACATTAGCCGAGTCCTCAACTGCTCAGACGGGACAGAGAAAAACAGCAGCTTTGTGTTTAAAATCAGGTAACAAGCTCAATTAAATTCTAGTAATTGTCACTGCATTCTCAGTTTCGCCATCAAGTGCTGCAGCTGTAGCAGTTTCACATTAACGCTTTATATCATTGCTGGCCCACACGCGGAGTAACGCCAGTGCTCACTTCAGCTGAAGTTGTTGGCGTTTCCTGGGCTGCGGGAGGCGTTTGAAGCGACACCAGTGTGTTGAGAGCAAAGTGAAACTTTGACGTTTGTGCCGTCTTTTGCCTGTCAGATAGAGGAGTGTGTTTTATTGTGCCTTCCCAAATGTCCTCTCGCTCAGACCGCAGGGTGAGGAAGAGTAAAAAGAAAAAAAACAGCACAGTTGGTATTATTGGCAAAGATTAGTGTCACTATCATTTCATAAACAGAGAGCAGAAGGAAACAATGTCTGCATGAGGAAGCAGTACTTGTTACTATTCATTCAACACAAATAGAATCTCGTCTTTTAATCCTGTAATGCCTTTACAGTAATGTATATTATTGCTCTGCTATGATGACGGCTTTGGCTCGAGACGTATTGCATTCATAAATCTTACACCAAAACGTTGACGTTTTTGTTTTATCTCGAGCAGCTTCAAAAACATTTTTGCTTTTGTTTTTTTTTTGTTTTTTTCGTCAATGCATCATTAATCGATTTTAAGTTTAGCACAATCTGTCACATCCCTCTGTCTGCGCTGCATGATAAGAGGCAGGTATCCTTTCATGTCTCCCTCTCTCTGGCATTGTTTTCGGTTTTGAATCATCTCATGGTTTACTTTGAAGCAGATAATTATCAGCTGATCATGGAACAGCGGCGGGGAACGGAAATGTAATTACCATTTCAATAGCAGGAAGATGGACTCCTTTTATTCTCTGTTTTTTTTTTCCTGTTTCTGGTTTGAAAATGTGAGTGTAGTAGATGCCTGAATTTTTACTTTCACAAGCCTGTGCAGACTCCTTTTGTATTCGTGCGAGCATGTGTGTTTTGTCTGCCGCGGTAGCATCGCTCCGTCCCATTATCAGCATGTGAAATTGAGTTTTCGATTGCTTTCAGGGAGTTATCAGCAAAGTCATTATTCTGTGATTACCGCCTTGTTATTTGCCCACTAAAGTGTTTCTCCAGAACAATCTCCAGATTTCGACACACGGACTTGAGTGGCGGGCCGGGCGCTTGACTGACAGCTGGTAAATGGTGTCATTAGCGTCCTCTTAGGTAAATGGAGCGGCGGCAACAGTCGATTGGTCAGCGAGAGAGTGGGACGGTAATTTGTCACGGCTTCCGCGTTGCTGATGATGGATGGCACCGCCGCACCGAGAGGAAGGAAGTGTCCTGTTTTTAGGAGAGACTGAATCCAGGGAAGAGGTAGGAGGCCGGTCGGCGGCGACCTCTTCATTACGTGTGCTCGGCGACTCTCGGGACGGATTTTAATTACTGCTGCCGACTCTCGCCTCGCTGTCTTCACTCGTCCTTGAAAGAATCTGCAGGAGAGAACGACGTCCTGTTGTCTGGAAGAGATTAGGGGAAACTTCAAGAGAGACCAAAATAAAGGTGAACAAGATGGAAGTGATAAATCTTGGATTTGACAACAAGAAGCGGAGCACAAGATGAACAATCCTGCGCTGAGATAATCTCGGGGATCGCAGGGAAGATGCCAGCACACTCCTAAATTTATCCCGCCAGCGAGCTCAGCCTGCAAAGTTTGTCTCCGCACTGACGTCATCTCACCTCTGCCAAGGTGCTCTCTGAGCAATCAGCAGCGGCGAAGGATGGAGATAAAATATTCATTGTGCCCCGCGACCCCACCCCGGCCCGTTGTGAAAGGACCATGTGTTCGTATTAAATGTGATGAATATTCGCGGTGTTAATTAGCATGAGAGCAGCCACATGGGCCAGCGCGATTGTTTTCCTGTCGGAGACATGACTGCAAACAAGGCATATTAATGAACGTTCCCCTGGGACGGCGCTGCCGAAACGCCAGGCCCGGATGGCAGTCGGTCTCCCGAGAGCGGGATTAGGTTAGATAGCGAGCTGCAGGCGACAAAGACATCTGCCCGTAAAAAAAAAAAAAAAAAAAAAAGAGAGGGAGAGAAAAAAACTCCTTGAAGTTTTCTGACTTCAGGGAGCAACTTCGGGACTTGTTTTTTGTTTACGATCGGCAGTGTGCAATGCTCTTAAAAATGATATTGAGCACCATCCATCCGTCCGTCTTCTGTATGGCTTCATCTAACGTTAAGTCTCAGTGGAAGAAAAAAAAAAAACCAAACACTCAGGAAGAACATGCAAACTACACACAAAAACCTAATTCAAGAATCAGAGTTTATTTTTGCTGTGGGAAAGACTGCTAACCACTACACCGCATATGTTTCTTTCCGTTATTTATGATCAGTTTCTTATGGGAATGTTTTTTTTTCTTTTTTTTTTTAATCAACTGTGACACACCATTTGTAATCTTAATGGGACGATAAATATTTTTTTTGGACTTAACTATTAAGAATTAAAGGGCATGTGCAAAATATTTATGGTCGACTCCATGAAGATGTGATTAAAGGCAGCGAGCGGGAGTGATAAATCTCTCTTAGCGTGATTGTAAGCATTGGCAGCCCCCCCCACATGCGTGAGCGTTTTTCAGTATATTGGGGGGAAGGCGGGACAGATGAAGGTGAAGCTTAAAAGTCAGTTATAAATCTGTTGTTCGTGCGACATCTGGTTCTCCCGATGAAAATATGACGGACCCACTGCAAGGAATCGCAGATGGGCGTTTGAATAAAATATATTCTTCATGGAGATGAGATCCACGCCATAAAAGTAAGCATAAAATGTGTTCCTCGCTCTTTCGGCTGAGAGAGGGACGGACAGAGGACAGGAAAGGACATTTTATTGCTGGCTTTTACCTTTTGCCTACTGTGTGGCGCCACTGCAGAGCAGCAACACTCAGAGAGGAAGTCACAAAGCGGCCCTGCGTGACTCTGACTGAAGGGACTTTAACGAATGACACTAATTAATACAGCTCGAGCCCCCTGGAGAGCTCATTACGCCTCTGATGGCTCGCTTCTTATCCATCAGAATTATTTCGGATAGAATTTAGCAGATGTGGACAGATGTGTTTTGTTTTTGTTTTTTTTTAAGTTGTTTTAAGATCCTGATCTCAGCTTCAGCCCTGCTGAGTGGAGGGTTGTTTGAAGGATGTAGTATTGCTGACTCACTGATGCTTCACATCGTCTTCAGCTCCGGTTAGCTTTGGATCACAACAGATACCACAAGGGGAACACTTTTTTTTATATGGATTAAGACTTATTTTAAATCTCAACTGTCACTTGTATCTATGCGACTTTATGACCCTCCTTTTTTTCTGTAGTTGTCTCCTTCTTTGTGCTTGAGGGTCAGCTCAGTGCCCACATTAGGTTGGAATTATGCTATGATTACTGCCCCCAAACATGTTTCCCTAATCTGTAGATTGAAATCCATTATCAGTTACAAAATGACTTTTTGCTGTCTTTTTTTTTGTAGTAAAAGCTTAACACCAAAGTATTACTGCCAGACCATATCAGATCTCGAATTAGAAATGGGTTAATTCCTTTTCCTGGCACTGCTGATATGCAGCATCAACTCCCCAAAAGGGGGGACTTTGAGTCCAAATGTCTTCTTACTGCATTTCCACACAGAGAATCCTGCCGATTCCAGAGGATTATCTTCAAGCGTCTGTGTTGTCTCGAATTCCTTCTTTTGGATTGAGGTTAAAGCTTTGCATGTTTCATTTTTAGAGACTCAAATCATCTATTTTTAATGCTCTCACCCCTGGCTCGGAGCGACTAGTGAACGTCCAGAGGTTATATGTTGATGAGTAATACCCTTGCAGTGAAAACAAACAGGGAAAAAAAAAAACATTACATAAGACTGTACTTGGGATCTTGGTTGGGTTTTGGCATGGTTCTTGAGATTGAAGAGCCCAGATACAATCCAAATGGCACTGGAAAACAAATATCTAAAAATATTTTCATCTTTTGGGTATCTATAAGTTCACATCAGGATTATCTCCTCTATAAATAGAGGTAACTTGGCGGCAGACGCTGGAAAACGGGAGCCCGTCCTTCAGGCCTTTGATCAAGTGAAGAAAAGACAATGGAAAGAAATTCAAAGAGAGAAGAAGACAGTTTATTTCCCTCTGTCACCCTGGCATGATTTGATCCTGTGAATCAGCATCTGCAGGCCCACGGGCGGCAGCTAACAAGGTTGATCCATAATTAGGGCTGCTTGTCATGCTTGCCGTCACATCATCTGCAATAAGCGGAACGGCTCTGCCCGGCCAGACAAATGTTGAGGAGCCAAGTGAAGTTTATTTTTATAGCCAGATATTACACTCTGTGTATCAGTGGGATTTACAAGGCCTACTTCAACACCAGCTCACTGAGACAAGTCTGTTTTACAGGATGACTTTATTTTTTTTTTTATGCCTGTGCATTAGCAATTCAGTTTGCTTTGAGAAATTGGCTGAGTACCTTCACAAAAAGAATATACATTTGGGTTGTATCAGTGTTTAAATTAGTCAAAAATAAGAGAACAAAGCGTACAAAAGCTAAATCGAAGCAGCTGTCAATGAATATTTCAGCTAAGGAGTGATTTTCCAGAGACTCCATGTTAGATGTCAGGGAGTATGAAGGGATTTTCATTTTTCTCGTCACAGTTGGAGCGTAATGTGGCGATCTTTACTTACATGGTCTGCTTGTGCTTTTCCAACTAAAACTAAGGGAATTTTAGCTCGATTGTTAAGTTTCTGCTCAATGTTTCTTGAGAAATGAATGCACAGGAAAATATTTTTTTCTTTTTGTTTTTTTTTTTTTTTATTAATTACGTTAGTTGCACTCATTGAAAATTTTCAAAAATCTTCATTGTTGATGCTTATTTGCTGAATTTGATGACAGAAGACATATTGATCATTTTACAAGTTCTCCAATTAAACTGTTCAACAACTGAAGTAGTGAGAGACAACTGTGGGGATGGAAGCAAACAAAGATTCAGCCACTCGCTGCTCATCCCACAAATGCAGGTTCCTCAATGGAATGATCAGACTTTTCAATACTGTAAAACAAAAAAATAATCTGTCAGAGACAAATTCCCTTCCTTTTTTTTATCTTTCTTTATTGAAAGCAACAAGCAAAAAAACAATGAAACAAGTCATGGAAGGGTATGTTTCTTTACATTTTCTTTTTTTAATTCCTCCCACAGTCCCATCTCACACAACACGATGTCATTCTTTTTTTCTGTGAAGGTTCTATTTTTTAAAATTTGATGCACATTTTTCTCTTGTGTATATTATACATAGCACTTTTATTTCCCCAGAGCCTCGCAGACTGCTTTTAAGAAAGGCTGCGAACCCCCGATGTCCCCGCTCTGATATGCAAATATAATGTTGACAAGATCAGTGCAGGTCAAGTGTCAGCTTCATGTCAACCAGCACCTGGGGAGCAGAACCAGGTTTATACAGCTCTTACAGACATTTGGAGTTGTAGTTCTGAGCTGCTTCTTGTGTCAAGTAACAGATGTGTAAAATTTGCAATCCTCCGCGGGCCTTGCTGATCGCTGCGTATTGCTTTGTGCCATTTTACTTGTAAAACCTTTCACATTAACATACCAATTCCCTCACTTTGTTGTTTGCACAAATGTAAGACAATCTGCAATTTGATTTGTGAATGACAGGTTCTGCCATTCGAAGCTCAAAGCTCTGGTCTTCAGTGTGTGTCGATGCAGATTTCCACTTGTCTTTGCTGCAGATGCAGGAGCTATGTGTGTGTGTGTGTGTGTGTGTGTCTGCGCCTCCTGACACGGAGGCATATGCTCTAAGCTAATTGATTCAGGCATGCATGATGTGTTTTATGTGATGTTGCTGAGTGCTTCCCTTTTGTATTGTTGCTTCTGTTGAACTCAAAAAAAAAAACAAAAAAAAACCCTTGAGCAGGATTGATGACTTGGAACAGCACTCATGTCATGCTTTTGCAGCCACTGCCAAACTAATGGTATTAGCTAGGTGGGTATTATAGGCAGGTTCTGTCATGCTTTTCCCTGATGTATGATACAGAGTCTGACTCTTGACGAGTCAGTGCTGAATTGTTCTGCTTTGCGTTCTTCCTTTATGGGATTAGTTCCTGTTGTTTTTCAAAAACAATCCGTCATTTATCCTTTTGGTAAACGCATGGAAGTTTATTTGGTCGGGGATTGACCTTTAATACACTGTGATGACGCCCCCGTCCCTCTCTGTTCTGCCACACAGGTAATGCAGGTGGTGAGGGAGCAGATCATGCGAGCGCTCACTCTCAAGCCTAATTCCCTGGACCAGTTCAAGAGTCGCCTGCAGAACCTGAGCTACACCGAGATCCTGAAGATACGCCAGTCCGAGAGGATGAATCAGGAAGACTTTCAGTCCCGCCCCATCTTGTAAGTGCTGCGATCACGACGCCGTTCCAATATTAAAGCACTGAAACCCATTCCATGCAGACTTGAAGGAACAAATGGAAATTGCAGATCTCCTCCATCTCTTGATGAACTGCCTGGACCTGCACAGGAGTTTAATTTGCATCTGCTGAAAGGACTGTGGTGCTTAACATGATTATAATAGCTTTTTTCTCTTTCTTTCTCTGTGTCCTTTGCATTTGTTAAAGAATCGGATTGGAGCAGGTTGCACCTGCGCTTCCGTCTTTTGATCGAAAACATGCATTCATTTGAAATTTCCCACCAATGGCATTCCCAGTGAATACTCCATTAATGACCTCCTTCAGCTCATTACGAATGGAGAGCCGCTCCGTAATAGATCATTCATTGACTGATCGCGGACGGGAACCTTGTAATGGAGAACATTGTTTTGTCCTGCCTGCGCTTGATGGAGTAGGTAGCGCTATTGAGAAATCGTTCCACCGGGAGAGCTCGTGCCTTTGAACAGCGATCAATGTTGAGCCAAGGGCTTTTTAAATATTGAATATCGGAACAAACTTCACAACCAATTAATTGCAGTGGATAGAGGGGGAGTGAAAACAAGTCGTGTCGCTTTTGAAGACACGCGATTCACTGAAACTGTTAAAAACTACAGAGTAAGTTGTTGATTTCTAATTTAATGGGTTTTTTTTCTTCAATTTGTAATTTAGTAGGTTTAGAAATGTGTATAAAACACTTGGTTTCAGTTGCTTTTTATTCTACAAAACACAACATCGCAGACTGACTCTTAAAGGTTGGACTTTTTCCTAATCAATACTGTTAAGTCATAACTTCTAAACACCAACAGCGTATGCCTCGCCATAGATTTAACGAAATCCTGTCATTCTTAATACAGCTGTTTGATACAGCTTTTCCATTTTCCACTTTTTGTGGAGACTGACTTTAGAAGAAGGTGAAGAGACGTCTTCGCGGCTTCAGATCAAAGCCGTCTCTTTCCCAGAATGCCTGAGCTGAAGGACGCTTTATACCGTTTTGTCTGCTCTTAGCAGAGTTCGGTGCACTTTTTCTTTCCGCGTTCTCTGCCATGTGGAAAGTTTTCTATTCATAGAAAGATGCTTACGCCCCTAAAAACAAAATCAGCCTCACATAAAGAATTCATGCAGTAAATCAAGTCGGAACTGCAGTGAAAGCACTTCCAAAAAAAAAAACCAAAAAAAAAAGCTAATACGTAGCTTAAACTTAATGCAGTCCCCCGATAATTAGGATGAAAAGTGGCTGAGATTAATTCATTATCGATTCAGTTTTTTTTTTTAAACCTGTGCTCTGCTATATTTCACTTAAACACGGTTTATAAATTCACACAAGGTTAGCGCTTTGCTCCCCTTCATCACTTAAACCCCCGATATGCGGCGATTTAGCAGGAGAACTCTTCAATTATCTGTGATTTTTATGCCACAGGCAGAGAGAGAATCAATTCAATATGGAAACCAAAGTGGGCTCCCTCTGAAAACAAAATAGCGGAGTCATCTAAAGGGAGAGGAGTCTCACCTGGCCGGCCCACCCGCAGTCGGAGGGATGGAGGTGGAGAAGCCGAGCTCCGGCCATCCATCCATCCATCCATCCATCCATCCGTCCTGCCCGGAGCGATCCACGCCTTCCTCGCTGGCTGTTTCTTTAAAGACGTCAGGATGGATGTCTGACCGCAGATCAATGTAATGACCGGAATCGGCAATGAGGGAAACACAGGCGAGGAGGGAGACAAATGAGAGGAGACAAGAGTGGATGAGCCCGAAGGAGAGAAATGAGGACGAAAATGTGATCGGGAAGGCGTGCGTGGAGTGTAAGATAACGTTAAAAACCAAAGACTGATGCGGTTGAAATTTGGTTAATGTCGCTGATATTTGCACAACGAAAAGAATGAATGCTGACTTGAAGGAGTGAGGGTTGTAATAATGAGGGGAAGCAGCTCTGCTCGGGCAGATAATGTGCATAATTCATGGCGCCTGGTTGCCGTGTGCCCGGCGTTCGGATGGAGCGCACATACATGGAGACGCATGAATAAATGACAGCGATTCCAGCAGAGGATGTAGCAGCACGGATTCCCGCTGATCATCCCGACGAGACGCCAGCTGACACATCTGCGCACACGTGTGAAAGTTTCCACCTGACGGTCTCGATCCGTGGGCTTTTCCTCCCTCACATGAATATTACACTCCGCCGGCACATGAAATAATTCAGCTGTGTTTTTGCTGTCCTGTGCCGTCCCGTGGCCTCCTGGCACCGCCTCGCCGTGGCCGTCGTTAAGAGAACTGATGTAATTCTGCTAAACCAATAATGCGTGTTTGTTGTTCTGCAGGGAGCTAAGAGAAAAGATCCAACCAGAGATCATGGAGCTGATCAAACAGCAGAGGCTCAACAGGTTATGTGAGGGAACCTGCTTCAGGAAAATCAGCAGTCGCAGGAGGCAAGGTGAGACACGAAGCGCACACACACACACACACACACACACACACACACACACACACACACGCCCAGCTTCATGTGGCCGTCATCCGTAGATCATAAGCACTGAAATTCAGCGCTCCCTCCTCTCCGTCCAGCAGGACTGTTGTTGAGTTTCCTCCCTCGTGTCCCTGCTTCATTACGTTTTCATCATCACCTCATTCTCTGTTCTCTACAAAAGCCCCACGGGGATTTTGTTTTCTTTTTCCTCACATAGGAGATCTTTGATGCTTTTCCACTGCTGTGGAGCCGCTGCTGTCTGAGATCTCTACGCCTCTGAGGCAGAGTTGCATCGTGACACACGGCCTCTTTTAATGCATACGCATTTCACATCAGTCTCCTTCGACATGTAGATGCACACACACACACACACACATTGTCCACATATGCTAATCCAAGGTGTGCAAAGGTACATGGAGCCAAAAGAGCCATAACAACGCATTTTGACACACTCGTCTGGATAAATTCTAGCGAAAAGCTTTGAGAAGAGGAATCAGAGACGGGCAGACTGCAGTAACCTCGGGCTCTGCTGTACGCAGGGTGTGGTAAAAATGACAAGGCGGCGTGTCGCCGGCTGAAAGTAACACGAGAGAGACGTATTGGCTGGAATGTTCAGGAGATGTAGTGTTTGCTTATAAGGTTGTTTAAGAAATCAAACTGCTCTCTTGAAGCCAGGTTTTGTGAAGAAACTCTGCTCACACATCCAGTCCGCTCTTTTAATTCCGTTCAGTTTGTGTTTTAATTTTCTTCCCTCTCGGTGACACAATGGAGAGGAAGCCGAATCGAAATTGAAACTCTTGCAGCCAACTTAGATAGGAGCGTGTTCGCCTGAAATCTTATTTCACAGTCGCTGCCACAAGAATGAAAGTGAGTAAGCAACAGTGAGCGAGGGGGGGAAAGAGACGCAGCAGCGGCAGTGTTCAGCTTGTATAATGCACCGCTGCTCAGTCACAGAGGATTTAATCTGCTGGCGGCCTGATCCCTTCAGTCTCCTGTCCTCCCTCTCGCACTTTCACGTCACCACTTTTTTCCTCTGTCTACATATATAAAAACACGAAACAAAGCAGCTGGTGACAAGCTGAGGTGAGGAGGTTGTTTTGCTCTGATGGTATTACTGTCATCAGCTGCCCTGCTGGAACTACACTGTCCAATAAGTGAAATCAAACTGAGCAAAATATGGCGTCTTTTGTTTTTGTTTTTTTTTCTTCTTCTCCTTCCTCTCTCTGCGTCGATGTACTCTGGCATTTTAAAGCCTGATCGGGAGTCGTCTTGGCAGCTGTCATCCAGATGTTGTCAAAGCTGGATTAGAGAAATAGAGGAGCTGGAAAGAAACGCAGACAGTGGGGGGAATGAAAGGAGTTTCGGCTGAAAAGATTTTGTCGGGCAGCTGCTCAGGTGCAACCCGTCAACCAGATTAAGTGTCTGATCGTCTTCGCTGCTTGTGCTCGTCTGATTTATGCTTGTCTGGCTTTCGTGGAGCTACAGTACGTGTTGTGAATGGGCTCATATTACCGCATCCTGCTTATTACCTGTGAGATCCTGGAGAGCCTGTTGGAGGAGGTGAAGATGCACGTATAAATACAGTCACAAGCACTCGATTTAAACACTGAAACTTTAATTTCCTTTAATAAATCCATTACAAAACTTCTGGAACTCATTCATCTATTAAAACCTTGAGCATCATGCAAGCATCCTGCAACATCCGCCTCACATTCTCAATGCTCTTCTTTCAATTTCTTTTACATCCTTCATTGCAAGTGAATAAAGTGCAAGTATCATCTTCACAAATTCGCTTCCACCTTCAGCTTTTTCCTGTTGTTTAGATCACCATCCATGCATGTCTCTGCTGCTGCGCCCGTCTTTTGTTCTCTGCGTTTAAAATGTGAAGAGCACCGTCTCACGCTGACCTTAAGGAGGCCGAGCGAGCATAAAAGAAGTCCAACAATGAGTCGATGTTCCAATAATGAGATACTAAATCATGACAAAGGGGTGTGCATGTAAACTGAAGCGTGGTTTATTAGCCTAACTTTCACTTTTTCTATGTGCTTTGATAAACTTTTCACATCCTTATTGGTTCCACATCTTAAATCTCGTTCCACTGTGATGCCTTTTTTTTTTTTTTATATATCTATATAAAATGTGCCATCGTCCTCCCACTCCCTCTCACAGCATCTTGTATGTCTTGTTTCAAAGCCCCACAGTTTGCACAAAGTTCACATCAAATATTAATTTAGCTGACTTCAGCTGAGATGAATCCACTTTCCACATTACAAGATGAGCTCTGAAAGTTCAGGAAGTTTGGAAGATCGAGCTGCTGGTCTTTAAAAGTGCAAGATCCCACCATTAACAGCACTTCTGGTGCATTTTGCGGTAATACAATGCTCGCTCAGAAGTAAAATGGAAAAAAAAAAAAAAACGGCCTCATCCTGATTCATTCCATCATCCATCGGGGAATTAAATTAAATAGATTCACAACCTGTCAGAGCCAAAGGAGGAGCATAAGTTCCTGCAGGCAGACACAAATCAGGCGGTGTTTTAGTGTAGCTGATCAGTTGATTGCGTCTCCTCCCCTCACATCCTCCACGCCGATCGCTTTCTGCTCCCTGTGGATCGCTGCCACTCTGCACCAGCTTGGCAGAACCAACTGTCTATTTTCTGCAATTAGGATTTGGACTGTGCGTTCGCCAGTAAGACCTCCCCAATCTGCGCCCGCTCACTGCCAGCGCAGTCAAAGCCCACCTTGGCAAGGAAACCACTAAGGAACATCAGGCTGGCCTCGGAGGCCGTTTCACTGGCATTTTACAGATGCGACTGATATTTACAGGCCTCCGGTGATGGAGGATTGCTCTTGAGAACAGTCCCGAGACGATAAAGACTGAGTAGAGGCGTCTTTTCAGTGAGATCTTTATAATATTTTGTGTTTGGTTGCCTCATAAACAGAGGTAAACTTAATTCTTTAGAATAAAACACTTCACATCAAAGAACCTGGTGCATATTTGAGCTGTCGTTCCTGTTCAAAATATAATAAAATCTCTCCGGAGTTCACTTTGCCTCATTTGAGTTAGAATCGAAAAAAAAAAAACAGCTTGTCCTACCTTGATCTAAACTTGACAATATGTTATTGTTGAATCACTGCTGGAAATAATTGGAGGCCAGTCAGGAGCCCTCCCTCATGGAGAGCATTATGGCCCATCTGTGGATTTTCCTCAAGGCTTTTTTTTTTCTCTCTCTTCTTTTTCCTGCCACGATAAATTTTCTCTCTGGTCGATGACTCATGTAAATCCATCCCCATATGATGCTATTTACAAGCCGCTACTTATTTCACCACTCCAACCAATCGTCTTCTTTTATTTCTTGTCGTTTGCTTCCAGATAAATTTTGGTATTGCCGTTTGTCTCCGAATCATAAAGTCCTGCACTATGGAGATCTGGAGGAGAGCCCGCAGGGCGAGGTGCCACACGACTCTCTACAGGACAAACGTGAGTGGAACCCGTTATTACTTGTTGCATTAACTCAGTGTTGTGTCTGACTGTGGATTATCTTTTTTATTTTTTTCCATCTTCTATAAAATATCTGAAGACCCATGTGTGGTGGCTGCAGAGCATTGCATAAACAGCGTCAAGCAGCTGTCACTGATACAAACTGTTGGATTTTATAGTCAGTGTTGCCATCAGATCCACTTGTTGACCTTGCAAACAATCCAGTACAGAGAGAATTTAACATTTCTAATCACTTGGATAAAATGGCACCCGTCTGATGAGACAGTTGTCACTGGGATGTTGTTGTTGTTTGTTGTGAACTCACTGCCGTCCTCTCTGCAGTGCCTGTGGCTGATATCAAAGCTGTTATCACCGGCAAAGACTGTCCTCACATGAAGGAGAAGGGAGCCCTGAAGCAAAACAAGGTGTGTGTGTGTGTGTGTGTGTGTGTGTGTGTGTGTGTGTGTGTGTGTGTGTGTGTGTGTGTGTGTGTGTGTGTGTGTGTGTGTGTGTGTGTGTGTGTGTGTGTGTGCGCGCACATAATGTATACATGCGGGTGGGTGGGTGGGTGTGTACCCGGGCAAGAGAACGTGTCTCTGGGTGCGTGCGAGTTACATAACATAATTTTCAGTTACATAATTTCGCTTTGGGAAATAACACAATAACTTGCGATTCAGTGCGTTGCTCAGCGAGACGCACATTCATCGGCGTAGCATGAATAAATTACAGAATGCCCCTTTGAACCGCAAACCAGACTCGCGTCAGCGCCACCGAGAGCCACGTTCACGTCTTCTCTTCTCAGATCTGATAGTGCCAAGTAGAGGCAGAGGCGCCTTAACGGGGATGAAAGAGCCATCTTGTCAGTAATCTGTGTACACTCCGGCTCCTCCTCTTTCCACACTTTCCCTCTGCAGACCTTCCCTCCCCACCCACGGGACTGTGATATATTGGATCTTGAATAACTGGCCTCCAAGACAAAGGAGCGCGCCTCCTCCCCGCTCCGTCTCTTTTATTACCTTGTTGATAAGCGCGGGTCTGGGAGGACGACCTGAGGGGGGTCTGCGGGCCGTCGAGCAGGAACCGTCCCAACCTTGTGAACGAAGAGCACCGAGCGCGTTTCATCACTCATCGCCGTTACGAGGCCGGACAAAGTCACCTCTCCGGGCTGCAGAGCGAAGCGGGCGTGTGTGTGTGTGTGTGTGTGTGTGTGTGTGCGCTGTTTGTGGGGAATAATAAAGCGTCTGAAATCCTCGCAAATCCCTCCAAGGATAATCATAGCAAACATTTCCATTTCCAATGTTTCTCGTAAGCGTATACTTACGGTTTCCTCTTTTCTGGCACCCTCCGTGTCTCCAGACTCGTGTTATTTAGAAAACAGCTGCGCCGACCTGGAAAAGCCATTTACCTGTCAGCTCGGCCTCATTTTGCATCTCATTTCTGAAGAGCACCTCTCGGCTTTATGTACGAGCATTTCAGGCACAAATGAGTAGGACGTTTGATAAGCATGGTTGATTGCATGTTCTGCTGGATTCGCTAATGCCCGTGCAATTTGCGGTGGGCCATATTGGCGTGGAAAATCCTCTGCATCTAAAGAGCAGGTGCAGATCTGCGCAGCCATATTGAAATACGGCTGTTGCAGGAAAGAGAAAATTAGATTAGCAGTGTTTTATTGAAGCTGGAGTCATGGCTGACACAGCTCCTCTACAGGGAAGAAGCACTTAATTATTGTTTCAATAGAAAAGTAGAGCAGACAAATTATGACACTGCTCTTATTCAATCATCTGAAATCAAAGGAAGAAGTGAAGTTATCAAAAACACTGAGGATTACACTCCACTTTCTAAAAGTGCTGTTATCTGACTTCTCTGAGTAATCCCAGCTTTATTCAGCTTTTCTCTCTTGAAGCATTTCATTTAAATGGCTCTGTGTAGTTTAGTTTGCTCACCTCTTTGAAATAATAGTTGAGATATTTAAGTTTAATCCAAAGACTGAAGATTGTGAGGAAATTTTGGGAAATCACTGAGCTACTGCTTTACATTATGCCACAGAGTGAAATTTGGAAGCTGTTTCGACACAGGCATTAATGAAGTTAACCAAAACTCAGTTTTTAACAAATGAAGACAAAAAACGGTCCAGCCATCAGCGGCTCTGCAGTCAGTGTGAGTCTGTGACGATGTTTACATTAAAGGAGCCTTTCAGAGCTGAGAGAAGTGTCTGTTTCAGCGCTACTGAAGCTTTTCTTCCCTGAACTTCTGAGCTGAGACAAATCTCCCCTCCGAACAGCCTCGCAAAATGCTCCGAGGATTTGGTCTCAATTACCTGCTGCCTCAGTAAAGCAGCTGCTAATTTCACGCAGAGTGCGAGCACATATTTAATGAATCGCTTCCGTGTATACAAATCTGGCCGCGTATCAAGTCTGTCCACGTATGCCATCCAAATCGTTTTCTATAGTCGACCACAGGGAATTTCAAAGGAGCATACCTGCAAGTGTTCCATGCCTCTGCACTTCTCAGCTTACTTGCGTTTTACAAAATAAAATATTTTGCTTAAAGCTGATTTGATAGATTGTGATGAGGAAGATTACAGCTGAACGGCATCATAAATCTCACCTGTTATTTCTTCTTTCACCCTTTTTCTCTTTCCCCCCCCCTTTCTGCCCCACCTCCTGCACGCCGTTTCGCTCCGTCTCTCCACAGGAGGTGTTAGAGCTGGCCTTCTCTGTCCTCTATGAGTCCGACGAATATTTAAACTTTATTGCTCCTGACAAGCATGAGGTAAGACGACGGTGGTCGACCTTGCAGCTGTTGACAGTGTCGGACTGAACTTGAGAAAAATTTATATACAGCATTCCACATAGAGACTTTTGTGTTGTGTTTAAAAATTGTCACTACACCAAGTTTACGTTTTCTCCGTTTTGGACCACATAGAAAGAACCGTTCTTCTCACTGTATGATTACATTTGTTTCACATTCATTTCTCAACCGGCCTCTTTCCAAGTCTGGGAACAGTTGGGATCTCATTTGAATGAATTAGAGAGTTCTGTTCTCACCGTTTTCACACGGCGACCGGTTCATTATGTTTTCAATCTGTCCGTCCCTCTGCAGTACTGCGTGTGGACGGACGGTCTCAACGCCCTCCTGGGTAAGGAGATGACCAGCGATTACACCAAATCTGACATGGACACCCTGCTCTCCATGGAGATGAAGCTCCGCCTCTTGGATCTAGAGAACATCCAGATTCCCGAGGCCCCGCCCCCGATTCCCAAAGAACCTAGCAACTATGACTTTGTCTATGACTGTAACTAGACGTACGAGCCCACAAGGCCCACCCGAACAGCCCCCCACACCTACTGTATTCACTGGACCAATCCCTTTTTTCTTATAAACTGGAAGAAACACACATAAAACCGTATGTTATTCTGAAAAAAAAAAAAAAGAAAAAAGAACTGTGATTGAAAGGAAAAAAAACAGGATTTACTAAACTATTTTCCTCTTGCTTCTAGCTACACCTTTATAAGAGAGAAAATTGTGCATATTAACATAAATGTCGCACTTGAGGGACCGATGTGGATTTTTTTCAAGTTGCCATGGCGATCAGGAAACAGGAAGTGTTTGTTTGGCCTGTTTGTTGGTCCTCCTGCGTCTCTTTCTTCTTCTTCTTCTTCGTCACCTTCTTCTTCTTCCTCCTGTGTCTGATGTTTCTAAACCTCCACTCCTTCTCGGTCGAGGACCTCGACCGTCACATTGCTCCAACATTGTTGTAGACAAATGCTTTAGAAATCCTTCTTAATTCAGCTTCCTAGATGTCCCTTTTTTATGTTTATTATTTTTTGCTCAGGGTTCTCGTGGAAAGGGATGCCGTGTGCAGGGGTCAGGATGATGGTTGTGTTGTTCAAAAGAGGGAAAAAGGGATCGTTTTTCTTTCTTTCTTCTTTCATTTTGGGGGTCAACTTCCCAGTGTTTTTTTTTTTTTTCTCCTGTCACATTCACACTTACAGTATTTGTGGCAGCTAAACGTTTTCCAAGAGGCAGAGTTGCGTTTTAAGACTGACGTTTCTCGAAAATAGTCCCGTGTTCCTCTGTCCTGCTTCATGTATGCTGAAGACTGTTAGAATTAAGTCGATTCCTCAAAATGCAGGCACTGTACAACAGTAAAATGCCTCTCCTTCGAATATTAATGTTCTTATCGCGCCGCTGCTTATTGCTTATTGTACACCTACACCGTGGCTTCGCCATAAAACCAGTGTAAACACACCACCATTGTGAAACACACACGCGGTCAAACACACACTTGTCTTCTCCCTCATTTGAGTCTCTCTTTGTTGTAAACACTGCTGTACACAACATTCCTAAGCAATATTTGATCTCTTTGGTTTATCATTTGTAAGATGATCATGATTTAGTGATTTTTTTTAAAATTGTGAAACTGCCAAGTAGTTGGTATTATCAAATGTAAGGTAGTATCTGGTCAAGGGAAGTTGACTTTTTTGTGTGTGTTTAGGACAATAATGGCCACAAAATTGAGAGTTTATGTATTTTTTTAATTTAAAAAAACAGATCATGGTTGTTATTTCTAGTATGATTTATATATTTTCCCCTTCCTATTTAATGCCTTCAGATGTTTTTTCTTTAGAATTTTTTCAAAGCCCCTCAAAACTGCTGTTTACATTAAAGGTTTAAGAACTGTAACTGCTTCTTCTTGTTGTTTCCTTTTTTCATCATTCATAAACCACACACTAAAAGATCATTGTTATTTTATTAATGTCACATTGAAAGGTTAAACTTGATCAAAATTATCATCTGATTTTCAAACAGTTAGCTCCAACAGATATCGAAGTGAATCGGTTCAATAAATATGAATATTCCTGCGCTTTCAGTCTTTGAACGCGGCCGCATTAGAAACCATTATGAACCCCTGCAATCATTCAGTCTGAGGGAACAAAGAGGGAAATCGTGCCTCATGGCTGGGTGAGTGGGAGTTGTCATGCAGAGAGGAACAAATTCTAACCCACCTCCACGGTCTTTATAAACTCCAGGTTCATCTGTCAACTTGAGCTCGCTGAAACCTTCTGAGCCGCTGCAGCCAAAGTCGCATCAAATGTGGCAGGAGCCTCGGCAGGCCGGGAATAAAGATGTTCAACGTCTCCTTCTTTCCCTTCACAGAAAATGCTTACCTTATTAAAGTAAAGTTTTTCAGCATAAATCTCCCCATTAATTTTTTCTGACATGCTGAAGTGGACAGAAAGTGCTTTTTGAAACGGTAGTAGTAATAATTTGGTTCACAGCTCCGTACCTCTACATTTTAAGTAAATGAAGCAGTATTTGGATTCCAAGCTGTAATTATTTTCAAATCCATCAAAGTAAAATCTGATATTAATCATGTTGAGAGGAGAGATGAGTTATTCTTTCTTTTCTTTTTTTTTTAAATTCATGATTTAGGACCACTTCTTTTCACTTGGAATCTCTTATCTCACTTTACTTAGTGCGTCCTTGGTTTTGGTGCCTGGATTTCCCATTACATGCCCGGCTGTGTCACAGGATATTTATTCCCCCGCACACAGGTCGTGGCAGTACTCTACTCCTCCGGGTGTGACACCATTTCTTGCTTCACGGCTTTATCTGCCACCCAGGATCCTCCGCCGAGCTCCCTCTCTTTAGAGAGAATTGCTCATGCACTAATGGATACCGACGCTCGCGCTCATTAGAAATGTAAGTCGGCGCCGAGCAGCATCTGCCTCGCCGTCTCATGGGTGAGGAAGGGAAACGTCCCCCCCACCCCCCCCCCACCCTTGGCGAGACCACCCTGTGTTTGATGCAGTCGCCCCGTCTCTCGCTCACACGCAGCATGCTGCTGTTTAAACAGTCACACGGTTAATGGCCTCCTTCCTGGGAGGGGAGGCAGCGCTGAGCCAGTCTGGGGAGTGGATTACTCACTGGATCTGATGAAGGTCTGGAAGAGGAGAGCTAATCGAGACGGGCACAGAGGATGTCAAGGCAAAGATGAAAGTTTGTGTCACGATTAAGTTGAAATATGAGCGACAATAAGCACCAGGATGATGCTCCAAACAAAATGGCATGAAGAATAAACAGAAGAAGTCAGCCATCTATTTCAACTCAAACAAGCAATATTCTGTCTCACAATCACACATATTTTTGATATTTCAATTCACTTTATCCAATTTAGGATTCAAGAGCAGATCAATTTTAGCCACCAATTAACCTGTTTTGCTACATTGGAAGGAAACCCTGCCAAAAAAAAACCCCAAAACATGCAAATAAGCTCATCCTAGACTTGTGTCTAAGATATTCTATAGGAGGTAAACGCTGCACCACTGTGCAGCTCCACGCTCATGCTGTCTGAATTGTTATGTGCTATTTTTTTGTGTCAGTGTAAATTGTGTGGGAGATTTATTGACACTCATGCATTAATGACCACAATGACTGAGCTGAAGTTAAAAAAAACAAACAAAAAAAACCGAGCAGAACATAAGCTTGGTCTTGCTGCACAGAAAGTGGGAATTGTGAAATCAATCACTTGGCTGGCGCGTTGGTGAAGTGGGTGGCACCGTCGCAGCACGGCAACAACGTTCTCATATCTACCATTTCTCTGATTTACCTACAAAAAGCGTGCGCCTGTGTTTGTCTATCCGGCTTCCAGCAAACCCTAAATTGGATGGAGGGGGTGTAGAAGACGGATGACGGCTGGAGAATTACTTGAGAACTTTGTTTATTTGTTTTACCAAGATCTGTATGAAACTTTGCACGACTTCCATTCAACTCAGGAAGATTTGAATCCATCTTCAACATGACTTTATATGAATAGATTAGAGTCAGTAGAAGCTAACTATGAGTCACATTCAACCTGCAAACTAATCAAATTAAGCACCTGTGGCCCAAACAGGCCTTAAACCGGGGGATCTTTACATTACTACCCTACTGCTGAAGGCGAGGAGTTCTTTTTTTGTAGTGAAAGTCTTTCAGAACTGATTGAAAGTGACTTTTCATCCACCCGCACATATTACCTTGATTCAAGGAGGTACTCTTTGCAAAGTTTGTGTGTTATATGTGAGTGTGTTTGTGGTTTTTTTTTTTTTTTTTTCATCCATATCCGCCCATGTAGGAGTGAAAAGGACTCGGCTGGCCTCATTACAAGTTCTCAAAAGACTCCATGCAGAGTGCGCGACAGCCGCCGGAGTGCTGCGGCCAGCAGGGTGCAGCTCCTGCACTCGTCCAGCAGGGCACACTAATCAAATCAGATTAAGGCAGAAATTTGAAATAAATGATTACAAGGGCAAGCATGCTCTCACACACACACACACACACACACACACACACGCACACACTGCTTGGCACTGAGTCCAGACTCATCTGCCTCCTGCACTCGTTAGCATCCTCTTGCTAGTGTTTAAGGGTCAGTCCCGACAAACACAAAAACAAAATAGTCCCCATTAAAGTATTGACAGTGCACTCAGCGGATGATTCAGAGCTCAGGTAGCTGTGGGGGGGGGGGGGGGGGTTTCCAGCCCTGGAAGAATAAGCATCACATAAAATTCAATTCAGCTCCAAATATACAGCGACTGTGGATGAGCCTGGTCCTGAATCAAACTCAGGAAGCATGTTTGTGTTAGTAGTTCTTTAGGAGAAAAGCGATGCCTGTGGTAGATCATGTGCTTTTGTTGCTGCAGCGCTGCTTCTGTTTCTTTTCTCTATTTCTATTCTATCACACACGGGTCAGGAGACTTTCCTGCATCATCAAAACGTCTTTAGAGCAGGATGCGGGATTAAGGGTGAGACCAGTGCTAACACAAAAGATATACTTTTATTATCAAATCTGCTGCCATAATTCAGTCTCTCCCCGAGGGCGTTATCGACAAAATGTCATCTTACCCGAGCAAATCACAAATCTAATGGTGCCAGAATAGCTGCTAAAGGGCAGAGAAAAACTGTGTGAGCTATTCTAAGTTTTCCTGCTCGACGTTCGTATTGACTTGTTTTCTTGGCTCGCTGTCTCGTAGTCTCTCGTTACTGAAGACATTTGTCCAATGTGGACCCATCAGAGGCTGCAGAGAGGAGCCCTGTTACTCTGATTGACTGCTGGACTGATCCACACACTTTGTGCATTATTATTCACCTGACCTGGAGCAGTAATTCCCCTTGGAGTAGAATGAATAGTGCACCATACTGCAATTTCTAAGTCAATGTGATTACTGCATGAGGTGCAGTGTCTAAATACATATTGATTGCATTTTTTTGTTTTTTGTTTTCAAGAATCCCAGGAGATTGTGTACAAAGGAGTGTGGGCTTTTCCCTAATTGAATGTTGAATGCTTTTTGTGAAATCCTGTTGGTTTAAAGACAAAAGAGGCAATGAAGAAATCCCAAACTGTAATTACATTCTGAATTAACATTTCACAATATGGAATTGCTTAAAAACTGACATTTGAGCAATATTTATTGGTAAATTGGCAGGAAAATGGAGCATTATGGATGGCAACACATATTCCCACCATCAGCTGAGGATATGTGTGAAGACGTGCAGGGAACTCGTCCCCACTGAACCCTGAAGGCAGGAAAGCCTGTAGTTTCACCATCAAAGAGTCTTCCCATGATGCAAAAAGAGGTAATGAGAGCTGACGTATAGAGCAGACTTATGGTGTGTTTCATGTGTTGTTTTAGATCGTTTTTTTTTTTAACTGAAATCACGCAAGATTTATATAGATTCATTTAGGATTATGTCAGTTTTTTCAGCTAAAGCGACAACGACGAACAGCAAGGACAAGAGGAAACATCCATCTTTTTAAAATCAATATTTTTTCTTCTTGCAAGAAAAGGAAAGTCATTTTTAACACATTTGCGCCCCCATAATATTTTATAATTACAGTATGAAATCAGTTTTTGTAAAATTTATGGCGATAATCGTGAAACACTGTGTTAAATGTGCTCAGTTACACTGAAACTTCAGTGGACCTGACAGTCATGATAGATATCAATCCTTAGTGATAGTGCCTGAAGCTTTGGATCAGCAACTAGTCCATATTTGCATAAAACAATTACGAAATTAAGCTTTGAACTTTTTTTCTGTTCAATCCCAGCCTCACCACGACAAAATCATGACACTAAACCAAACAAAGATCATAAAACCAAAGTGGGAAAATGTGCTTAGATAAATAGACACAAGAGAGGGTTGATCACAGTGATAATAGCAGATTGAATACAGTGCGAATAAAGCTCTGAACACTGCAACTCATTCCTGACATTGGAAATTCTCTCACGAAAATCCATGTTAAAGTCGTCTGTACTCTTTTTTTCAAAATTTGCATAAAGGGAAGCAGTGTCTAGGGGAAAGTTCTCCGCAGCACGCTGATCTCTGTGATCTAATTATTGAAGCTTAGATAACTCTGGAACGATGGCGTCTGTGTTTGTAAAATGTCCTACATTTCCTTGCACCTCGCAGTCACATCCCTGCTCGCCAGGAAATGTACCTGTCAAGAAGAAACAAAGACAAACGGAGCTAAAACGGTCCCGCAGTCACCTCCCTTCTCTGCTCTCGCTCACTTCTTCAGAATACACAGTTTAGTCAAACCCCAGCGCAGCGTCCTCTGTTTTCTCCTTCAATCCCCCGTCAGCTCCTGCAAAACTGTTCTATTTTCGAGAGAAGCAGCCTCAGCAAGTGAACATGTCATATGCAGAGCCTGCTCTCCCCTCCGTGTTCATCAGGATCTAATTTTAGTGAAGCTCGATGCCTCTTGATGTGCTAAAAATCAACGGGCTCCTCGCCGTGTGGCGCCGCCTTTGAATCACTTTTGAAGAGCGGGAGCGCCGCCGAGGAGGGCGAGGTGATGAAGAGGAGACTTTTCAAATGTGACAACAAACAAACTGAAGCTTCACCTCAGAGCACGTTAAGGACCACGAGAACTCTCCTTTTAATTACTCTGGAGCTGGAGTGTCAGACTCATTTCCGCTCAAGAGCCACGTCGTTTCATCTCCCCTGGGCCAGACCCATCAAAACACGCAATCCCAAGAATTCAGCGCATATGAAACTTTAACTGCAGGTTTTACAACATTTCTTAGGAAATAAAAGTGCAATCAGATATTCTACAGCAGTGTGTGTTTGCAGACAGTTTAAAGCCAGTTGCTTCTCAGGATTCAGTAATTCTGCCGCCTCTGGCGTGCACTTTTTTTAAAAAAAAAAAAAATCAAGAAAACAACATGGGTTTGATTCAAATGCGGTTTTACTCGATGAGCCAGCCGGCCTCACTGGTCCCTCGGATGCGGGCATTGTTGCGAAGTGACATTGAATTTCAGGTCTCAGCGTGGCGTTATGATCTGAAGAACAATGCAAACCCTCAGCGGACACGTTTTGGAACGGCCGCCGGCTGCATTCAGTCCTCTTTCTGGCCTTCAGGCTGCGTGTTTCACACTCCAGAGTTCACCACATATTCAGAGTCAGTGTCTGGCTCTAATAAAGGTAAAAGTGTAACAGAAGTGATGATGTACTAAAACCCAGAGTAAATGTGTCTCTAATGCCACACTGAATCTCGAAAGCTGCCTCTGCCAGTCCCATTTTTATTGGTCTTGCTGCCAGAATGGCCGAGCTGCCTCACTCTGCTGGAGGAAAAGATCCCTCACGACAATAAATCAGGCGTCAATTGCCAAAACCCGGCTCTTTATGTCTCCTGTCTTGGCACCACAGAGCAGCGGTGCTTCTTTTTAAAGGCTTTCTCGCTGCTTTAAGTCGATCTTAAAAGCAGTTCACTCAGTCATTTAAGTCTCTTTCATTATAGGCGTGACAGAGATTGTTTAGGAACACGAGAGACTCCTTCGGAGCCATTCTTTTTCATGCTGCACTGTGTGGGATTGACACAAGACTGAGGCGAGCCAAAAGCAGTCCTCTGCGTCTAAATTTACCTCTGCGGAACCTGTCAGCGCCGACTTGTGTAGGATGACAGCAGGCATATCGCTTCAATAGGAAATAGAAAGACGGCTTCCCGCAGCAGCCGAGGAATAAGTTGAAGACGACCGTCTCAGGTGAAACTCTGCTGTTTGTGACCTTTCCGTCAAAAGGTACCGACAGAAAGAAACCGCAGGACACTATTAAGAAGTCATTCACTAATGTATTGTAAAGAAATATAAAAGAAACCGAAGCAAAAGAAAAGTAACATCTTTTTAAATGTAGACTTTTCTTTTCTGGTGCATCTAACCTAAGTTTCTCTGTTGAATGACCTAAACAGTGAACATAAAGCTGTTTGACATTTCCAATCGGTGAACATGAATTTGTGTTATCGCTCTCGACTGACGACCTTTACCCTCACCACCCTGCTTCCACCTCTTTTTGACTCAGTACCAACACGGTCACCATCTATGTCATTATTCCTCATGCAGCTATTAGAACTTCTATCAACCACTAACTAGTATATTTCCCAGCTGCGATATCCTTTAATTGTTCTGTCCTCACTGCAGCTTTATCCACTGCTACTCCCAATCTAATCATGTTAGATTTAAATTCAGATTGTAATAGTCTTTTTATATTCCTGCTTTATAGTTGAGAAAATGTTTATGAAATAATTGTATCTTTTTTGTTAGCTTTAAATCGATCTTTTCAACATAAGCTTTTTTAAACTTTAAATTGTTTTTTTTCCAGAGCAATTTCTTCTTAATAATAAATCCTAAATTAATCAAAAGCCTTCTCTTGCTTTTAACCGGTGCCACATTTGTAAAGGACATGCTTGTAAGTAGGAGGGTTGCAGACATGGAAAATGTTGATAAATCTTTTTTGCCAAAGCTTAAAAGCTTTTCGTTGCTTTATCACTCATTTATGTGAATTCAGTGACTGAGGTCTGATGAATCAAGACACACCGGCAATTGAGCAGTTTGTTCATTTAACAAACAAACAGCAGCTCCTTGTCACGGTGGTCACGTTGTTGTGACAGTCAGTGAACCAGGGTAGTGGTGTTTTTTGCCTTTTTCTTGATTTGTACATCCTTCCATTTGCCACTAGCTGTAATCTTGTTATCACAAATCAATATTCTGGGGACTTTGAATTATCTCCTGAAAGGAGTTCATAATTAACTCACAAAAACTGAAGGAAACTGTTGAAATTATAGCAATTAGACGGTTTATTTTCTGGTATTATACATATATACAGTAATTACAATTTCTTTGAACGTGTCAATGATGATCACATCAATAAAACTTTATTTTAAATTATTCATACAAACACTTGATATGTATCTGTGCTGCCTACAAATGCTGAATTTGGTTCATACCAAAAAGATATAATCAGATCTGTGGGATTCATGTGTTGGATCAAGCCAAAGTTGCACGTTGTCCAGGTTTAAAAGGGACAGGATGAGATTTTCCATCTCCAAAACCACCAAAGCTTTCATACCTAAAGGAAAAACAAGAAAACATGGGATGATTTCAGTTGAAACAGTTAGATTCAAAGGTATCAACTACATCTAGATGCTGTTCAATTATTGAACAGTTAAAATAATTAGAGACTATATAAAATGGACTGTTCAGTTTCTCAGCTGCAGCTCATCGGTTACTGTCTCCAGGTCATAAATACACAACAACATAATGCGACTCACAATAACTGCGTGAGAGAGATTACCATATCGATTCCTATTCTGCTACAGCTTCCACTTGGCAGCAACTTTGAGATGCCGATTTTTCAAATGTCCTTAATTTCCTCCTGTTGGTGAGACTCTAAACGGCTCATTATAAACTTGATAAATCGAAGCCATTAAAGACATATTTGAGAAGAGATTTCTGTAGAGAGAACGATTGTTTCCACTGTGGTTTAATCTATCACTCCACTGTAATTTGTATTGCTGCGACTCTTGCAGAGGCTGTCGGTCTGGTTAGACACCCCCGATACTCACAGTCTTGTGTAGTTCTTCCAGTCTGCTTGGCTGACGGATGGTCTGGTTGCAGCCATGGCGGCATTTAGATGAGCCTGACACAGCAGCAGGCTGGGCTGACTGGAGGCTGGATGCACGGAGACAGGCTCTTTCTGGAGGAAGAAAATACAATATAAGAGCTGAGGATATGTCCTACAAATAGGGTTAAATAAACCCAAGTTACAAATTTTAGGGATTTTCCTGTGGCTGTCACGTACGTTGGCTCTTTTATGGTTCTTCTTGATGGTATTGACAGTTTCTTGGAGGCGCTCCAGCTGCTCCGGGCTGAGCTCCTCGAAGCCTCTCTGGATGGAAGGCATGTAGGCAGGGGGGGCGGAGCTGACCGGGTCCCGAGCCGGGGCTGCGGTGAAGTCGAGGTTCCCAGAGTTTGGTCCAGAGACGCACCGCAGGTTCTAGCAGAGGAAAAGAAGATGGAGAAGATTGGCAAGAAACAGTCACATTTCCAGACAGCCTAAAAATGCCATTAAAATGAGATGGATATATCTGAATGCAAATTGGACAAAGTTGCATGTAAACAGCTTACCAGTCCTAAAACTGGTGAATTTCCTGACTCTGTCTCGTAGGAGCTTCCGAAGTAGAGTCTCCACAGGTTGCCGTGCTGTTGATCGTCCTCTGCTTGCAGCTCGCTGTGCTCCAGGAGAACCATCGACTGCTCCAGCTCCCCCATCGACTCGTCTGAGCCGCTGCTGTTGGTCGGGAAGATCATGGACGACAGGCTCATGTCGCTCTCTGAGCCGCAGGCCAACTCCTAATTATCACGAGGGAACAAGAGAGACAAAGCTGGTAGGAAGAATGTTTCGTGGTGTCCAGAAACACCACATGTATAAATGCTAAAGCTGATTCTGCCTCCGGTGGCTCCTGATGCTGAACTGTTCGTCATATCGTTGTCAGCATGGTCGCAGATAATTTGATTTAGCTTGTGGACAGATAATGGATTTACTAGTGGAGCTACTTACAGATGCTGAGATGCAAATAGAACATCTCACTGAATTGACCCTCGAGGGCAGAAACTGCCAGGCTGCTTCAACGTGAGCTATAAATAATTTTTAAATGGACTGGCCAACACTTCCCAGCCTCCCTGCTTTATGAGCCCGGGGCAAATTCAGTAAGAACAATAAGCTCGCCGGGCCTGTCTTTTCAGGACAGCAGACGTACATGCGGCGTGCCGGAGCCCACGCTGCTGTGCACAGCCTCCAGCTGGGCGTTGTAGAGCAGGGCTTTCAGGTCGGCCCCGGTGAACTGCTCCGTCGCCGCTGCCACCTGCTCCAGGTCCACGTCTGGAGCCAGGGGGACGCCCAGGCTCAGAGCTCTCAGGATCTCCACACGGTCTTCCTGCCAAGTGACGAGTGGGGAAACAGTGTCAACAGCTAGACTCATAACCAAAAAAAAACTGTCTTTAAAACAGTTTCTGTAGATAAACACAGTCCATGTACGTAAAGAATTATTATCACTGATGCTGATGGAAGTTTTTTAATTGGCAGACCTGATTGGGCGGGGGGCAGTACAGGGATTTGTCCAGCCGTCCAGGTCTCAGCAGTGCTGGGTCAATAAGGTCCGGCCGACTAGTCGCTGCGAGCACATACACACCTACAAACAAGCAAAGAAGATTTTGTGATTGGTTTTAATTAGATCCAAATAAAGATGGCCTCCAGCCGTGTTGACTTCAATGATACTACGAGAAGAATCTAATAAGAATCTCAACATGCATACTTTCTCCCCTCACCAATAAAACTGCAAAACCTGAATATCCAGGGTTTTTTTCCAATGAAATGTTTGGTTTTTTGCTACAAAGATCTCTTGTAACATTCCCTAGAAAAGACTTCTCGAGAGCTGCACATTTAAAATTACTAATCTTCCCTCCAGGTACACACCATCAACTCAGACTGCAGTTGACCTCAGAAAAAGCTTCCCACTTTTATTAGAATTATTTCAACCTTCTGGCATCACACTCTGAGAACACACACACACATATTTCTAACCGGTGGAGCGCCGACATCCGACAGAAAAAAAAAAAAAAAAAAAAAACATGGATCAGAGCAGCTCGTCATCGTGTAAAGCGAGGACAGGGTGGTGCAGCAAGGCTCCATCGTACAGTTAAAAGAAATACGTATAAAGGCTTAGAAATTAAACACTGTTTTTCCCCCACCATTAGCGTCTCGTTCACTACATCCCTAACATCTGAGCTCTCCTTCTTATGAGCTTCATTTGGATCCGATCCATTTTGAAAACCTCAACATCTTCAAGCTCTGCCACTCCTGCTTCAGCCTCCAGTCACTTTGTCAACGCATAAATCCCTTCACTGCAGTCACTTTAGTGTGTAAACAAACCCACAGAAAGGCAAGATTTTCTTCAACAAGGGAATTCAAAGTTGACAAATATATACAGTAAAAAGAAGAAGAATAATAATCATAAATAAATTTGAATAAATACATTTAAAGGTGAAAACATTAAACCTTCAGCACAAAAAACAAAAGGCTTTGAGAAGGGCGTCTGTGGCGATATGGGGGCGGAGCTTGTGTTTCTAGGCCTTGTCCTTGAGTTTTACAGTCAACATGAGGTTTTCCAAACAACCAGTCTGACTCCTGGAGGTCACCGTAACCCTAAAGACCTCTAGCAGCTGTTCCATAAACACGCCCGCTGCTTCCCAGACCACCTAATGAATATCCCAACAGAATCTGTTCGCTGGTTGAAATGGGCTGCCACACATGGGTGATGGCGTCTGGACGGGCCTACCCTGCAGCCCCTCCACTCCGTCCAGCTGGGTGAGGAGCTGGTTGACCACACGGTCCGTCACCCCGGTGCTGTCGTGGCCTCTCCTGGGAGCCAGGGAGTCAAACTCGTCGAAGAACAGGATGCACGGCTTGGCAGCTTGCGCCCTGCAGCAGAACGAAGATGAAGCAATCGAACGGAAGGAAATGACTTCAGTCACATGAATGCATGTTATCAGGGCTTATAATGACGATTAATAGTTGATGTTACTCATTCCATCTAACAGAGAGGGTGATAAGAGGGAGGCGGCGGTGCTGGGAAGAGTTTAAATGTTGACTAACCTTTGGAAAACGTCACGCACCGCCTGCTCACTGGCTCCAATGTACTTACTGAGCAGTTCAGGACCCTGCAGAGGGAGAAACCTTCATTGGAACACGTTGCTCAGACACACGGCGGCTCGGTCTTTACTTGCACTACCTTGATGCTGATGAAGTTCATCCCGCTGTCCTTGGCTACAGCTCTGGCCAGCAGCGTCTTCCCGGTGCCAGGAGCTCCGTACAGCAGGATTCCTGAGCGATGGCGGATAGGAAGACTTGCAAACAAGATGGGATACTGCAACGGAACGGACACTGTCGATCAGCTACGGAGAACAGCACGCTTTGAAAATCAAGTGATGTGAAATTTGCCAGTCTCTATGAGTGATTCACTCACTTTCTAATCAATTACAAGTGCTGTTATGAGAAAGTATCAACAATTAAATCAACTGATTGAATTACACACAGGGCTTTCTGCTGGTTGGTAACTAAAACTAAAATCAAGTAAATATGCTCCTGTCAAGCCACTTATTCACTTCCTCTGCATGAATAGGAATGAGATTATAATGCATAAACAAAGTGGGCATCATGTAATTCAAATGGAGTTTTAAGCGTTAAGCTTCTCAGCAGATTTTCTTCACGTTAATAAAAAAGTTGATTAAATGATTGTTCATTTTCATTCTGTATTCATCACTTAACTCCCACTTCAGCCGACACTTTTATGAGCTCATCCTCACAACAATCAATAGTAATTACAGTGTTAAGCTGATAATTGATGAATACATTGTCACCGCATGCGGCACGCTTTTAACTTCTTCTTCTTCTTTTTTTTTTTTTTTAAATCGGTCCAGCATCGTGAAGTAGTGTTTTCATTCAGCTTGAGAGTTTCATTGGTTAACTGACCTTAGCGGGAAGCAGGATGGTGTCCATCAGCTGCTGCCGCACCTCTTTCAGCCCTCCCACCCGCTCCAGCCCAAATCCAGTCGGGGTGTGGAGGTCCACGCCCCACAGAGAGGGCGGAGTGAATCCCTTTAACGCCTGTGCGAAGTCACTCCACGTCAGACACACACCTGAAAGACACAGACGCACAATTCACACCGAGACGACGGGAAACACAAAGAGCAAAGCCAACCATCGTTTCAGTGTAGCTTGGGCACCTTGGTCGGAATTTCTTTTCTGCATGGTGTTTGCATGGGTGGCGCGCTCCACGAGCAATGCCAGATCCTGGGGCGTGTAACCTTCAGTCTCCTTGGAAACAGCCTCGAGGTCAAGCGTCTGTAAAGTCTCCTCAGAGAAGCAGGGCTTCCTGAGGATTAGATGCCGTACGATGTCTGCTCTCTGGGCCTGCAAACAGGAACACAGGCCGCTGTTTTGGTCCTTTTTTTATTTACTTTGGTCAGAGTGTATTACGGGTGCACGTGTAGCGAGAGCGCTAACCCGATCCGGTGGCTCGATGTTTACAAATCCCTGGATGAAGTGGGAGCCCTGCACCTCAGTGAGCAGCGAGTGGAGTGAGTGTTCACTCTGGCTGGTGAGGATCAGGCACACGAGGCTGGAGCGCAGGACTACCTCGTACACCACATCCTTCAGACCTGCAGCCACAAGCGGTTCTGAATTAGTTAGCGCCCGTGCTTGAAATGATTATCGATCCCATCAATCAGCGCGCTCGGCGACAGACCTCCTCCCACGCATACAGAAATACCGTACAGCTTACTCTGTGCAATGTGCAGGTGCAGCAGCGCCTCGGGGCCGTGCTCGTGCTCCGGTGAGGCCGGCGCTCGTGCCAACAGATCCAGGTCATCAAGCAGAACAACTGAGGGATGCATCCACTCTGCCTGCTCGAAAACCTTCTGCAGGCTCTCTCTGACAGAATCAGCCCTTTTGCCTAAAAACAAACAAAAAAATCTGTTTAATTATAGCTTTTCTTTATTATATTTTCTTTTCTTTTTTTTTACCTTGAAGTTTCTTGCAGTCCACCACCTCCACGTGAGCATCCAGATCTTCTCTAGCTTTCCTGCAGAGGGCTTGAGACAAACTGCTCTTTCCGCTCCCCTGCAAGGTTGGGCGAGAAAACAATGCTTGCCAAGATCAATGTTTTGAAATTTTCAATACTGAATTCATGAATTGTGGATATAGCCGAGCTGGGTGAAGCAGTGAAAACTGATATCTGACAGAAACCTTGGCGCCAGTGATGAGTAGCGCTCCACCTCGAAGGCCCTGTCCAGCGGTGCCGAGCGCTTGTGAGAGCGGAGAACCCAAAAGGCTGTGGGAGATAAACTCAAACCCAGCTCTACTGAGCTCATCCGCCCCGCTGGAGAGAAAGAAAAAAGAAAAAAGTATGAAACAAATGCTGCAATTTACCTTTGTTTAAAAGAGAGCGTGGTGAAAATGCTGAGAACTTACCCAAGATTACAGAGGGAGGGAAGCTCTGGGAGCAGAGTTTCTGCTCCGGCGTTGGAATCCGGCTCTGTTGCCAGCTCCCTGTCAACCTGGAGGTGATGCAAAATGACAACTGTGAACAACACCTCAAACATTTCAGAGAAAACAAAAAAAAAAAAAAAAAGATTTTTCTGTCCATGGTTTGCAGGGAAACTCAATAAGAAACAATCTGAGTTCATGCAACCATTTCAGAATATTGAGTTAAAAATTGCAGTTAGAGGTATAAACAGAACAATACCTGTATGTTTTCCTTCCTGAAGACAGTGGGTGAGAGCAGAAACAGCTGGTCTGCAGGATCATTCTCTGCTTCTGGTTTCAGCACAGCTAAAGCGAACTCTAACTTTGCTATAAATAAGAGAAGATGGGAGTGAAGACATCAATATATTTTTATTATAGATGAAAGTACTATCTTTTTAATGTATGTTTTCTCAATTTATCCTCTTTGTTTTTTTTTTCTTTCCTCTTATTACGTGTCAGTTTGTGGATTTCACCAAGTAAGGTTTAAAAATACACTTCTTAAGCTTGTAACTGATGTGTAGAAATGAATCACCGTCGGTTGAATGTAGGAGGATGGTGCCAGACCGCGCTGTCAGACAGGCTAAAGGTTCATGACTCTGTGTGTGCAGCCAACCGAGAAAAGCCATCTGGATCTCCTCATCATCCTCCTCGGGCTGAACGGAAAATGTCAAAGACCAGACAGATATTAAAGAAAGCGGCAGATCAAATCTTATGTAAGTTAGCACAAATTTGAGGTTGCTACACATCAAACGCCGCGGCCACAGGAGCTGGCTCCAGGACCCACCAGTGGTTTTAGGGGTTGCAGGCGGATGGAAGACGCTACTTTGATGGCTGTTTTCACTGGTTTGATTCTGACTGCTGAATGCGGCGGGATGTTTAACCTTCTGGCCAGCGGCTGTGGGATCTGGGGAGATCATTTATAGCATATTGATAAGCAAAAGGGACTTAAGAAAAAAAAAAAACACTATAATTCACCAGAGGCCAGTTCCAACTGATTGTACTCACCCAAACTCTTCCACTGTAGATCCCTCCGTTGCCAGACAGATCCTGAGCGCCGTGGCACACCGCCCGGACCACCATGGTTTCCTGTTCCTTCTCTTTCTCTTCTTCAGCTGGAGCGCCATCGGCAGTGGCCTCCGCGTTCTTCTTCGTCTCCGCGTCCTGCTTCATTTTTTTCCTCGACTCTTCTGGAGACGCGACTTTGGAGAGGAGGCCGTACGTCACCGGAGCCTGACCGCCATTCAGGCCGTCATTCAAACCGCCGTTCCAAGGAAACAGGTGAATGACAGTGGTGGCCACTTGGCTTATGGTGCAGAGAGAGTGAGGCGGCGTGCCACACACCCTGTAGATAGAGTCAGTGAAAAGGGCGGGGATGTCAGGCACAGGCGGCGACTCCAGAACCGAGTCGCCCGCGCCCCAGATCACGTGGCGGAGCAGACTCTTCAGGTCTGCGATGCCGCCCCACTGGTGGCCGGCAGACATGACGGAGCTGCTTCTTGATGCTGGCCCTGAGGGGGCAGAGCCGGAATCTGCGTTTTGCTGTGCGTGAAAATACTGTTCCTGGCCGGATCGCACGGGGGAATTACTGAGGGCGCCAAATCCAGCGCGGGTCTTCGGAGACACCACAAGTTCCGTGAACTGCTCGAGGCGACCATAAGGCACAAATGGAGAGAGTGAAGCTGCAACGAGATAACAGATTATAGAGCGTGCATGAACGCTTTCTAATGATTTAACCAACGTCATTAAATTTAATCAAGGAGGAAATGCTTTAATTTAATTAACTTACTGAATCCACACAGTAGTGGTATTTTATGATGATTAAAACTGGTATAATAAAGCAGTAACATATAGTTGGACAAAAGCCGAACAAGTCCCAATTTATTTATTTATTTTTTCAGAAAACTCTTCACTCACTGCATTGGACATGACAACAATCGTTTGCTCATTTGGTAAGAGGCTTGAACACTGACCTATTTGGATGTAGATGGCCGTGTGTTTATCCACCCAGACAGGAAACACAGCATCCTGGAAAACCACCCTGATCTGATTCAGCAGCTGTTCCTCCAGAGCTGAACTATGGAGCTCCTGTAGGAGTCAGTCACATAGGAGAGGCTTTTATTTAAAAAGAAATTCTTCCACCACGTCCACGATTCAAGTGGAACCCGTATGAAGATGGGGTACACAGTGTGACGGGCCGCTCACCAAGATCTCCCAGTCATCTGGTGACAGAGGCTCCACAAACACCTGACGCAATGATGAAACCTGGTGGCAGGGTCTGACAAAGCCCTGAGAGAAGCCAGAAGAACCACATGGTCAGCACCAACGCCTGGCGATTCCAGACACTACCAGTCAAAGGTTTGAGAACGCCTAAATTTTTCCACTTATTTACAGCAGTTCAAGTCCAATGACAAGCTTGAAATGGCACAAATAACCGCCATGTTAAAAAAGTAAGGTTATTCAAAGCTGAAAAATAATATGCATTGCAGAATTTTACAAAGAGGTCTTTTTTCAGGGGAACAAGAGGTGAGTTAATAAAACTGTTCTGCAGCAATGCAGGTTGATCAAGTCTTGAAAGTCGGTACGACTAATTCATGCAGGTGTTCCAGCTTTTCTGGATTAATTACACCCCTCTCCATTGGTATAAAAGCAGACCCTCGTGAGAATCAGCTGAACAGTACTGTATTGCAGAAAGTAGAGTGTTGCTATTGAAATGCAGAGAAAAAAAAGCAATCGAGTACAGTTTCTGTCATCATCAACAGGACTCGGAAACTGGGAGAAAGTGACAGGAAGAGATCTGACAGACCCAAAAAATCACAACAGAATCAGAGGAAACAAGCCTCAGTTTCAACTGTAAAGAGAAGACTTGGAGCTGCGGGTTTGACAGAATGAGTTGCAGCATGAAAGCCACTGAGAAGACATCAGAATAAGATAAAGACGCTCAAATGAGCTATGAAACACCACCACTGGGCTACTGAGGACCAGAAGACGGATGAATCAAAATTTGAAATCTGCACTTCATTGTATGCTGTGAAAAGATGAATCCGCAGTGTGTAATAATAACTGTCTGACATGGAGGAGGAAGGTCTGAGGCTGTTGTAGACCCAAGGTCAGTAACTTGTACAAAGTGTGAGGCACCCTGAACCAAAACGGCCTCCAGAGCATTGTTTAGTGAAATGTAGTGATGCAATTGTCACCCTATAGTTTAGCAAGATAATGACCCAAAACTAAAGTTCAAACAACGCCAGAACTATAATAAGAAAATAAAGGGGGGGTGGGTTTGAACACATGGAGAGTTCAGCACAGTCCCCAGGCTTTGACCGATAGTGTAAATATATCAAAGAACACCTCTTCTTTGAGGCCTCTACCTGCTCTCCATCGTTCAGGCCCAGTTTCTCCCCCAGCTGTCGACACAGCTCCACTCTGTGACTGTCCTGGCAGGAGCCTTTGTTCAAAGTCCAGCTGAGAAACACTGGCGATCCAACACCCCATGACAACTCCAACGCTTGGTTCTGGAACGGAAAAAACAAAGACTCAGCCACAAAATCTGTTATTTGAAAATCATCAACATTCTGCTCATTGCAGGGCACTTAGACTAGCAATGGGGGTTTTGCAAGGATTTTTTCTTTTGGTTGCAAGATCTCAATTTTGAGGAAAAAAATAAGATTTAAAAGAATTCTTAAAAAAGGAAATCAAAGAATGCAAAAATATCAGAGATACTGTCTATATTGAGACCAATTACAATGTAAAAGAAACCACAGTAACATACAGCAAAAAGCAGTGCTCTGTTTGAATTTAAATTGTCTCCTATTTCAATTCTAATGTAGCACTTTGTCACCCCCAAGTGTGCCTGCAAAGGAACTGCTGCAGAAACCATAAAATAAAAACGGGAACCACAAGCAGGAAAAGTAAAATATACAAGGCATTGAGGGATTTTGTGTAATATTCACAAAACACTGAAACAAAATGCACTGAAAGCCAATTATTTAAAGACTTTTCAACAGTTCATCAATAAAAGCATCAGAAAAACTACAGTCAAAAGAATGTCAGTACTGCTCAATATGTCAAAACCATCAAAAACTTTTAAAATAACCAAAGGCATTTATTTTTAAACAGCAAAATTATAAAAAGGTCTTTCAATTGATATTCAAGGATGCTCAACAGATGTATCGGACATGCAGCTTTCGGAGATATTTGATGTTTAAGGGATAGAAATGAAAGCTGTGCGTTATAAATTCACATTTGTGAGACTTAGATCAAACTAAAAATCTGAGAGGTCTGAGAGCTTCCCAATGCAGCAACAGATAAGAAATATTTTGTGTCTGGTGATAAAATACACATCAATATGATGAGAAAAATATAACACTTTCAACTTCAACAAGCAGCATTTATTTGAAAACTTCACTCAAGACTGAACAATTCAAGTCATCATCAGTATGGACTCAAACCTGAAATTCAACAGACAATTTTAGACAATAACATAATCAGCAGAATACGATCTGAAAAACATTGCAAGACTTTAAGGATTTCTGACCGACAAACATTCAGAAAAACATTCATGTATTTATTTTCAGCAGGCTGCATTATTGCAGGTCTCGGTGAAAAAACAGTCTGTGGAGCTGCTTGTGGCTCATCCAGGGTCTCCACTAACACAAGGAGGGTGGAACACATCACACCTGTGCTTCAATCTCTGCCCAGGCTGCCAGTGTGTCAAAGGATCCACTTCAAAATGTTATTTCTCATCTATACAGCTTTGAAAGGTCTCAGGCCTAAATACATCTCAATTTCATGTGTAGAATATGAAACATCCAGATTCCTGAGCAGTCCTCAGGAAGAGGTTTATTTCAGTGTTCCCAGAGTCAGAAGTAACAAGGTAAGTCTCTCTATCTATCTATCTTATACATATATATATATACATATACATATACATATATATATATATATATATATATATATATATATACATATACATATATATGTATATATACATATACATATACATATATATATATATATATATATATATATCCTGACACACACACACACACACACACACACACACACACACACACACACACACACACACACACATGTGTTCTCAGGTCTTCAGTTCAACAATTGATTTCCTTACATTCCTTTACATCTCAATAAAGTTTTCACTTTATTCTTTTCATGCCTTTTGAATCACTTTGTTTTTATACGTTTTAGAATTTTAATCGCTTAAGATAAAGATTCTTAATCGCCTTGTTCTAATGGAGTTCCTTGCTTTATCTCCTTGTACCGCTTGGTGTCTGAGTAGTGCAATAGAAATACTGTAAATGTGTCACACCGTTACTAGTTGCTCTTGAATATTTCCCAAAATGCCATCAGGTCAAGCCTGTCATGGATTAATTCCTGTATATATTTCTGAAACATTACAAAATAAAAAAATATTCGTCCAAATCAGGATTGTTTACTTGAATTTGAAATCATATTTACAGCAATTTAAGCGCCACGCGACAAGATAAGAAACACTCAAAACACCCGAATTTTGCATCACAAAAGACAGCAATAGTTTTTATCGATGTTGCATCAACATGAAAACTTCAAGCAACAATAAAAACAGCAGAAACAGTGAAGCTAACTCACCTCATTCAGAGAGAGGTGTGATATCAGCTTGGAGGGCAAGTGCAGAAAGCAGTTTTTAGTGTTGTTAAAAACAACACTGACCGGTTGAATGCCCTGGTTAGTAAACATAGTCACCAGTGAGTAAGAATAGTTCAGTAAATATCAGTCAGGCTGTGCAGCTAACGTTACATGTTGAACTTCCGCCATAGTTGATGTGCTCTGAAAGCTTCAAGCTACCCGGAAGAGGTTCATGGGGATCAAATATCTTTTCAAAATAAGATAGTCAATGCTCGCAAGCAAAGATCGAAATTGCAATCAACGCTTCATGAGCCTTTATTTTGGAAGCTGTCAAACGGAAATATTACTTCCGCAAACATGGCGACACCCGGTAACAACAATCCAGACTGCTGGAGTGTCCCAGATGTTTATAATCATCACGAACAGAAGAAAGTTTGCATTTCCAGACCAAAATACAGAGAAGGGAGGAAAGCGAGAGCGGTTAAGGTAGGAATACAGATCTGTGTGTAAATATATGCTGAAGAAAACCGAGTCTAAACTCAAACTGTGAGACTGAGGATCTGTGCAAATAACCGAACCTCTGTTAGGGTTGGGATTACCCCTTTTACAAAATTAACTAAACTCGTAAGATCGATAGCTTGCAAGCTGCGACCATCCCATGCAAATTTATATTGGTAAAACTGCACAGGGCGATCGACGGCTCTTTGGATTCCTTATTTGCGCAGGGAAATCGGTGGATCACGCTAAAGCCCTTTACAGAGACAGTACAAGTCAAACTCTCCTGTAGTTTTCTATACGATTTCAATCGTTTGGGCCCATTTGTATTTAGATAACAACGTTTTTTTCAGAGAAAAATAAAGGAAGCTGAACATGCACTATTTCATGTTGAGATGAGTATAAAATTCCTCAGTGGCAGGAGTTGCATTGACATTCTGATTCACAGTCTTGTCCATTTTCAGGTGTACACCATCAATTTAGAGTCCTGTTACCTCATGGTCCAGGGGGTCCCAGCCATTGGAGTGATGACAGAGTTAATCCAGCTGTGTGCTCTGTATGGCACCGTGGAGGAATACAGACCTCTGGACGAGTATCCCGCTGAGCAGTTCACAGAGGTTTACCTTGTCAAGTTCCAGAAAATCACAAGTGCCAGGTACAGGATGTTTCAGCATGCTTCATAAACAGAGTGGGGAAAACATGCCAGATAAGCAGCCAGCTGAGTAGAAAGACTGCTGGCTGTATTTCTTCTTATTACTTACTTACTGATTTCTACTAATTTCCTGTTTAATCCATGCAGTGAGGCCTTGTTGAGATTAAACAGGTCTGTTGAATAATATATCCAAATGTATTTATTTTTTGTCAGAGCGGCAAAACGACACATGGATGAGAAGAGCTTTTATGGCGGTGTGCTGCATGTGTGCTATGTGCCAGAATATGAGACTGTGGAGGACACCAGGCTGAAGCTCCGCGACCGGAAGAGTTATGTCATGAGAGCTGCGATGAGATCAGGTATAATTTATGCATGAAGCATATTTTTTTCACGCTTAAAGAGCAAACAACATTCTGAATATTTTAAAGCCACCAAACAGTTTAAACTTTAAGGAAGTATTTTTTTCTCTTTCTTTTTTTTTATGACAAAAAAAACTATTTTTCTTCTTTTTTTCATAATTTTGCACAGCCAGAGAAGCCGAACAAAAGGAGGTGACACATGAGGAAACCACGTCATCGTCCTCGATCAGCACTTCAGACAGGATCAACCCAGGACACAGTGAAAACACAGGAGGGCCCTCAAGCGTCAGCTCTTATTCAGGCTTTCCTCTGCTGCCATTACCTCCTCAGGAGCATCATTTTTCCAGACGCGAAAATCAACACGGAGTAGCACCAACTGAGGATAAAATGGGTACTTTACACAATGCCTTCATTGAGGCAAAGCAACAGGGAGCGCCAAGCCCAGAACACACCTCCTCGAACAGAGACAGACACACAGAACACACAGGGACGAAGGCTTCAGCATGCCGCTTTGTCCCAAGGACCACCCACCTGGAAAACAGGAAACGCAAAATAGAAGAGTCTGACGAGGTCGCTGTTTCTGTACAAAAGCAGCCTCTGATTGGCCCGAAACTACCAGAACCATCCAGAGTGGATATGGAGGATGAATCATTGAACACAACTGTCAGCCTGATAAGGAACACGATGAAGCAGGTATTCAGTGCTGTGATAAAGGACTTAACTCATTTTTGATCGCAGTTTAAATCTTCTTCTTCTTTTTTTTGTCATGTCAATAATATAATTTTGTTCATCTTTTTAGGTGGAATCAGTTCCAGAATGCAAACCAGTGGCGAAGAAGGTCAAACCACGTCGTCGGATTTGATCAAACCAGCCTAATCATGGACTTCGAGTTTCCCTTCCACTTGAAAAACTTACCATTTCAACGTTGTCTTGTTGCTTAAGAATTTTGGAATACAATAGAAAAGCAGTTGATTTATTTATTTTTTTTCTTTTAATTAAAATTGATGAAACGTCAGTTGAACAAGTGTGGGTGTCTTTATGGCTGCAGACATTCCTGAAATACATGGTGCTCAAACATGGCAATACTCTGAAAAGTAGAAAAAAGACATTGTAAGAATAATTACAGCTTACATCAACTAATCTGAAGTGGATCTGATGTATTAATCACTGATAAGTGATTACCGTTGTGTCTGGGAGGCAGGTTCCAAATGCTTCAAGCAGCAGATTCTCCTCCTTCACTGCCTTTTCAAAGTCCTCAAAAGACAGTCTGCCATCATGGTCATTGTCCTGATGGAGGAAAGAAACAATGATAAAGTTCAATGCAAATCAGAGGATTATGCGATTCCATCTGTGGCTTTGAGGACATCATCCAAAGAGTTCACTTTGAAACATTGTCTCTGAATAAAAACAACATCCTGCCATCTTCTTGAGTGTCATCTCCACCAAGTCTTTGATTCCTTCGTCAGGGTCTTCCTCGGTGGGCTGTCTGATCAGGCTGCTCTTCAGCATGCGGAACATTTCCTCTCTGGAGATGTAGCCGTCACCATTCGAGTCGTATACATGAAAACAGTCTACGACACGCAAAAAGAGAGGCCATTATTTGAAACAGTGACATTTTTGTCCTTCATGTGAACTTTTAATTGCAGCAAGTGAAGTTGAAGTCTTACATTTTATTCTTTCATCCAGAGTCCCTCGAAGAAAAACAGCCAGCCCCTCGATCCACTCCTTTATACTGACAAAGCCGTCATTGTCTTTGTCAAAGGTCCGAAAAACTGCAAGCCATATCATTATAAACATTAATTTTAATGTCTCTATAGCTAAATATATTTCATACAGAAAATTATAAAATGTACAGGCTGAATTTTCAGTCTTGATTTTTCAGGCCTCAAGCATTACAGTTCTTTGTTGTAAATGTATTTGACAACAGGCAGAGCACCTCGATCCATGATCAGGTCGTCGGTCATCCCAAAGGTGTTGAGCAGGATGTTCCTGAACTTCGCTCTGTCCAGGCCTTGGACTCCTCTGTCAGAGTTAGTGGGCTCCCTCACAAGCGTGTTGAACTCCAGGATCAGGCATTCGGCCTCTGTTTTACTGACTAGGAAATACACATGCTTAAAATGTTATATCACAGTTTATTTTTCTATCTGAATCACTGTTTCTTTCTGCTCAGTAAAAAAAAAAAAAAAAATACTTACAGTGCTCCACTTGTTTTGAGATCGTTTCAGCCAGACTTTTTATCACTTTTCTGTTCATTGCCGACATGTCAGCCATCTTGCACAGGCAGACATGGAACGGGTTCACGGAGAGGGGGGATCGTTTACATGTAACCATGGTAACAGCGGTGCGTTCACGTTCCAGCTTGGCGCTTTGAGTTGCACCGATGGACACTACAGAGAACCTCACAGTTTATTCTGTAATACTACTCATTACCTCACAAGTAAATCTGAATGCACGAGTTTCGATAAACACACCCCCATATACCATCCAGATACTCTTTGTTTTGACCGAAACTACCAGAACTATCTAAAGTAAATATGGCGGATGAGTCATTGAACACAACTGTCAGCCAGATAAGGAACACACTGAAGCAGGTTTTCATTACAGTGATAAATGGACTTCACTCATTGTTGACTTAAAGGTAATTTTTTTTATTAATTAATTTATTTAATTTTTTATTCAATCAATTCCAGACTTGAAATTAGTGGAAAAGAAGCCACTTAGATTAAATTAAACCAACCTGATTGTGGACTTTGTATAGATTCCTGGTTACTTGAAAAACTAACTCTTGTCTTGTTGCTAGAGAATTCTGGGCCAAACAGAGGTTTATGTGTTTATTTATTTATTTGAGAAAGGCAATGACAGTTTATAACAACTCACATATTTTACATGTAGTCCTTTCCCATTTTTTTAAATGTATTGGACATCTATAAAAGACACCAATTCAGTTTTGTCCTTATTTTCTGTCTCAATATATGTAAAGCTCCTCTTATGTTGTCCAAAGTTTGTCTTTGCTGAATGAATCCAATTTTAAGTTAATAAGCACAAATGAGAGTTTCTCTAATCTAATTTAAGTGTCTGAAGTTACTAAATTCGTGTTTGTCTTTGACAGAAATAACTGCCTCCTTCGAAGATGATGGAATTTCTTTGTTCAGAAAAATCCAATTGAATGGTTTGAGCGGTAGTGTATCAGTGGTAAAACCGTCAGAATTTGAGGATTTTCTGCACTTTTAGTTTAGAAATTTGCCTCATATCTCTTTTTTTCATGTTGAAATTTAATTTCCATCACATCCTCCTCATTTTCCTTTCTGGAATTAATAACAGAAATTGGACTGTGGTCTGACAGTTTAATTGTCTACAATCCTTTATTTTAAATCTGTATTGAACAAAATAGTAACCTTGAAAAAAACAGAATAGTGTGTGTAATCACTACTGGTTGGATGTAGTTCCCTCCAAACATCTACTTTGCTCTGCTCTTTCATTAGTGTAACATATAGAACAAAAGCAGAAGGTATGAAATTCAATAGCAATTTTGATTTAAGAAAAAATATAAACAAACCACCTTCAACATATTTTTAAGCAAAATGTTTTAAGAACTGAGAGCTGTTCCTTTGAGTGGAATGTTATTCATGGCTACTGCTTAGATGAGTAGGGGAGTGCATGGGAAAGATTGGAGAGGGTCCTGAGGAGGAAAAAAAATGGAGCAGATTTGAGCACAGGTAAAAAGCTGCATAGCATTGCTGCTTGATGCACTTCCGCCAGTGCCATTTGGACAGCTGCAGGGTCGTCAGCCGGGAGCCACCCTTCTTCGATGTTTCGCTTCTTTAATCCCGGAACATCTCAGGGTGGTGGAGCAGCAGTAGGGACGTCTCCCTACTGCCCCCTGCAGCTGACCTAGGATCCATCTTTTCCCCATAACTTATCTTTCCTGCGTAACCAGTGCCAGAAACTTCCCTGCTCTGCCTCTTCAGCCAGGTCTTTTATGACATGACGATGTGTTCTGGGAACTTGAGTTGGCGGCCAACATCGGCTGTTAGCTGCCACTCTCCTCTGGAGACAACAGAGCCCGCTCTCACACTGAACTACTGAGTGCCTCTCCCCCTTTTCTAATGAACTGAATAGGCTGGTGCAGTGGAGTTACTGGGCTGGACTTGTTCACCTGCAGTCTGCGCACCTCGATCACTTTGGCTATTTTTCGCAGTACTCGGTCGAGTCGCCACCCATAACGACCCTGCGTCAGGGCTGCTTTGCAGCTGGACAGGATGTGTTGTAGGCTGGGATTTTGGTGGCCGCAGAGAGGGCAAAGATCGTCTGTGCCGTACCACAGATGTAGGTTCTGTGGACTTCGGAGGGTATCGTACGTGCTCCTAATCAGGAAACTTAGCCGGGCTTGGGGCATTTTCCACAAGTCGGCCCATGTGATGGTTCTTTCGATTACACCCTCCCATGTTGTCCACTTGCCTTGGAGAGACTGGCTCACTGCTTTGAGCCTGTAACCTTCATGCTCCTCTTTTGTGACCTCTTGGACAATCAGCTTTTTCCTCTCTGCTTCGGTGGCTTTTGACCACATCTTAGTTGTTGTTCCCCATCCGAGGCCTGCTCTCCCATGTTGTACCATTCCCACAACCTCTTGGTGTTTCAGTCAGGTAGTGGCCTGGTCTACTGCCTGGAATGCATTCCATTTTCTTCCAGTGCTAACAGTTGGCTTTGCTTTTTACACCACTGGATCAGCAGAATCTTTCAGCTCTTGGACCAAGCGGACCTTTTCCAGTTTAAAGCCTAAACTGATGCTTTGCATTGGAAGCCTCAAGATGTTCTTTCCAAACAGAGCTGAATTGGACTGGCAAGGAGGAAGTCCAAGCCACTTCCGGATGTAGGAGTTGGCCTTTGTGTCCATTTTCAGGACTGAGGATGAGGTGATGTTACACAATTTAAGGGGCCACATCAAACGGTAGTGCAGGGTGAACTGGTAGCACCAAACTTTGAACTTCCCCGGCAATGGGCATTCATCGATCTTTTTCAGGCCGTCAGCTAGCTGCATTGCGGCCGATGTAACCATCTGCTTGTCTGACAGGTCCGCAGTATACAGCCTTCCCAAGCTCTTTATTGGTTGGTCTTTCAGGAGCGGAATGGCCTCACTGTTTACGGAAAACATGATATTATCCTTCCTGTGGCCCTTCCGGATTGAGAGGCTGCGTGACTTGCATGGTTTCATCTTCATCCTGGCCCATGTCAGCAGTTCTTCAAACCTTTTTAGGAGTCTGTGGGTGCATACTGCCGTCTGTAGGAGCGTGGTGACATCGCCCATGTAGCACCTGAGGGCTGGAAGCCTCTGCCCCGATGGGGATCTGACTCCTTTTACTGACTGTCTCCCTCCAATCAGGATGATCTCAAAGGCTGCTGTGAATAGTATGGGAGAAATGGCGCAGCCCATTGCTATTCCCTTTTCCACTTTGTGCCATCCAGATGTGACTTGTGGGGTTGTGAAGGACACAGTGAGGTTGTTGAAGTAGTTGGTAATCAGGCTCTCGATACATGGTGGAATGTGGAAGAACTTGAGGGCAAACCAGATGAGTTGATGGGGAACAGATCCATAGGCATTTTCGAGATCTAACCTCACAACGTGAAGGTCTGACTTGTTGCGCTTCGCTGTCTGGATCTGATCCCAAATCATCATTGAGTGCTCCACGCAGCCCCGGAACCCTGGCACTCCTGCCTTTTGACAACTGGGGTCGATGTACTTGTTAGAGAGGAAATAGCTGGTCATTCGCCTTGCCAACACTGTGAAAAAGATCTTCCCCTCTACATTCAGAAGAGAAATGCCTCTGAATTGATTGATCTTCTGGGAGTCTTTCTCCTTTGGAATGAAGATGGTGATTGCTCTGCACCACGCCTGTGGGATGGACTTTGTTTTCCAGGCAACACACATCATCTTCCATAGTAGCTTGAGGACAAGGGGGCAGTTCTTATAAACTTTGTAAGGAACACCGTTTGGGCCAGCTGCTGATGCCATTCTTGCTTGCTTTACCACCTGGTTGACTTCGGACCATTTCGGAGGTGTGGTGTCGAATGGTAACGACGGCTCTGGAGGATGAGGGACATAGCCTGGTGGACCTAGGGGGCTTTCTCGGAGGTTATCGGCGATCGCTGCTTTTATGTGGTTTTCTAATTCCTGCTCGGTTGCATGCAAGGTCCCAGACTTCTTTTCCTCTAGCAAACTGCGGGCGTGTCTGAACGGGTCCCGAAGAAAACTTGATCTGGCTTTCTCCTTCCGACTTCTGCTCTTTCTGATCCTCTCAGCTCTCCTTAGTTGGGACAGTCTTCCTCTCAGCTGGCTCCACAAGCATTCCAGGCCCATCTTCTCTTCCTCCTCTGCTTTCCTCCAAGCCTTCCGGAGGAGGCGACGTTCCTTAACAAGCTGCAGGATCTCCTTCTCCCGCCTTCCTTTTTGTTTTGGAGTGACTTTCCTTTGCTGCAGCTCTCCAAATCTTCCCTTGCCTTCATTGTAGATGATGTCTCCAAAGATGTTCAACTTTGTGATTGAGTTGCCCATTAGGGAGTTCTGGAGGATAGTATGGAGACTAAGGTCAAAGTTTCTCCACTCTGCCTTCTCAGTGGCTTTTGGCCACTTGACCTTGTTCTTCCGGCTTGGCAACTCAGTTGATAGTGTGGGGTTTGTGCCTGCTGGTTCAATCGGCTGATGCAGCTGTGGGATTAAGGGCTGCTGCAACTTCTCCTGCGGGGGCTGCTCAGGCTCTACGCCATGGGATGCAATGTTGGGCTCAGTAGCACTGTGGTGCTCGTCCTGGCTACCGTTCCTCCTTGTCTGCATAGTATTAGCATTTTAGTATACTGTAATAAACCCCTCCTATTACATGCTCTGCTGATCTTACAGAGCAGGTTGACAGTAAACTCTTAACTTTCTCAACACTTGCAGCAAACTCCAGTAGAGCTGCAGACAATTCTAAGAACAGAGGAAAGAGATGAACATGTTTTGCCTAATCAGCACTTTATTGACCACTTTGTTTTATGGTTTAGCGTGTGTGTGTTACATTTTCTTCTTTCCCTCCTGCCTCTTCTATTCTTTGTTCCTCATTGTCATCAGAGTGACTCATATGTTTCTTGGGGGGAAAGTTACAGTGCCTTCTCTGTTTTCTACTCTGACAAAAATCTTGCCTTTTTTAATTGGATTCTAAATTCACAAAAAATTAAAATATTTTAACAGCATCTTCTTCCACATTGTTCTTCCAAAAATAAAATATTCATTCTTTCCTTACTGAACAGCAGTCAGCAGTCCATTACCAGCAAAGTAACAGAACCAGGAAGCATATTATGAACAGAGTGTGTTAGCTACTTACCAAACTTCTACCTGTTGGTCTATTCACTGACCGGCTCCAGAGCTGGATCCTGACTGGATTAGAAGGCCACTCACGACAGCCATGAAGCCTTCTCTTTTTTCAGGACATTCCAGGGCAGCTTTGATCTTCACCTTTAGCAGTTTCTGCAGGAAATTGGAAATGTGATTCCATGTATTTTAATTGTTGTTCGATGCACCAATTTGTGGCAGCTAGTTATATTGTCGCGAGATGTATGATTACAATGAAGCTATTCTATTCTACCGTCTGTATCTTCAGGAACTTGATATATTTTGACAAATTCTCCGTACCTGCGGTCCCACAACCTCCACCAGAGCCACTCTTGCAAGTCTGACATTTTGAATAATGTCTCTTCAACACTCTGCAGCCTCTCCTCATTCTTACTTCAGCTTTTTCTAACCTCGTGTTAGTTTTTTTTTTTTTTTTGCAGTCTTTCTTTTGATGTCTGTTTTTTAGTTTACTGTCTGAAGTGGTGTATCTCTCTGTCAGTCGTGGTCAGGTCTTGCATCAATTTATCTGAAGTTATCCAGAGAGTTCATTTTGAAACATTGTCTCTGCCTTTAAAACAAACAAACAAACAAACATCCTACCATCTTCTTGAGTGTCATCTCCACCAAGTCTTTGATTCCGTCGTCGGGGTCTTCCTCTGTGGGCTGTCTGATCAGGCTGCTCTTCAGCATGCGGAACATTTCCTCTCTGGAGATGTAGCCGTCACCATTCGAATCGTAAACATGAGAACAGTCTACGACATGCAAAAAGAGAAGGCACTATTTGAAACTCTGTCTTTTTTTCTTTTTTTTTCTTTATGTAAACTTTTAATTGCAGCAAGTAAAGTTGAAGTCTTCATCCAGAGTCCCTCGAAGGAAAACAGCCAGGCTGTGCAGGCTGAATTTGCAGTCTCGATTTTTCAGGCCTCAAGCATTGTACTTCTTTGTTGTAAATGTATTTGACAACAGGCAGAGCACCTCGATCCATGATCAGGTCATCGGCCATCCCAAAGTTTTTGAGCAAAGTTGAGTTCCTGAACTTCGCTCTGTCCAGGCCTTGGACTCCTCTGTCAGAGTTAGTGGGCTCCCTCACAGGATCAGGCATTCAGCCTCTGTTTTACTGACTAGGAAATATAAGTGTTTAGCATGTTATATCACATTTATATCACGGCTTATTTGTCTGCTTGTTCTGAAATGTTTCAGTGAGCGTTTTTATCACTTTTCTGGTAATTCCTGACATGTCAGCCATCTTTTACATGCAGACCCAGGACGGGTTGGCAGAAAGGGGGATTATTTCTATTTTATTTATGATCAAAAGCTACAGACTTGAAAGGAACTAGAAGAATCAGGGAAAATGCCAGGGAGTCATGGTGTTTGGCAGTTTAAATGTCATCATTGTAGTTCATATTGGTGGTGCAGTGTTAGCACTGGTTATGTTTAGTTAGTCTATTTGTGTTCATTAGTTCAGTGTTTATTTAAGCGCAGTGTTGTTTGACCATGAGTCCTGCCACTTCCTGTTCTGTGTCAAAATAACAGTATCTGCTAATTACAGTTTGCAGGAAATCCTTTCTCTAGTGCTGTTCTTCTTCAGCTCGCTGCAGTACTATGAACTTCAGTGAAGCTTATATTGAGCAGAATTACCAATGATCTCAGACATAAACATTTACTAGATGGACAATAAACTAACGTGATCCAGTAGAAAACCACAGCAATGAATGTTTTAAGTTCATGATTTGATCTGAAGCCAAGCTGGGAAATATTGTGGTAATCTAACATATATAGGGGCAAGATACCAAATTAACCAAACCGACAAGCATGTATTTGAATTGTGGGAGAAATCTGGATTCATGCAAACACTACAGAATCACACTCAGTTCCTCTTGTTGGAGGAATCTGGATTTTTATAGACCTGCATCAATTACCTGCCCTTCTCCTTCTGTGTCTCCATTATTTACGGCCGTCTGAAATCTGTTATGGAATCACTTCCCTCTGGGATTAATAAAGTACTCTGTTCAGAACAACATTAAGAGTCTGACCACAAGATGGCAGTGAGTTAATCCACTAAAAAGAAAGGTGGACCGCTTTCAACTGGAAGCCAGGAAACATTCAGGCTGAATGTACCACAAAATCTGCAAACTAGTCAACTGAATATACATTTGTTAATTTATTATGTTTATTTTCAGTGTATTGAAGAGACTGTACTGGGATGAGATCGAACAATTATTGGAAACTACTCCATTGTTTAATATATGCAGTATTTCTAAACAAATCCTTTCCAAACAATTTAATAACAGAACATAAACCAGAACAACACATGATCTGTCAGTTGTATTTAATAATAAACTGCAACGAATTAAAATAAAACCCTCTTCTTCAGATTAGACGTAACTAAAACATACAAACAAAACACTTAACTTGCACTTGATTTTGATCAAGAATTTCTAACATAAGCATGAGTCAAAATATTGCACTACTACAGACGGACTTGTTTATGAGCGCAAGTCAAGTCAGCAACTGTGAAAGAGAGGCAGTTAGAGTCCAGCTATTGCATTAAAAGGCCTGTTTCTGTGCAGGATGTGTCAGAGTCAGTCAGATCGGTGTGAGAGGTTAGTTCTGACTGGTAGTGTCGTGTCGATCCAGTGGTTCGGGTTTTCAATCATGGAGGTCCAAACGGCAACCTCGTCCTCCGTGGAGTCCATCCAGCAGACGGGTTCCCCGTAACTCCGACCTTAAAGCACAAACACACACAGTTCAGTGTTTATTTGACTGGTGTTACCACAGAGCAAAGCAGAACATTAAAGCTGTGTGTAACAGTCGGACTTGCAGAGTTCTGACTTCACACTAATATGCTGAGATTATCTCTCCGTGTGACGACAGATGGAGTTGATGCTCTACAAGTGGACCGAGTGAGTGTCGTCCATTTATTACCATGTATTATTTATTCACAGCAATGCCAGCTTTAACAAAGCAACACCATCGATACTTTGCTAAAGAATATTACAACAGATCGAGTCTGTATTCTGATTCGTAAACAAATGCAGCTACTTTAGAGTGAAATGTTGCTAATTTTACAGAGTTTATGAGTGACCAACTCCACAATGGATATCGAGGAATGTACAGTAACACGAACACTGGATTCTCAGGACGGTGACCTTGAAAGGATGACAGGAACGTCTGAAATATCTGACATGCCAACTTGAAAACATTCAGTCCTGTTTGAAGGACAGAAAGTTCTTTGCTCCCAAAGGAATCATTAAACAGCTTTTATGGCACAGTCAACAAAAATCGGAATGAAATGATCAGCCATGAAACGATTTCTCAAACAGAAAACCCTCCTGCAAACATGTGAAATGTTACAAGAGCTACGAGTGTGTGTTCAATTACAATTTAGCAGAGAAACAACAAAAAAAAAAGAGAGATTCCCGAAGCTGAATTTTAATAAGTCAGGTCTCCAGATGGCTGAAGACAAACATAGGAGAGTAATATTAACAGGCAGCTTGTTTTTCAGGATGAGAGATAAGATTATCCACACGCACAAAGCCGGCACCGACAGAGACGGTGACGCAGGAGAAATACTGTTTCCTATCACATGTGGCTATTTTTTTTTTTTTTTTTTTTTAGCAGATTTTAATATTCCCACTTTTAATGTGAAATCTCAATGCTGTCAATCAAAAACAAAGAAAAACTCCATCACCCAACTGATCTCAACTGTATAGAAAATATGTAGCCTTGTTCATTCTCAGTATTCAATGCAGGAGTTCAAGCACCTGTATTGAATGATAGGTTCAACAGAACAATATTAACTGATATGTGGCAAAGCGGGGCATGTTTGCAGCTTTATGATTTATATGACGGCACTAAACGATGGTGTTTGGAATAGCATGGATTTTATTATTTTTTTCTGTTTGAACATGAACTCAAACTGACCGGTTCCACAGCTCAGACGTATTCCCCCGAGAGGGTGCGTCTTCAGGCCCTCGCGTTGCCAGACTGTGATCTCGGCGCAGGCTTCCCTCAGGTCGCTGGTGTGGAAGCCGTCGTACACCATGGTGTGGTTGTAGGTGGGGCTGAAGGAGCGCTTCACCACCCGGGTCTTCTGACCACTCTGTCGGCTCGCATCCGGGAGAATATAGCTTGTTGTAAAGAAAGTGGAGGGAGAAGGAAAAAAAAAGAGAGACACTTCCAGATTTAAATTGTTTTTTAAAAACTCAGTTGCAAAACAAATGTGTTGCCGTTCACACACCTCCTAACGAAGGAGTCGATAGTGCCTCCTTTATTCGACAGGAGACTCTGAGCCTCCCGAAGCCAGATGTGAAGCTCTCCTGTCAGAGGCAGACCATCACCTTTACACATACACGTACAAACACACACACACAGACACACAGACACAAAGCATGAGTCAGCTGATTGGCAAAGGACACAACGAGCATCCAGAATGTATGTATTATCCTCACCCTCAAATCCATCTGGGATGAACTTAATAGATAACATGATGTTCCCCCGACTGCTGATGGAGTCTGGGCTCAGATAAATCTGCCAGAGGAGGCACAAGAATATAATATAAAGATTTATTTAGAGAAGACAAAGAAAGAGAAAGCAAGCAAGCAGGGGAGAGGCAGGAGTTGGGAAGCAGGCAGATTAAGGTTACATAAAACCTTAGTTGAAATTCACAGCATGTCTTCCTTCCCCTGCAGCTCTCCCAGACACGAGAGACACTCCTCATATTCTGTCTCCAACAAAGCTGCCAAAAAACTGCTGTTACACAGACACTCCAACTAAACAAATGTAGACACAGGCGTCACACTGTTTTTGGCAAATATTTATCTGGGAGAGCTCAAACACACCGTCTAATTTATGTGACTAACATGAGTGTATATTTGCATCCGAGACAGTGATGTCAGTGTTCACTTGCTTTTTTTTTTTTTTTTTTTCTTACCCGTGGCTGCAGGTTGTGCCACACTGGCTGCGTGTTCGCCCAGTCCCACTGCCCCAGTGCCACCTCCACCTCCCCCAGGAATACATTCCTCCCCAGGGGCTCGGCGTGCCACACGGAGAGGTTCAGAGTTCGACTCCGCAGCTCCCCAGTCCTCACTTTGTACTGGAAGAATGTCGTCACAATCAAACGCTTAACACACAAGTAGTCGAACCCTTACAGCATCAGTCTGAAACATCACGAGCCACTGCTGACGCTCGACTGTAGGCTGAGAAAAGATACAAGCTCTAAAAGGCAGATGGGGGGTGTTAATGGTTCCCGTCATTAGCGCAGCTTCATTTATACATGAGTAAGAGTCTCACTCGGAGCGTCTGCTCATAGACTGGGTTTAATGTCTTCTTCTTTACAGAGGTCTTCTTCTTACTGTGACTCGACTTGTCTGGCAGTAGATAGGTTTTGACATATCTGTGAAACACACACACGCACACACTCACATTAATGATTTGATTGATTTGCCGTCGCTTCATCATGCACGTCTGCGCGCGCACCCAGCCACTTACGGGTCAGAGCGGTTCTTGCGTGCTGAAGCAATGTCCTCGCAGCAGTACACTTTCACTTGCAGCTCCTCCTTCTGGGTGTCGTAAACCAATGAGTACTGAATACGGCCCCTCACCTCCACCACTCCGAAGTCCCCCGAGCTGAACAGACTCATCATGCTTCCACTGAGCTGCGACAGACGCACGCAGAACAGAGATCAGCGCCGACGTCATTGTCCCGAGCTGAGTCATCTCGCGTCGCTGGGTGAATCGTCATATATCGGAGCGTGTCTGCGTATACCACGTAGCCCGAATTGATGCTGCTGGTGGAGCTGCTGGTTCGGAGGGAGACTGGATCCGGCTCCGTCACGCAGCTGCTCAAAGAGTCAGTGTCCCCGTTGTAGCTGTCAGTCAACTTCTCCTAAAAACGCAAGCACATGCTTGTTTTGTTTGTTTAAATTATATTAGTTATAGACATACATTATCTGAAGAATCACATTACAATGTACTGAATTTGATTCACTTTGCAGGATTTGTTACAGATTACATTTTCATGTGGTTTACAAAGAATTTTGTAATGATAGGAAATATCAATTTAGAAATCAAACGTCTGATTTCTTAAACCTATTTGATGCTAGTGAGGTAACTATTCAAGCTTCAGATCTTGCATACATTTCTAAAAGAATTGGATTTAGGAGGCATATTTTATCATTTCTAGCACAGCCTCACACCACGTCTCACCGCTGGAGTGCTTCAGGGTTTAAGTCAGGGTCTTGGGCGGTCAGATTTGATCTGAAACCTTGTCTTGGTTGTATTCTAAGTTCGATGAAATGCTGAAAGGTAACCCTCTACCCACGCCACAGCTCCATTCATAAAATCACCACTCTAGCCAGCTCTGCTGATCGTTCCTGCTGCCAGGAAGCCCCTCCACAGCATGATGCTGCCACCACCGTGCTTCCATGATTTTGGCAGGATAAGCGGTACCTGGCATTCAATGGAGGCCGTATTAACAGTTAGTGACATTTTGAAAGTTTGTCCTTTTGACTGAATAATCTGTGGTTTCATTTTTATGTTTTCCCTTTCGAGATATACAGTTCTGTGGAAACTCTTTTTAATCCCACTTACTCATGTTGTAAGTGTAAAGGTGTCTGATTTATTTATTTTTTTTAATAAACAGTCATTAAATAAAAACTACCTTCTGCATAAAGAAGATGTAACTGACATGGAAATAATGGCACAGCACTCACAGAGTGCTGATTTTAGCATACAGTGGCCTTTTATTTAGAGGTATCAGAGTAATGGGGCTGAATATTTTTGCACACAACACTTTTCAGTTTGTTTGGGGGGAAAAATTGAAAACCATGCATGCATCATTTTACCATTATGCAGCACATTCTGTTGGTCCATCACATAAAATCTCAATAAAATACATTTACATTTGTGGATGTAATGTGACAAAATGTGGAAAAAATACAGTGGGTGTGAACAGTTATGCAAGCCACTGTAATCAAGTTTCTTGGTGAAGAGACTAAGTTCTGAATGAGAATACATCCATGGAAGGTCAGATCAGATTCACCAAGATGTTTTAAAACAGCTTAAACTACAGGCTTATTTCAAAAACTGTGCTGAGAGGAACTGGCGCTGCTTTGAAGCGGGCGCGCCAAATACTGATGCTTTTAAAACTATTTCACTTTGCAATTTGTGTTAAGTTACAAAACCAAACTACTGACAAATCATTTTGAAAGCGCTCCTGCAGATTTTCCCTCCAACAGCACAATGAAGACATTGCACAGTATGGTCTGGATTATGTAAGTTATCCTTTAACCATCTCTTAGCCTCATGTGTTCTCAGTGATCGGTGTCTCCATGGAAGCCTGATGGGTGATTGCACTTTAAGAAAGTTCTCACCTCTACGAAATTACTAGAAGCTTTGTTCGAGCTCGGTCTTTTTTCAATGTTGCCTCGATATTTCAACAACAAGTGCACTGTTTCAATGGACAAGCAAAGTTATACCATAATAACTATTGCATTATCCTTGGTAGTATGGATAAACCATCATCTGCTCACAAAAGACCATCTTTTTTCACTGCAGCACACCTGAATGTTTACTTAATGTCCCAGTCCAGACAGCAGGAAATAACCATGATCGAAGATGTATTTAATTATTGTTGCAAAAAGAAGTAGCTTACATGTTCTTCTGCAGTCGTATTGTCTGATTTGAGATCAGAAATATTACTTAGATTTTTGGGATGGGTTTTCTTCCCTTTTTTGATTGACCAGAAAGAATGAGTACCAAAACATAATAAGAGAATAGGAACATTTGAAGACATTTCTCTGATATGTAATGTACTTACGATCACAGCAATACAATTTATGAATCATTTTTTAAATCACGAAGATTTAATTTTCACCCTCAAGATGACTTTTTTAAAATCAAACTACCACAATATTCCCTACATGCTGCACTGTAGATCATCATTTTTAAAAGCAAATCACTTCTTTACTTCAAAAGAAAAGAAAAAAAAGCCACATCATTATACAAAGAATGACTCACGCACATGTCTGCCTTCACAATAGACAGTCACGTAAAGTTGCCATCGGGACACTGCAGTCAAGGGTCTAACACTTGTCAATTTGATAAGATATTTTAGTTTTTGCCTTTGAGCATAACTGAGTCCGAGCACATTTAACAGGATCTGTCTGATTTATTCCATTATCCTTTTTTCTGCATTTTCCCATTAAGGGTTTCCAAAACAGATCATCTTCTTCCAATATCCTCAGTCTCTGGTATCCTCCTCTCTCACATCAGTCAAATACATGTCCTCCCCTCAATGCATCCACGAGCCTCCTCCATGGCCTTCATCTTCTCCATCCTCCTCGTCCTTTTCCCTACAACATCTCCATCTCTCCTTTATCCATTTTAACTTGGTCTTTCTCACTTTCCTGTCGAACTTTAAAGGGACTTAAGGCAACTTTTCAAAATTTACCTCAGTGCTGCCGCGATAGGTGTTGCGGGGAACTGCAGCCTCCAGCCAAGGCGGCACGGGAGCGTGCACAAACATTTTACAGAATGTCCGTCTTCACAGCGCTGCACCAGGGATGCTCATGCTGTTTACTACGTCGCGGATTACTGCAGGACCACAGTGCATATTATGTGATTTTTGTAAGCATCCATTTTCACTCCCAAATGCAGCTGAAGTTCCCTCCATGAATCAAACGCATATCCAATATTTATTCGGGTGCCTGCGCGGCTTCGGTCATATTTTTATTTTTTTTAATTTATTTTTTTGACTCACGAGATAACGCTGATAATAGGGCTGCGTTAAACGATTACTTTTGTAATCGATTAATCTAGGAAATAGTTCTTCGATGCATTGATTAATCTAACGATTCATTTTTAAATCCGTCGCGGAGCTCCTCTCCGCCTCCGTGTTTATGCGGCGGGTCCCTGCACGCTCCGCGGCCGGCACGGAGCGCGTCTCCGCCCGGGAGCAGAGATCCGGAGCTCTCCCGTCAGCCTCCGTGGGGCAGCTCCACTCGGCCCGTGGAAGCCGCCGCCTGCTTCACGCGCCTCCGTGGAGCAAGCCGCGGCAGCTCCGGATCTCCGCTCCCGGGCGGAGACGCGCTCTGTGCCGGCCGCGGAGCGCGCGGGGACCCGCCGCATAACCACGGAGGCGCGTGAAGCAGGCCGCGGCTGCTGGAGCTCTCCCGTCGCCGCCGTGGAGCAGCTCCGGGCCGTTTACCCAATCGGCCCCAACTCAGCAGGGGGTGCTGCTGAGACTGGCCGCCTGTGAGTGCTTTGGGACGGGGGAGAGGCTCACGCAGCACCCGCTGCTTGCTGAGAACAGCGGAGACGTCCTGTCACGTCTCCAGAGCACCAGAAAAAGCCGCTAAATTTGTCGCTAGTTACTTTTGACAAAAAAAAGTCGAAAAGAGGCTTTGGAAAGTCGCCAGATTTAGCGAGAAAGTCACCAAGTTGGCAACACTGCCCGCCCCTGATCCCAGCAGTGTTTGAGTCCGTGTCCACGGCGGCCATGTTCTTCCTGTTCGGCAACGCGCATACAGCGTCAGTTTACGTCACATCCCCACGATTGCGCGGGAAATTCGGACCCCGAACAGCAACAAATTATTTGGCACACAGCCTGTATAAGGCAACAGACAGATACGCGGATTGGCCTGTTATTTTAGGTTTTTAATGCTTCACGACCCATTAGCATTGAATAAAGTGGAAATGCATGTGTAGTTTTTCACAAATCTTGCCTTAAGTCCCTTTAAGCATGTTTGTGCACCTGTCAGCTCAAATTCAGTCTTTTGATCCACTGTAGCCGAGAACTTCCTCTTAAACCAAGTGAGCAGGCTTCAATCACAGATGAGGAAGCACAAGTTCAACATTGTGGTTTTCCAAAATTATTTGTGCGTGCGTGCATGCGTGTGTGCTATAATCACCTCCGGATCCTCTAAGTGGCCATTGCTTCTTCTTTCAATATCTACGAGCGGAATATTGAGGCGTTATTAGAACGATGAATCAACTACAGAAACATAAAGGCAGTGTGAGAGGAACTTGCCTACCTTTGGAGGAAGAGGATCTATTACGACCCTGATGACTCTGCCATTTAAAAAAATGTAACTGCATTTAGACACTGTTTAGGAAAACATAAAAATATGGCAAAACAAACCAAAGTCAGACAGACCTGCGGTCCTGGACTTTTAGTTCTGGGCGAATATGTGATTTTTAAATTTCCTTGACTCCTGTAAGTACAAAAAGGAAACTTTGAAATTGTTATTAACGCGCCAAGCAGTGATTATAAAGTAAATGATATCGCCTCACTGACCCTCCATCCTCCTCCTCCCTGTAGTCCTTCACTCTGTCCTTCTCGCTGACCTTCAGTCTTTCTGCTACCTCAGGAGGAGTGTTGTTGTTGGAGGTCTCCTCTCTCTCGCCATTGAACAGTTCATTCAAGGGTACATCTGTTACCATGGAAACAAGCAGAGCGCTATCACTGGGATATCCCCGCGCAGGAAAACAGCCCGAGTGGCTGCTGAGAGTAGCACTGCATTAACCGAAAACTCACCTCTGCTCTTCGTCCTCCTGTGGCGGATGGTGGCGTGCACGATCTCAAAGGCCGACAGCCGCTGGCGATGGCGCTTGCTGCGCTCCTCGCTGAACCACGCCCCGGACAGGAAGCGCAGACGTGCCGGATCGGTCTCTGTCTTCTCGAGATTCCTGCGGCATTCATGGGGTGTGGGGGGGGGGAGTGGTTGTGTTAAACAAAAAACAAGCGGAGAAATCACCTCTTGAGTCTCCATGAGCGAGCTGATCAGCACATATCAGAAACAGTCACTGCTGTCAATCAGTCAGAGATAATTAGAAAAACAAATACAAAACACACGTCATTGTGATCAATCAGAGAACACTAGCAATCAATCAGTTTCAAACTGTTGAATAAAATAAGGTTTGAGGTGATCAATTATTTAAATGAATGAGTAGAGAGAAGCTGCCACTCACAAGAAATTCAGATTTTGACTTATTCTGCAACGCTTTATTTTATAAATCAATATAATGGCATTAATAGTAACATTTTGAAATTGATTTGTAGTGCTGTGATTAATGTACCACTCACTGTGTCGCAGAGCTGTTGATGTCAGTGGCAGGGTTTGTGCATGTGTGTGTGTGTAATACACAAAGATAACAGAAGTGGCTTCCTCAACACAATAAATAGTCACCTCTGACCTTACACGTCCTTCGTCACGGCGACGCAACTCCAAGTCTCGCTGCAGGACGTGCAGGATGGAGGACTGCTCCTCCTCCGTCAGGTGGCTCAGGTCCAGAGAGTCTGCCTCCATCTCTGAGAGCAGATGAACATCGTTCTTAAACAAACATTCTGAACCAGCTAATCTCTCATTTTGATGTTTCCTGTTTGGATTGTTTTAAAGGCACAGTCTGTGCAATTCAAGTAATACCAATGCGGTGCGTTACGTGAAAGCAGTGATCCAGGATATTACCTGGTTTATTATTAATCCAGAATTTGAAAGTGCTGTCAGGGGTTTTTTTTTTTAAGTTCCCAGTGGTTTCATGCAATAAATCAAAACCGATTCAAAAGGTGCAGACATTTCAATGTTTACATGTTATGGTCCTTTATGGGGGGGCAATTGGAATATTAAGTCATTATTTTATTCTCCTTTTTTCAGTTTTGAAAAACAAAGGGGCAGCCAAAAGTTCACAGAGCATTTTAAATTATTTGGCAGTAAACAATCCTTCCCTGACTATTTTGTTATATTACCCCTTAAAACTAATAAGAGTAATAGAATTTATTTAACTGTTTTGTCCGGTTTATTCGTAATATAATTTGAGGACACCATTAGGCTGTCAACATTTATCCCACCAACAGGAATTGGAAGTTTTTAAAGGAGTTCACTCAGAAAGACCCTGCAGAATGTTTTGTCTTTCACCAGCAAATCAGCAAGAAAAATCTTCAACACTCTCAGAGTACAGCACTCTTTGGGGTCCACTCTCCTCCAGATGACACGTTGAGCACACATGGGTAAGTAAGGGATCCATTATTTGCGCAGCGCAATCGGAAGATCCCGCAAATTGCTCAACAGTGTTGTACAGATCAGCCATGTTTCACCTTACTGTACAGCACTGTGGCCTGATCTAACTTCCATCCATCATTTCCATTGTTGTTGTGAGCGAGCTGAATTAAAATACTTGCCTCGAGGCTATTTACCGCAACAACAAAAAAAGGGAAAACGTGCGCAAAACGGTTGGTTCTGCAAACAATAACACGCAACACGCAGCCGATCCTGTCTGAACAAAAGCACAGCAATTATATAAGTCAACGCAGGGCACGATGAGGGATGTTCAGTGTTTTGTCCTCTATAAATATCCCTATGATTATTATTATTTTTTTCCAGTCAGTGTTTAGTGCTGTAGGAGAAAGACAGGCCTGGTTTCCACCTCAGCGCGAGAGAGAGGACACCTGTCGCCACTTTCCCCCTTTTAAAGCTCCACAGGCTCTGCTGCGCTCCTCTCTGGATTCACTGCAAACACGCGGATACAAAGTGAAAACACGAGGAAAAGCGGCGTTACCTTCCTCTAGTCCAGGGCTTCCGCCACTTCCATGTGTAGAAAGTTTGATGAAAAGTTTCCCAGAGTGCAGTCCGCGCGCGTCTGCGAGCGTCGACGTCTGTGTACTGAGTAAACGGAGTGAACACGCCCTGCAGGGGAGTTTGTGTGTGTGTGTGTGTGTGTGTGTGTGTGTGTGTGTGTGTGTGTGTGTGTGTGTGTGTGTGTGTGTGTGTGTGTGTGTGTGTGTGTGTGTGTACCCGATCTACCTGCTTGGCTGCAAAAAACGTGTTTCTAATGTTTTTTCAAGTTCAAGTACTTTAAATTACCATGTGTTGTGAATGGAAGAGTATTAACTTACACTCACAGCTTGAGTTACAGTCCGGCAATGGGATGAAGACAGACACCCTGACAAAGCTTAAACCACTCCCACCTCGTCTGATTCCCTCATCTTTCCAACTTTCTCACAAGTACCTGCTCATTAAAGGCCTTTAATTTCCTGATGGACTTGTGGTTTTTATCCTACGTTACAATTCTAATGGCAATAGATTAACTTCAGTTCTAAAATGTATTTAATAGAAAAAAAATCACTTTACCCTCCACTTATTTGGTTTGATGTCCTAATATGATTCACTTCGTGGGGTCATGATGGGACAGAGGGGCTCAGTCTACAAAGTGGAGACCTGCAGGATTAACATGCTGTGATTGTGAAGTGGAGAGGTTCAAACCAAATTGAAATTAGGGTGGTTCAGTCATTTGTGTTATTGTGAGACCCTTTGTTACTCACACACGGATGCTGTGCACCAGAAGTGAGATGTGGCTTTCCTCCTAGTAGCTGTCCACACCTGCTAAGTACACACTTGGTTACGCAGTGTGAGCATGTGTACACAGAGAGAGAGAGACACACACACACAGAGATACACAGGTACGCACATAGGTTTTCTGCTTGCTTTAAAGCAGAAGAAAGAATAGTCTGTAGCACATGAAATGAGCCACAGCTTTGGTGCGGACAGTGTGTGTCCCAGACTTCCCTTTCACTTAGTGGAAGTGTGTTTGCGTGTGAAGGGGGAGGGGTGAATTCAGAGTGAAAAAGGTCTGCATTCTGTTGTGTCCTTTGTCAACAGAGTTGGACAACAGCCACCGTCTCCTCACTGAGGGAAACTTTTTGTTTTTTTGTGTGGGCTCATTCAGGCCTGGAAGTCTTGGCTGGGATTTAGACCGAGGCCTCCGACCAGCTGTCCCGCTGCGCCCCTCAAGGCCTCCGGCCGCGCCGTGAGTCAGGGTCCACATTGACATCCAGATATAAAAACACAGGTGAGTCTCATCAGCAGATACTGGATGTTTATCACTGTCAAATCAGTCCACTCCCTCTGCAGGTATGAGCAAATATCCACTTGGAACACAGAGTGCTCCCAGTTAAAATTAAAGGAAGACAGAAGCGAAACAAAGCTAGTGAGAGAAAACAGTTTATGTATAATTTATTCACACAATGCAATGCCACCCCCACTCCCCAAAAAAATAAAATCAAACTGTGATAATTATCTTAAACTGCAATAACATGAAAAAAAATCACCTCTCAACATGTTATTATTAAAGCTAACAGTGAGACCCATTTTTATAAATATGAGCAATCAAAGCAAAATTCTCTTTCTTGAAAACAGGTTTATCAAAAAAGGCTCCGAGCTAATGACAAATCAATCAGCGCACTCCTAATCAAAGCCATGTAGCACGTCAGCGATACTTCAGGTGTTTAGGAAGTTTGAAATGTAGCATATACTCGAGGTCTTAGACGTTAGATCATGATGTTTTGTTGTCTCTGGTTCCAGGAAAAGAGTATTGGGGCCCTGTGCAGTTCTTGAGAGGTCAGTTTACAATAGTTTACCGCATTGTGACAATCTCTGTATTGTCAAATCAACGAAGAAGAAAATTCAAATATCCCACGTTTTTTTTTTTTTGCTCCATTGCTCCATTTGCGTCATCCAGGGAAGCTCCAGTTACTCATTTTGATCTGTTTCACGGTACTTGAGAAAAACTTGTAAATTCTTGTAATGACCTTGTCTGCCCTTCTGTCCGCGTTGGATTAAGTCACCAGTTCCCAGAACCACACTGCACTATCTAAAGTCATTTCAACAGCTAAATCAATGGAACAATAGAAATGTATTTTCCCCTCTCGTAGGACTGTTTTTGGAAGCTCGTGTGAATACAAATATCAAAAGCAGTAAATACTTTGGTGAAGACAGTGACAGTTGTTATGCTGTGCAGGATACTGCGGAACATGGATCCTCAGATACACACACCCAAACCCCAGGGGTTGTCGAGGGGATCAGACTGAAATTGACAGATGCTCAGGAAAAAATAGTGTTGTCGTCATAACTTGATGAGTCACTGCTGTGATGTCCTCCACCCGGGTCTGCTCGTCCTTCAGGCGTCACGTCTTCACTGTGGCTGCTCTCTGTGCAAAGACAAACAGCAATTTGTTGGGACAGATGGGATTTGTGATCAGAATCAAAATACAATCCCAGCTCGAGATGCTGAGGGTGAATTGCTCTGCCTCGTGTGCACAGGGTGCTGTTGATGCTTCCTGCCACCAGAGGCTGCTGTTGAATTAACAGACCCATCCACTCTCACGTTGGCGCAGACATGTCAGATTCTCTGTTATCTAACACCTACATGCACATACTCACATGGGGTCATAGTTGCTTTGCTCTTTGGATTTTAGGAAGCGCATAGCAAAGAAGCCCCCGGCCTGCACACACAGCACCAATATGATGCCTCCGATGAAGCTGGACATGTCGAATTTCGCCTGAGAGAGCTGAGGTGATGAATTGGAGTTACCTCCATCACCTTGAGGGAAAGGATACAGATCAGTGGGCTTACGTTCATTTTGCACAAAAACCAAAGTGAGGAGACGAAAATAAATGAGAAAATAATTTTACTATTAATATCTTTAAAGTACTGACAAGGATTTTGCTACTGCCTTTGGGGGTCAAACATTACTCAGCTTTTTATGGGAATAACAAATGTGTGACGCATGAGGAAAGGGAGGTGGGGGCTGTTTACGCTGGAGTAAAGCCGATCCAATTTACCTGACTCACTTTCACGTCCTTCCACGGCAACAGTCTCCACAACTGGGAAATGAAATATGTAATAGAGTCAGAGAGGTGGCAGGGAAATACTTCATGTCGGTTTCAGTGAATGATGCTTGGTACCTGAGCACAGCTCAGACACTTTGGTCCAGCTGCAGGCCATACCACTGTCTGCTGCATCACCCTGGTCAGCCACACACATGCTTGTATCATTACCTGAGACAGAAAGAGCAGGCGTTTGTGTGTGTGGTGTGTGTATGTGTATGTGTGTTTGTGTTCCTGGCACACTAAATAATGTATCCATCTTGTACAAACCATTGAGGATAAAGTTACAGCAGCTGTGATGATTGAATTACTATCAGAGGTCAGAAGGTGTGTGTGTGTGTGTGTGTGTGTGTGTGTGTGTGTGTGTGTGTGTGTGTGTGTGTGTGTGTGTGTGTGTGTGTGTGTGTGTGTGTGTGTGCGTGTGTGTGTGTGTGTCTGTCACCATCCGGACACAGCCTCCAGACACAGCCTGTCAGGTTGAGCACGGAGTCTCCGACACACATGTCACATGACTGAGCCTGAGAACAATCTGCCGGAGGGACAAAGCTGGCACTCAACTGGCAGTGTCAATCAAAACACAACAAAATGCAAAACTGTAATCCAACATAGCCATTTCATTATAGATGCCTATTTCAGAAAATATATACATTTGCAGTAATCAATACAAAATGACACATCTTGTCTCTTGACATGAACTATGGGAGAACAAGCCATTTTCACAACAAATGTGAGGAGTGATATAATTGAACCAGATTCTAGTAAGGGGGAAACAGGGTCAATAAAAGCTAACAGATGCCAAATGCAAGGAAATACGACAACACTTCTGTGACAAGACCAAATAGTTAAATGGTCGTACAGTAAAGCATCTAGAAGAGACATACCTGACTGGGAATACACCAAAGGAACCACCATGAGGAGCACCAAAGTGGTGCCGAGGACCTTCAGTGCTAATAATTGCTGCATCCTGACAGCCACAGAGTACAAATACCTGCGACTGACACCTGGAGACTTTAGTGCTCAAAGCACAGCAACAAAGTTTGCTTTAGAAAAAAAAATGTTGATGTGAAATATATTCAGGAGATCTTGAAAAGGGCATCCAGTTGCTCGTAGATATATGCCTCCCAGCTGGGATACAGGGAGAAAGAGAGAAACGCAGAAGGGACGGAGATCTGTGTAATATGAGCAAGACAAAACTTGGTTTCCCGGCAACAGACGGGTCCACTTCAACCCCGCTGAAACACACACCGGTTTGAACGGACACCTGTTTACCTCAGCAGGCCGAGAATGAACACACACAGGCACACACACACACCTGTATTGTGTCCTCACAAGGTACCATAAGCTATAGAAAGACAAATAAACAGCATCTGAACCCAAATTAAGACTTACATTTTCAACAGTTGAATTTAAATATGTAATGTTAATATTTCAAACTGTATTTTTCAAGACAGCCTTGTTTCACCTTCCTGTAGTCCAACCCTTGCATGGGGACCTTGAGGAGCGGCCACTCAGGTGTCGATGCTACAGTATTTCATAATATCTTTAAAAACAACTTTTTTAGTCTCAGCATCATCAGAGGAATCTGAATTGATCTGAAGTGTTTCCATATTTCTCACATAGCTCCTGAATTTTGTCAGGGCGGTCCAGCCAATGGCAATGAGGCAATGAGAAATACATGGCTCAAAATTAATCACATTTCTTTCGTGACTCTGTCCTTGGAAAATGCTAAAGTTACCATCAACACAGACCCTACAAAATACTAAATAAATTAAAATTTACAATTTATTACTTAATAAAATTGCACAACTTTGTGATATCTTTTTCATTGTTTTGCCATGATAAACTTGCTTTGAATGAACATTAATTTGTTGTGAGAAAAAATTTTGGAACCAAAAGTGAATGAAGTGAATCATCAGATAAATAACCATCAAAATGTCTGACACGTGTTCTCATCAACACGATCAGATAAAGGTGTCATCTCCATTTTAATGCAAAGCTGTTGCTGATTAGTAATTCAAATAAGCTCCGTGGGAGTCCTGGATGACAGTTGTGTTGAAATTAGTAATGCGGATTACAGGGTATCCTAACAGGGAGGGGGGGAAAAAAAAGGTGCAATAACTTCCAGCTACTCCCCGGTACAGAGACATGCAAATGTACCAGCACAAAACGTACAAAGGGGCTGCGACCTTCAAAGTGTTGCTTTGTGATGCAGATGCACTGAGTCACAGCCTCCAGCTCAGGCCCTCAAAATTAGGTGTATTGAGCCCGGAATCACGACACACTTGTCGTCTTTATGCAATAAACTGCAGCCCAGCACCACCACCACCTCCACCTCCACTCACACCGACGTGGCTCCACTACTCGCCCACGTCTCGTATTCTCTCTCGCACATTGTCTGTGTAAATCTGGCTCCCGTGTCTCGTTTTGTGTTTCAGCCTGATTGAAAAAAGAAGCACGCGCGCACAAAGGGATATTCCGCAGTCCCGGCTGTCAGATATGAGTTCCTTCTCCGGCGATGTCCCTTCTAATGCTGAAAAAGAAGAAAAAAATAATCCACCTTAAACCTGCGAAAGAAAAAAAAATAATATTGCAAATTACACATCCATCTGACCAGACGGCGTGCTTCAATCATTAGATATCACACCTGGAGCAAAAAATTAAGAGACATTTATAATGGTTGAGACAGAAATAGAGGTGTTATCTGACATGTGTAATTACGCAGAGATTTGCAGGAGCGGGAGCATTAAGGCGACATATCTGAAGGTGATAAGTCTTACAGGCTCATTCTATCTCAGTGACGTAGGAGGGGCTATCGACCGGAAGCAGGACCTAATAAGGCTCGAGCAGGACGAGATTCCCCCGGTCTGCGCTTTACCATGCGCGGCCACGTGGACACTGGCTGCAGCACCCACGTACAGACCGGGAAAGCCATGAAGCCCTAACCGTTCAGTTACTGGAAGGGGGGTGCCTTTCTGTAAATTCACCGTCCATACTGTACATTGTATGTGTGCATTTCACATTTCAGCATTCACGTCTTTATGTTTCATAAATTACCTTGTATATATTCTATCGATCCCCTTTGGACTTGTGGCATTTCGACAGTCTTTAGTGAAACACACTGAGCTACATTTTATTATAAGAAAGATGGTATATGAATAAAGATTGATTGAAACTTGTAGCTTTCTGTCCGTCGTATTGTGAATTCAAATTCCCTCATGTTGGGATGAATACCTGTCTCATAGGTACACATTTTCAGATTTATGAGAGATTTGAATATTTTTATTGGCATTACAAATACGGTAGTGGAACGAATCATACAATGATACTGTTAGGCTGTTATACCAGAAGAATTGGGTCATGGAAACTGTAGCTGGACGGTGCTTTCATTTGTTTGGTTATTTTGTATCTTGAAGCATCTGCTTCTCACAGACTGCCCTTGCTCTGGAGGCTATCTCCACATGAGTCATCCTGATGCGTTTCAGCACCGCGGACAGCTCCAGACCTCCAGCCCGGTCCCTCCAGCTGACAGAACCGAGCCCCGCCCCGCTCCAAAACACAGTCTCCACTCATTCAGTCCGATTGATAAAACGTGCGCGTCTGGGTCTGTTGGCAGTCATTATTTACAAGAAACGAGAGCCGGAGTGAACCGCAGTGGGAGGGGCGATCGAGATGCCGCATTTTTCTGAATGAAATTACTCCATATACGCGCACCCCCCTCCCTTTCCGACCCGCACCCCGAACGCCGGCTCCTGATTGGTGGAGCTTCGCAGTCAGTGTCGTCAGATCAGCTCTCTTGTGTGAGAGTCCGCGCGCTGGAGCATTCATTGTGCTTTCTATAAGCGGCTGAAGAAGAAGAGGAGATGCGAGCAGGTCCATGTGAGAGTTTGCCTTGACTTTGACGAAGACACGGAGCGCGCGCGCACACACACAAGGACCGTGCTTTGTTGCTGGTGGCAAATCCCACGGAGGACAGAATCAGCCACAATCTCCATCACTTCATCTGGATCTCACAGAAGAGGACGAGAAATCTGTTCACCCTCACCAAAGGACGGATTTGTGCTCATAAGGTAAGACGATGACTTAATGTGTAAATACAAAATGGATTTTGATATGAAGCGCGCGGTCATGTGTGCGTGCATGAGCTGGGGACATCCTGGCGCAGTGAACCCGCAACTGTATTACACAACAGGGTGCTCCGCATCAAGAGGTGGGATATACCTCCTCACTCGGGGATTGGAGATGAGGAGGATGAGAGACTGCTGGAGCCACGAATGCTCTCCTTGTATGAGCAAAACAAACACGACGAGCCGAGATTAGAACTGCACTGCTGTGATGAGTGCTTTAAAGGACATTTTGACATGTACTGAGGAACATGCTGATAACGAACAATTTGCTCATTGAACATGCTTTCAAAATATGCGGTCGTGCATGGTACATGCACATCCAGTCCGAGAGCAATGGGGAGTAATTTCCATTAAATAACCACGTTTGAGATTCATTTGAGTTATAGGCACGATCTATCTAATTCTGATTGTGATTTGATGTTTGGAGAGCTTTGAAGCGTGGTCAGGGTGAAATCAGGAATGCATGGCGAACGCCATTATTTATACGGACACGAAGCCTCAGCGATGCACCAATGTAACTCTGTGTTTATTGCTTTTACATATTGACTAAATGCAACTTCCCGAAAGACTATATAGACCGAGACGTCACTGAAACATCAGAGGCCAGCAGGAGGGCTGTGGAAATATGAATATTGAATAATATATGAGCCTTTATATGGGCTGTTGAAACAGATTATTAAAGAGGAAGTTGACTGTATGCATTTTGATATTTCAATGGGAGCAACAAAAAAAAAAAAAAAAAGAGAGAGAAGCCAATCACTAAATGCTCTCACAGCCAGAGTGAAGGTTTTACATAACTAAAGTACTCTAGACTGACAGAGTTTAACATCACCACATCAGGTTTTCTTCTGCTCTGTGGGAAACCACATCCAGCATCCTGAGGCTTAAGCCTCAGCTGCTGGTGAACCGAAGGCTGTTTGATGGACTGATGGAGATGCACTAATGAGTCATCACAGTTAATTCTAACATGTCCTCCTTTTCTCCACTTCTCTTCCAGGTTGCGATTGCGAGACTATCAACCCACAATGATCCTGAATGCCTCAGACCCGGCCTGGGATGAATCCTCGGGAGAAGACCCGATCTTCCCAGTGGACCAGCTGGGCAGCACACCTCAGTATGAATTCCCACCTCTCACCATGTGGGGTGTGGCCCTCTGTGTTTCAGGCACTCTCATTGCCGGTGAGAATGCCATCGTTGTCACCACCATCCTGGCCACGCCATCCCTTCGCGCGCCCGTCTTCTTGCTGCTCGCGAGCCTCGGACTGGCCGACCTCTTGGCCGGTGTGGCACTGATTCTGCACTTCTTGTTCCTGTTCTGCGTGGAGCCCAGCGACTGGTCGGAACTGCTGACATCGGGACTGCTGGTCACATCCCTGACTGCCTCGCTCTGTAGCCTCATGGGTGTCGCGCTGGACAGGTACCTGTCTTTGAGTCACGCCCTCACCTACGGTTCGAGCCAATCGCGCCGCAGAGCCGCCATCCTCCTGCTGCTGGTCTGGTTTGGCGCGTGCATCATTGGAGCCGGACCTGCAATGGGATGGCACTGCCTTGAGGAGCCAAACTCCTGCTCTGTAGCACGACCTTTGACCCGGACTTATCTCTCACTGCTATGTGGTGGTTTCCTCATCGTTGTTATTGTAACCCTTCAATTGTACGCCGGGATTTGCCAAGTGGCGAGGCGGCATGCCCACGCCATTGCCACACAGAGGCACTTCCTCCCCTCCAATCAGTCATATGCAAGCAAACACAGCAGCGGACGAGGCTTCTCTCGATTGATCCTCATCCTGAGCGTGTTTGTGGGATGCTGGATGCCTTTCTCCCTGTGGGGGCTGCTGGGAGATGCTTCCAGCCCCCCGCTGTACACCTATGCTACTTTGGTGCCAGCAGCAGGCAGCTCCCTGCTCAACCCCATCCTCTACAGCCTGAGAAATAAAGACATTCGCAAGGTGCTGTTCCACGCCTGCTGCCCGCACAGATTCTCCCACAGCACGCACACACACTACCCTGTTGACGTGTAGGCTGCCAAACCTCGACGGACTCAAACCAAGTCACAATCTATGCCAGACATATCTCCACAAGTGTGCCAAGATACACACATAGCTGCACTGACTATCATCCAGATCCAGAACATCAAGTCTCCCAACAGATACAAACCCCCCCCACACACAACAAATACACACACAGGCAGCACTTTTTCTTACGATGAAGTCCTTCTGCAAATCAGAATGTACCGAACAGTCTTCGCCGGCGTCCATCCTGGGAGGAAAGAATAAACGTGCTGTTCTGTATGTACTTCGTGCCTCATCCTCAGTCAACTGTAGCTCCACTGTATCCCCAGAAAACAGTATTCGGAGGGACAGAAGAACCACGGTGTACATCCCTCCCATGAGTCTCTGCACCTTATGAAAAGAGAGAACGATGGGTTTAAATCAAAGCCAATCACAATGGACTGATGCGTGATCCAAAGCCCACTTTTATTTACTTGAACATCTAGAAAACAGTGTTCTAGACCTGACATTAAATTTTGCACACGCTCTTAAAGGCACTTTGAAAGGTACTGAATATATGTTGTTGCACAACCTTTTTGAAATGAATGAATATTTTATACTGATGAATAATAAATGTGCTTTTTTTCTACTGCGTGATGTAGCACTCTTCTCTTCACTGCTGCTTTTAGCCTCTTTGTCTCTCTCTCTCTCTCTCTCTCTCTCCCCCGTCTAACTCCGTTAAACAGACAGCTGCTAGTATTCAAAGTGATTCTGTGGCGAGACCGATCGAATGACATTGAAGTTCCTCTGCAACCACTATGTCCTTGTAAAAATCTACAAAGCAGCCGTGGCATGAGGACGCAGCGATTATGCAAGAGGTTTTTCTCTCTCTCCTCCCACTCATTCTCTGAACTTTTCTCCAGTCAATCCATTTTCACACTCCCCACACTGTCAGCACCAGGCACAAGCGCTAAGGTGTCCTCCACTGACAAAAAGAGGATGAGTCATGGAATAGGCATGAGGAGTCAAAGCAAACATTCTCCACTTTTTGCTATGTGGGATACCACAGTGTACACCACACTGAGTCATTGGGACACATTCTCTCTACAAACAATCGCTGAAATTCATTTGTTTTTATTGAAATAACTATCATCATTTGTAGATTTAAAGCAGGACAGGCAGAACTTCGGCCAAGAAGGCTGTGTGATTGTGCTGCAGCACAGGAAGACTTAAAAAAAAAAAAAAAGGCACTTGAAAATATGTGGTCCACGCTTAACATCACTCAATTCTATAAGTGACTCATCGGTGACAGCTAGTTATATTTTTGGAAGAAGCTGATCTGAGATCAGTGCAGCTGACCAAACAGACACACAATGAAACAATATAAAAGAAGGCACTTATCAGGCAGCAGGATAAGACAAAAGGCAGCCTGATTCTATCCAGAACACAGTGATTAAAGCAAAAAAAAAAAAAAGCCTAGATGATCCCAAGGAAAGCCCAAAGACATGATTGCAGGAAAGAAAACATATTAGAGCTAAATGCATTATAAAATAAATCATATTTCTTAAATTTCTACATGTGTTAATATGGCAAGCTGATCAGTCTGGCATGTGGCAATATCTCTTCCTGATCGCATCAATTAATCAATTCATAGGTCTATGAGGTACAACCACGAGTCAATTGTTCCCTTGGCGAGCGCAGACAAACGCAAGACTGAACTTATAATATGATAAACACTGTGCTTTAAGAGGATTCATAATAACTGCTTCATCTTTAGTAAATATATTCTCAGATGCAAACTTTACATCTAAATAACACAAGCAAGACTGTTTTAAAGTAAAAAAAAAACTTGTGTCTTTCCACTGAACTTGTGCAACTATTGCAAACAGGCGGAGCTACCTGTACGTGTTACAACGTCCCCTCTTATTATCTGTTACCATAACGTACCACAGAAAATTAATATTCAGCTTTTAGCCTGCAGCGGAGGGCATCTGATTCTGGCAGACATTAGGATAAAAATATACGTGGCGTGTTTGCGCACTCACTCGACAGAAAGCATCACATCACATAACACTAAACAACAGCGATGCGTCATCCAGCGGAAGCAACATCGAACTGGGGCACAAACAGGTACACTCACACTCTCTGTGTAATCTTTGGCCTTTATCCACCTCTGACATGAATAATTTTGCACGGAAAATGGGTCAAGGAATGTGATTTGGAAATTTTTCATTAGCACAACACATGAATACACACTCGCAAACTGACTGACCTACAAAAACACACTGATCATCGCTTTACTTGTAACTTGAAGAGCGAAACCTGAATGGAAATAGACAAGACGCTGTTTAAGGCTGAGGAAAGACACAGGAGGCGGCCGTGATCCGCAATCAATCGGACCACTCGTCGTCATCAAACTCTGAGGAGTCGTCCTCGCTGTCGCTGCACTCCACAGCGATACGGCGTGAAAGGATGGCGGCCACGTCGTTGCCGAAGTGATCCCTCTTCTCCTGCTCCCGCTGTGCCTCCACCTTCCGCAAGTTGAAGCCTACAGCAGAGTCAGGTTAAAATGGTCAGAATAAAGCATTATCAACATTTCCTTTACTATCTATGCTAAAGCGGCATTTTATATAAAGGTGTGCTCACTGATAATAAGTTATCAGAGAATCAGAGAACTGGCAGGTCGGGAGGATTTTCCTGCTTTTTTGTTCTCACCCGAACATGTAGGTCACTTTATGGAAGAAAAGAATACAAGCCGAGGAGCCTGTTCTTTTGTTCTTTATGTTTCCAAAATATATTGACTGAGGCAAATGTTAACAATAATTATGAACAGATCATGCTGAAAATGTAGTGAAATCATTAAAATGATAATAATTACGCTGCTATGAACGACACAAACGTGAAAATAAATACTGAGATCAACATCAGATACTACACAACACACACAGTCCTATGTGGCAAGATGTGATGGAAGATTTCATAATAATGAAAAAAAAACATTTGTAGAATTTAAACAAGTATATTTTAGGAAACTAATTTGCTTCCTTTTTTCAAATCGCATGCTAAGAAAGTGCAAAAGTTAAAAAAACTAACAAAGAGAAAAGTACAAAAAAATACAAGTTTACAGCAGCATGAAGTGCATAAAAATATATATAAACATAAGCAACTTTAAATTGTATTCAAGTAATTAAATTGAGCAAAAGCCCTTGGTTAACTTCAGCCACTCTACACAACCCATCACCAGCTTGTTGCTCCATTTGTGGGAGACGCTTTTTTGGTTTACTACATTCGGCTGATGTAACAAAACTGTTTGCAGCTATGAAAAACTGTTGAGAGGTGTGTGGGAACGGCGGCACAAAACAAAACAGCGGTTATGTAATGAAAATATTTAACTGCACTCCTATTGTCAGACAGTCATCTGAGGGTTTTTGTTTTTTTTGACCATATCGTGATCGGGGGTAAAACGATCTTTGGTTTTTAGTTTGTTTCTTTGCTTTAAAAGTTTCACATTTTGGTTGCGTAGCAACAGATGTTGCTCTCCTGTGTCTTGGTGTCTCACCTTGTCTGATGGCCTGGAGCAGGTCGCTGCGAGCGTCGCCGACAGGCTCCGGCTGAGGTTTGGGAGCAGAGCTGGGTGCCGCGGCACCGTGGGACGAAGCAGGCGGGGGTGGAGGAGCAGAACTATCGCCGTACAGCGGGGGAGGGCCAGGGGGAGGTGGTGGAGGAGGTGGAGGTGGAGGTCCGCCTCCACCCGCAGGCATCGGAGGTGGAGGAGGAACAGAGCCCATAACAGGTGGAGGAGGGGGAGCAGGAGGGGAGGGATAACCAGAGGGGGCGAGAGGAGGAGGGGAAGGTGGGGTGTCAAAGCCAGGAGGAGGTGGAGGAATCCCAACACCAGAAAGTGGAGGAGGGGGAGGAGGAGCAGGGGGAGGTGCAAATTCGGGGCGGGAGTTGGGGGGTGAGGAGGAGATGGGGGGAGCAGGAGGTGGGTGGCTTGGACTCAACACGCTGGCACGCTTCTGGGGGGGCGCTCCAGGCAGTCCGTCGTTCCTACAGGTGACGGAGTGAAATCAGCGAGAAATCAATACATTAATTCAAAGTTTTCTTTCACTCAGTATTGAAGCAATTCAAACTAAGAAAAAAGAAAAGGTGTATAATGTGTTCATTGTGTGCTGAATCCCACAGTGGGCGATATTTCTGCGATGGGAGGGCACTGCGCGCATGAATATACTCTTACTGCATGCGGGCAGAGGCGGCAGCGTGCCGGCAGCGTGCGTGGGCTCCCATGTCTCACACTACTTACGCCATGTATGGAGGCGGAGGAGGCAGGTTGTCATCAGGCAGAGGGAGAGGGGAGCCGGGATCATAAGCATAGGAGCCCGTGCTCAGCTCCAGGCCATCTGATTTCATGCCGTCTCCAGACCCGATGCTGCCATTAAGACCCTCAGAAGAGCTCCTTCAGTTCAAAGAGAAATCACAATCAGCACAAAATACAGTATTTCCACCTGCAGTTCATGAAAGCAGACAGGTGAGATATTATAAATATTCTGTAAATTGCCAGTAAACGTGAATATAATTATCATATTACTTTAGATCTTTAAATAAAAAAAATCTTTTTAGAAAAAAACTATATTGGATAAAAGAAAGATAAAAGCATAAAAAATACTGGAACTGCTACACTGCTGTCAACATGACGCTACACTGTTTCTGTGACATTCCCAGCTTTAGAAATACTTATTTTTACATATTTACATCTACTTTAAATGTTTGTATTGTCTTTGCAATCATACAAAAATAATTAGGCTAACCATTCTGGTTCACATGTGATTTTCCAGTGACTGCAAGTTCTCCACCCAAACCCCTGAGAGGACATACCACCCATATCACAGATTGGCTGATAAGAATGGAGGAAAGGGGTTGAAATGTTTTCTCACGGCTTCACTCCTTTCAAGTTTAGACGGACGGGATTCATTTTGATTTTGTGGAACGGTTAAAAAATGAGCAAAGAGTTACTGCTCCCGTCTCTTTTACTGTCAACAACGATCAATTGTCAGTGTTTGGTAGTTATTTAATATCACTGTCTTTGACGTCACTCTCATTACAAATGTGTAACATCCTGCTTAATCACAGACGTGTTTGAAGGAACCGGAAGACCCAGCAGCCACAGTAATTAGTATGTGGGTGCAAAGCACAAGGTCTTTTATTTTCCTTTTCCAAATGATCTTGAAGTTAGAGCCATGAGAAAGACATCGCCACAGGAGCAATGCTGAATTTATTTTCTTGTCTCTGATAATCTTAAAGGCTTCTCCCTCTACGCCATGCCTGAACTTACATCAGATCAGTCTTTGGCACCACAAACTCTTCTCCCATCTTACGTCGTTCCCACTCCTCCTTTCTAGTCTTGATCTTCCGAGGATTGAGAGTCCTTAGATTCATGTGGTCTTTCTTCTCCTTCTACTCAGGACACAGTTAAAAAAAAAAGACTAGGATTAGTCCAGGATTTGAATGTTTTCACAAGATGTGATTAATATTGAACTGTTTCAGATTTGTAACTTGGGGGGATTTTGCTTATGAGGGAGCTGTTGTGTCTCACTCTGTGCTTGCGTTTCTCCTTCATGATGTCCTTGGTGTCCTGCAGCATCTTCTCCTTCCACAGGTCAAAGAAGTAGGAGGGATCCGTGTAAAACTTCAGGGCCTCCCTGCCATCCTCCCTGCAAGCAGCGGTTCACACGCATGGTTGTTACAGCAGCACTTCTTTCTCATGTCGTGTGCACAGACAAACATAATGCAATAAATATTGTATTATCTTTGTGCACACTCGTATAGACAGAACGTGATCTAGACGTAGCCACATGTCCAGCCCTCTACACATATAGAAGCATCATTCAGACAGACACTAGATAACATAAACGAATCAGCTCGGACGATGGCCACTCATCATTGATGCCACTATCCTCATAATTAATCATGCAGACTTTACCTTCTCCTACTCAGTCTGTCTTTGTTGTGTTGAATCATGTTACTGATGCATAATCAGGTTATCATTAATGACTGTCAACTAGGTCGTGAACACGCAATATATTGTCTGCAGCTGTAACACTAATGGTCATAGCTGTGTTGGTTTCATACAGTAAAGGTGTTGCTTGGCCATTTTTTGTCTAATCTGGTAACACAGACACTTTTGAAATGAAACGTTACCTTCCTGTTGGCATCACTTCCTGATCAGGTTGGCAAGCATGTGCACCAGGGGAAAGGCTTTAATAATGTAGAGTCACTACAAAAATATATCATGCATGTGTGTCCCCGTGTGCGCACACGTGCTCCTGGCATTATACCTGGCATGCAGTGATGCAGTGACAACATATGGGCCTCAGAGGTGTCTGCATGTACGTGGCATCCTACCGGTATTTGCTGAGATGGTTGAGAGGAGGCGGCGGATCACAGGTTGTGTAGGTGTCTTGTACAGGCACTGGAAGAGACGGCCGGGTGAACAGCTGCTGGTCCTGAGTTATGCTGCTGCGGAAGGCTTTGCGGGTGGTGATGGCTTGCAGAGAGACTGGGACCAACAGACATGAAGAAAGATGTTTTTAAATATTCATCACAGTCAAATAAAGACAGGATCAGAAAGGGTTTCACGGTAATGAATGACACCGATTCCATCTTGGGCAGTAATCATGTACATGTTGAAGCACTCACCCTCCTCTTCTTTGGGGTCCAGTTGGGTGACCTTAACCTGCAGACGATCCACTCTTTCTCCCAGTGTGTTCACCCTGATGGCAAACGCTCCAGCCTGGACAAAGAGCTCCCCAAACACGTCCTCTGCATATTTGCCTGCGCACAAACACACTCGAGGGTTTCTATTTTGCATTGATTAACAGTGAGGTTTATGCATGCAGAATAATTTACAAATGAACTGTACAGAAAAAAAAAAAAAAATTACACATCACTAGATGTCTGCCATGTGCCAGTACCCACTCGTCCCATATTTCAGCGGCACAGTGACACCCAGCTGCCCACTCATTCATTCACCCAGACACTCACTGAGACTGCCGAGCTGGCGGATGATGTTGGCCAGGCTGATATTGGTGACACATTCCAGCTCACTGCGAATGTTGTTCGGGATGGTCTGACGACTGACATGCCGCGGCTCGATATTCCTGGTCACCAGAGGCATGCTGAGGTGAGCTGGATCGGGCTGCCGAACCCTGACGGAGAAACAAAGACATGCCGGTGTCAAGACACACAGTGGCAGACTGTACACAGCTGTGACACTAGATGGATGTGCAAAACAGAACCACAAACACGGTCTTCAGGAGACGTTTTTAGAATCAGGGGCATCATATTTTAACACTACCATCTTCTGCAGCACTTCAGACAACTTGGGGTCACAGGAGGTTGAAACATATCCCAGCCAACAACACGGGTGTCTGTATTACCAACTGAATGTATAAAAACTTTTGGGTCTTTTAATCTGTTTGTTGGAGTTTATGGACACCGTGACCGAGCAGTGCTAAAAAAAAGACCACTGCTTGACATTGCAAAAAGACTTTTCTTTACTTAAAAAGGTCAGAAGCTCATGAGACACACAAACAGCTGAGTATAAAGGGAAACAGTGACACAGACAGAGTAAAGCAGAAGTAAAACTAAAGCTACAGCCACCCGGCAAACATCAGCCACCTACTGAGTGTGACAAGAAAAAAATAGCATGTTGAAAACACAAGATAGTAGAGCGGCAGTGGCTTCTGCACCATCGCAGTAGTGTAAATATGTGGCAATTTATCAAACAGACGGCATTTAATTTAAAAATTCCAGCTCTCACACACACATACACACACAAAGCACTGACTGTATGATATTATGGGGAGTGAGTTACAGTGGATGACAGCTCTGGGACTTGCAGAGAGTGTGTGTTCTCACTGCTGCCATGCCAGCACAGGCTGGAGTGGGTTTACTGTAAGTATAGCCCGCTGGGCCTCCTGCTGCCCATTTGGGTTTCCTAATTACAAGTCTGTCATGTTAACTTGGGTCACTTCAGAAGGAGGTGAATTGTGGGATTAATGATACTCTGGATAAGCGTCTGCGTCGCTGCTCGTGCCAACGAACACGTTGTCAAATGTATCTAGCAAACTGAGCATCCTGACTGTGATATTCTTTTGTTTCTTTAACAAACAAACAGAAATTGTTGCTGTTTTATTCCGCACGTTGTGGTTTGAATTATCTTCTGCTGTAAGTGACAGACGTCCACTTTCCCCCACTTGGAGAAAATAAAGTTCTTAGTTTTTAATTCTTTGAAAGTTTTACATTAAAATAAAAAAACTTCAAGAGACAGTTCAACATTAAAAGTGGTTTACGCCCAGAATGTAATGTAATGCATCTTGGGATTTCGGCCTTGTCAGAGCAGGAAGTAACTCGTATGCGCTTCTTCTCTCGAAGCAACGACCAAAACAACTATAATGTCACGGTTTACTTCATTAAAAGTACTCTAAACTATCACATTTTACTTACCGTCAAAGCTGGACGCTGTATACGGTCTGATAGTTGTCCTGTCTCAAGATTTCCTCCAGAAATGTAGAGCTGTGCGCCCAGCGGCCGAGCCAGCGGATCGTCACGGGCCCGGGTTTCTGAACTTCTGATTGGCCGAAGCGCGGACTTCCTCGAAGCTGATTGGCTCCCGCATCTGTCGCTCCTTCTAACCCGAGAACAGGATGTGGAAATTTCAACGCAAAGAGCGCAACTCCACCCAAACTGCTGGGCAAACATCTGTGCGTAATTTGCGTAGCGGAGGGCGGAGGCAGCGCCGCATTCCAGCGCGCGCTCCAGCGAGTTAGAACGCGTCCGAGGAATGACTGGCATCGAGGCCCTTTCTGAATACCAGCTCAAAGTGGGGAGAAAAAAAGCAGTCATGAGGATGAACGTGTGAGTCCAGTGTGAGGGTGAGTGCATCTTCTACCACAAGTCAGTCTGTGCAAACTGGGATTGGACAAGAATCCAGTCAAGATCAAGTTTTGTTTATTTAAATTGTGCATCATCTTGCATACATGGTTTGGAAGAAACGGTGTTACAGACATTTATTTGTGTGCAATAATATTTCTATTATTGCACACGTTCTACATTCTTTTTCTTAATGTGACTGCAAGGTGAGCAGTGGGATGAAAATATTCCTGTAAGGCACTTTTGGGTGATGGGTGTGATCCACTGACTGCGCTGCGCAAATAGTGGCTCCTTCCTAGGGTCAGGGCTAGGGGACAGTTCATCTGTGAAATTAACAAAATGTGCAAGATCGATATACTGAGCGACTGGTAGACTGCAAACATTGCATGCTAACTTGTATTAATAAAATGCGCAGTGCAAATAACAGATTTATTATTTGTGCAACACAATCGATAAACAGCGGAAATCGCCCAAAAGCACTTCACATTTCTTTTCTATTTCACCCCAGGCCTGTCAAGAAAACATCATGTCCTGATCGACTTCATTATTCTCTTTGGCCTAACTTACAAAACACTTTTGAAGACTATAAATAAAACAAAAGGCAAATATGAATGTGAAAACTCAATGGTGGTCAGTCAGATATGTTCTTCTGATACAACATAAACCCACATGGATCATGGAACAACCTCAAATACCAAATAACACATGATATTGTTCCATAAGCACCCTCCATGTTGATAAACTCAAGCATCTGCACTTTCAACCATGACTAAAATATTACTGCTGTCATGCAACCTTGCTTAATTTTTGGCTGGATTTATGTTCCTTCAGATGATACACTGTTCATTATACATTCTAACATTACATGTTAAAAAAGCAGATTGTGCTTTTTGCAGAAATGCCTGTGGAGTATAGCTTTATGTTTTAACAATCAGGAAGTCCAAACAGTAAAAATACAATCTAGCTTAGAACAACTTTAACCTTCAACCTCAAGTTGAGCACAAAGCTTAATAAAAATTCTTTGCTGTCCTAAGAAACTTGACAATGTTGCTTTGGTAAAAGCTGCATTGATGCCGTACTGGATCCTGTACAAGTGTACTGACATGGCCTTTTAGTGTAGTTCACAGAGGAAGTTTTGATATCCTTTACAATCGGCACAATCAAGTGAAACCTCTCTTCATGCCAAAGGTTTATTGCATATTAAAGTATTTACTGCTTACAGGAATACTGACAAATCTGACTCTGAAGTATGTTACTTTGGTATTGCTCCTCTAACAGAGTGTGCGTTGTTTCGTTTTGTTTTGAGAGTGAGACATGATTACCTTTCATAAATTGTGCCTTACTGATGAACCGTCTTTTTCCTCCATATTTGGTCAAATCATGAACACAACACTATTTCCCTAAAATATGCAATCACAGAGCAGATCCTTTCATGTCCACTAGAGGGAGATGAGCTGATGTGCTTGAAATCTCAACTTAAAAAAACCCCTCCTATACTCCACCAGCTATTTTCAGTTCTCCTTCTTGTTAGACACCAGCTGCTTGAGACTACGTGCTGCTCTGTTCCTCACTGTAAGAACGTCAGAGTTGTGTATTAACCCAGCTCAGAGTGTAGGAGCTGTAGGCATTTTCTACAGTCTGTTTCAGGACAATGTGACCCTCTCCTGCTGAGCTGTGAACCAGCTTGAGTCCAGAGGCTTGAAGGCCCTGAAGAACACTGAACCAATAACGGAGCACTTCCTCGCTGGTTCCGCCCACCTCGAAACCTGCCCACTGCAGGTGCACGGTGGCAACCAGGTGATGGACGTTTTGAAGTGTTCCTGACTCGATCCAGCTCTGGAAAACGCGCCACTCAGCACTCATCAGGTCAGCATACAAGAAGTGCACCTGAGGACAATAAAGAAAGGACAATGAAAATTTAGAACTGCTTCAGTATATTGTATTTTTTTAAAATAACGAGTAATAAAAAACATCAAATATAAATGTGAAATAAAACAAAGTATTTAGATTAATAAAGACAGTAAAGATGAACTTTTAAAATGGAATTAATATAGAGTTCAATTCACCTAAATTGGCACCTGGAATGGCTTGATATTTGGGAAATAGAAAAATTGCAGATTAATTCCATTATTTTGACAAAATGAATTGATAACACAACTTTACGCAATCTCCTCAATTATAAAAGTGTGTGTTTCGCTTGTTTGGCAGTGAAACAATTGGAAATGCTTAAAATATTGCAAGTCACTGAACTTCAATGAAATAAATAAAGAATTTACAATTTTGCTCATAATCAAGGACAAAAAAAAATTTTAGCCTTGAATTTATTTTCACACTTGGAATAAGCGAACAACTTGGATTCAAATTAGAAAGTTAGAATATATATGGGTGAAGTGTACCTTTTGCTACCCCTTCCCCCCCCCAAAAAATAGAAAAAACAGTTGAAAGAGAAATATAACTCAGAGGAATATCAACACTTATACCATATTTAAGGCACATTTATTAAAGTGCGTCCTTAAAGCTGACCTAAAAGCACACAGAGAGAATTCAGTCTGACCTCCTCAGGGAGGCACAGTCACCCTTTTGTGATATCAGCACTGCAGTTAATAATACGACAACAAATAAGCTAAAATATTCAGATAATGCCTCTCAAAAATATAAAAGACCATATATCATTTAGTTGCTAATAAAGAGAACACTTGCTGAACCTGACATGAACTGCAAAACTTTGATGCATATTAAGTGTGATTTATGTTACTATCTGCATATTTAATCATCATTTATTTAAAAGCTTTCAGCTTTTCTGCTTTGCAATTACAGCTGAAAACAGAACAGCCAAATATTTGAAAATGAAATAAAATCACCATTAAATATTTACAAATGGATCTGCTGGAGCACTTCTCATTCTGTGGGCCAGCACAGGCTCAAATTGCAGGTATGTAGTTCCCTCTTGTGGCTGCAGGCTGTAACTGGGCCAGACTGTGATTCATGCACTTAAATTGTTGCCATGGCAACCAGGGATGGCGCAGAGCCCTGTTGCCATGGGAACGTCCAAGTAAAAGAGGTTTCTGGGTATGTTGGGGTGAAAAGACTCTGAGGTATGTTAGTTTGGCACTGTTTCTCTAAGTGCGTGCGTGCATGTCTGTGTGTGTGTGTGTGTGTGTGTGTGTGTGTGTGTGTGTGTGTGTCTTACTGTGTGATGTCCCAGAGCTGCCATGATATCCGCCAGTGTTTGAGAAACGCCACCCAGGTTGCCTCTCGCCTTGTGCTTGCGTCTCTTTTGCGCCCGCCACTCCAGCCACATCTTGTGCTGGCTGACCACACCTCCGTCGCCACGGTTACTCGCCAAACTGTTGCCAAGGTGACCACCAGATGCATCGGAGTTGCTGAGATCAAAACTGTGAACTTCACATCCCAGCCTTGACACGGTCCTCAGGAAGTCTGCGTCTCTCCCGTCCATACTGGGGAGACGAAGACAAAGCAGAGAGACGGAGAGGCAGGGGAGCGCTGGGGCACTTTTGAAGATTAGCGCATGCATGATTTAATATGCATTGCATTGTTTATTTCAACTCTTCCGTCAGTACGAACACGTAACAACAACAGTGCATGCACTGACATATGGGCACACCTGAAGGAATATGCAACACACGCTCCGTCTCCAGCTGGAATGAGCCAGTCCTCGGCACACAGCAGCCAGTGGGCTGCAGCTGCGGGGCGCTGCACTTCCTGAGCCTGCCCTGGAGATAAAACCCTGGAGCAGTTCAGCTGGGGGTGGACATGAGGAGAGAGACAGGTGAAATGGGTTGGGCGGCAGTGCAGCCTTGTGGGACTTCGTTCGGTGTAACAGGCATGTTGCGCTCAACCATCTGGCTTCACTCATTCCAGCTACCCTTCTCATTCCTGTTGTATTTTTATAGAGGACACCCTGGGCTTTCCAGTGATTTATTATGTGTTATAGTGGAATGTTGGGATCTCTGCCTACTTTTTGTTTCAAAATACTTGGAACCGTAATCGGAAAAACAAAATTTGTAAAATAGAGAAATTCAGCTTATCCAGTGTGGATTTATACCATCATCGTCATCATATTTGTTCTTTTTTAGTGAATTTTCATGATTGATGTTCCATTCTAAAGCTCTCCAGTTTATATTATTTCCTTTATACAAAATTACAAATGAATAAATAATAGCCCTCTTCAGTGTTAAATAAAATGGAAACAATACAATGCTACGAACTTGGCAGTTCCATTTTGTTGTGAAAGTCATTACAAAAAACTAAAATCATTGTCTTGAATTAGTAAAGCGGGATAAAAGTACACATCTTCCGCAAGAATAAACTTAGATATTCACATGTATGGTGATGTATTATGATAATTTATATAACATTTTTGGAATCATTGAGATTTCATAACCTGATTCAGATCAATTTCTACATATCACTGTGCACAATCTTGTTTATGAGAACTAACTCAGATTGTAGGTGACAATGTGGGAACTACACAGCACCATGCTGGCACTTTAAACCAGCCAATGTGGCAAATACATTCTGTTAATATCACTTTACAGCTGTAAACTGCTCCACTTTGTTTGTCCTCTAAGTTTATCTGTCATTCACACTAAAAACAGCATGTGGTCCACTATAGCAGACAAGCTGAAACGTAAAAACAATTCAGGAAAAGGTCTCAACTGCAGGGGAAATTCACATACTATGATAAATGGAAAGGCACTTCTCCACAGGTCCCAGCATGATAGGAATAAAAGTACGGTCATATTAGAAATCCGGCCTCCAGAACTGCTTCATCTAACGCAGGGAGGAAAAGTTCTGGATCCAATCACAGCCCAGTAAAGGCAAAGGCCTGGACAGGGCACTGGTCCATCACAGAGACAGGGTGAGACAGGGAGCCACACAAAACCACACGCACAATTACTGGCAATTTAGGATCACCAGTTAACCTCGCATGTGTGTTTACAGACTACAGGAGGAAACCAGAGATGGAGCAGACTTCATGCAAAGACCAAACTTGGATTCGAACCCACGACAAGGAACGAGTGCCGACCACAACACAAGTTACCGTGCAGCAATAAATCACAAACGAGCAGCCAATAAGGTGTTTGAAATTATGAAATGCATATGAACTCTCAAATAATGGAATACAAATACAACAGTGAGATATGTTATTTTGTGTAATTGAATAATTAAAGAATAGCAAACAAAATCAACAACATTCAATGTGAAGAGGAATAATTCTCCCTCCCTGTTCTGCTGTACTTTGTGTTGTGTAAGTTTTAACTCTCGTTCGGGGGTTTCCAGTCTGGAACTGAACGTCCTCACTGGCTCCAGATTTGGCAGAAATCTGCTGCCAGCATATTGACAGCGCTTGACTGATCATATTACTGCTACGTTAACCCCCACGCTAGTCTGCAGTTGCAGAAGTGAAGTAAAAGTGAAGTTTTTTTTATTGATTGTTGTTAGGGCTTGGCAAGATTTAACTTCTGGCTGCAGAAATATGAGCTCGAGTTTAGCCTGAGAGCTTGAGGGAGGCTGCTGTGTATTCGACCAGTGGTTCAGAGCCTAAGGGTCAGGACCTCCTTGATGGGTCGAAGATAAATCTAAGAATCACAAGAAAGTGTTCTGAAAACAGGAACGAAGAAAAAAGATCCTCCTCTCTATTTTGATGTAATTTAGGCTGTTTTTCTTACTAAATGTAGCATATTTCTCATCTTTCCAGAGTACAAAGTCGCTCTAATAAAACACGTACAGTAAACATTTGGTTGAACTGCCTGCAGCTCACCATCATTTGCAACCTGTGGCAAAGGGTCACACAGCACTATCTCAGTGGGAAACAAGCCAAAAACTTTTGAGACTGTGGCCTTGGTACTAAATATACATGCAATCTTATTTTGTTTCTAATTTACATAAGCCTCACGTATAAAATCTCCCTGCTTATCTTGACTATTTCTGTGCCTCCATTACAAGCATGCTTCAGTTCCTTAGTTACAGAGTTGTAACATAACCATAAAATAATAATGATAGTTTCATATTCCATATTCAGACATTTCAGGCACTGAGATGTGATGAGAATACTTTCATCTGTTGTTTCAGCTTAGCCAACTTTTTGGAGGTAAGAAGCTATTTTTTACACGACACCTCTTACCGTGTTGTAGGAAACGTTCTGTGCAGCCTACCTGTGGCCTTGTGATATGCGCGATGATACGACTGAGTTCTGCCGCAAAGGACGGTTTATCGGCCGTCCACGGCTGCAACTTCAAGGCCCCGGGTCCCACCTGGGAATATGCACACACGCAAATCATTACACACTTGTAGATGCTACCGTACAAGAAACACGGGCGCATCCATAGGAGTTCGAACGGAGGTTGAATAATGCATGGCAAGTGTGTGTGAGTGACCCAGATAGGAGAGCAGGGGGGGGGGAGGTCACAGGCACTGACCTCAGTCAGCAGCATTACTGTATATTTTCCTGAGGCAATGTAACATACAAAAAACATAGGCACATACCCCCCCTGACCCCCCCCCACCCAACTCACACTGAACTGAACCCTGTGGTCACCATGGCAACCTCTGTGGAGGGGGAGGGGGGGTTGATGATTCACAAGAATGAGTCAGAGTTTAGCCTTGGGCACATAAAGAGACAGTGGGAGAAAAGGGAGAATGAACGAGTGAAGGAGCGAGTGAGGAGAAGAGGGGAGGAGTTTAGGGGGAGGACGGGGACAGATGCACCATCTCCAACACACAGATGGAGGCTGAGGTACCACACAACCGAAAGCCAGGAAGGAAGGAGGAGCAGCTGTCACCTCGGTCCGCTCTGGGGTCAGCGCAGTGCTCGCCCCCTGCCCTCACCTGTTCCATCATGCCTGTATAACTCTCAGAGCCGTGGACGAGGCCGCTGTGACAACAAGGCATCCTTTCCATGTTCAGCCCTAAAGTTATATACCTAATTAAATAAAAAGCTTCATTCCTCTGGGTTACATGCTTTCAATTTGGAACAATCTCAATTGTTTTTTCTTTTATTTTTTACACTGATAACTTATTTTCAATTTCATTTAAGTGTTATTGAACTTGTTAGTGAATTTGTTTATATGAATTTCTTGTTTTTGTTGGGCTGTGGCGGCCTGGAGGTTGAGTTGGTTAGAATGCCTTGCCAGAGGTTTTGGTGAGGAAAGTAAAGTCAAAGCTTGTTCCTTCACTAATCACCACAACCGTGGGCCTTTGAGCAAGACTTGTAAACCCCTGAATGCTCCCGGAGCTGCACAATGGCGGCCTGCAGCTCCTCCAAGACGGGCTAAATGCATAGTCACTGTACTGTTTATATGTGATTATTTGATAACTGCATCATGAGCTTTTCTCAAACGTTAAAAAAAAGATAAAACCACGCAGGGAAACAATATAACCATCTGGTGTCCCTCACAGGAGCCTCGCCCCACACTTTGAAAACAACTACGTGTGCATGCAGTTTTTAAGTAAACGCCACAGAGAGGTTTTGCTTTGAAAAACATTCATAAAGTATTGCAATGAACTTTATCTGTGCAACAAAACTAACCTGGCGCAAGTGCAGCTCGTTCTCCTCGTAAAAGCGAGTCCCCTCCCTCCGCTCCCCATCCTCCTCCACCTCCTCCTCCTCCTCCCGCCGAGCACCTGGCCGCCGGCGGAGCGCCTTCTCCGCCGGCTCGATGCTGATCACGGTGAAGGCGATCCTCCCGTCCTGCCCCTCGCGTCCTCCTCCTGCCCCTGCGCCCCACGGCCGCGCGCGGGCTCCGGGGAGCCGCGAGCCCACGACGAGGAGCTGCTGGAGCGCGAGGAGAAACGGTGGCACGAGCAGCAGCAGAGCTCCCGAGCGGAGGGACCGAGCGCCGCCGCGGCCCGGCCACCGCGCACAGGTCCGCATACCTCCTCCTCCTCCTCCTTCTCCTCCTCCTCCGGCTCTGTGGAGGCATCTCCGGCCCAGTGCCCCGTGATTTCTCTCTTTTTCCCAGAGGGCAGTGAGGAAAGTCCCAGCTGAGGAGGACTCCCCTCCTCCTTCCTCCTTGCCGTGACCCCCCGGGGGGGAGGTTGTGGTGACGACGCGCATTCCTCGGTCAGTTTTGGCCTGATCGCCGATTTTGGTGGCCGACAAGCACCGAATTCACCAGTTCACCATCAACAGAGGTGTTTAATGTTTTACCCGGTCGTTTCTGGGTAAACCGGATAGTGACTCAGGCCTAAAAGATGTTCTTTGACTTTAAGTTTAGGAACTTTTCCCAACCGGCAGTGGTAATGTAAACAAAGCAGGGGTTGACTCAAATACAAAAACAGCTGGCATGTTATCATTATTCCTACTATCTGACCTTGGGATAAATAAACGCTAAAGTGGTGGAATACTTAAGTATATTTTACTCCCTATTGTTTTCACTTAATGTATTCTGACCAACCCATAGGTTATTAATTAAATTTCCTCAGATTCTAAGCATTTACATAAGAGGAACATGGTGTACCATTTTCCTCACCATACACTCACTACTCTGGAAAATATAATTTCTCACATTATGCATAGTACACTGAACAAGCGCCTTCTTAACATCAGTATATCTGGCACGTCACATGGTCCTAAAGCTCCATATTGGTTCACTCCATGATATATATATGTATATACACACAAGTATTGCAAATTGCAGCATTTTGACTTTGGTCAAACTAGTTAAAATCATTAAATGAACCTGTTGCATGTATGAAGACCTGCACTGATTTAAATGTGGGTTTTTCAACAATTCTAAATCCTCATGTGGAAAATATGTGATAACGTAAGAGCACAATTGACATAAAATGCATCTTTAACGGAGAAGTTGTGGACCCACTGAATGCCATTAAATGCCTTTATGTCCTCATATCTGCTCAGTTTCTAATTGAGGGGAGGGGTTAAGCCTGCTATTACTTAGGAAAACTACTCTGCTTGTAGTTTTTGGGACACAGAGTCACAGATAATGACAGATTGGCAAACTTGCTTTGAGCAGAGGTTGCAGCTGGCTGTAATTATGTTTAAATGTAAATGAAGCAGCGGCGTCTTATATGAATGCAGCACAAAAGGGAAGCCAGAAAGCGAGCTGTTGCTCTGCTCCCTCCTCCTCCTCCTCCTCCTCCTCCTCCTCCTCTCTGTCATGTCGCGCTGTTGACAGTACGTGTCCCCTTCCACCATACAGTGGAATGTCACAGCAAACACATTTCCTCCGGCCATGTCTGAGTCTATTTAGTCAGCCTGTTGACAAACTGTACACAATATGCAGCCAGTAAACTTCCCCCATCTGCTTTCCTTCTTTCCCGTTCGCTCTGTCTGTCTGGCACAAACACACGCACACACACAAACTGCAGATGTACAATATTTGTTGGATGATAGCAAGTTTTCCTGTGAGGATATGAAATGTGCATGGGGTCTTTTCCTGTCAGCTCTCCAGTGCCACCAGCTTTTTTTTTTTTTTTTTTTTTACTTTGTGCTTTTCCTTATTTGGATGAGGAATTTCGAAACTCCTGTTTCGTACATTTTGTTTCAGTGGCTTTAAAACCTCTTCAACACCCTTTTCTGATTTCCTCAGTCTGGTTTCTTCCTTTTTTCCTCCAACACATCCTCCCCTGCTCTCCTCGCCATCCATTTCTCTCCTCCCCTCCCTTTCACTCCCCGTCGAATTGTGTCCTTGATTGAACTCACCCGCTCACTCGCTCACAGCCCCAGACAGCCTGGGCAAAACCCAATACTCACGGAGGCTCTAAAACACACACACACACGCACACGCACATACAAGCATGCGCACACCTCCCTTAATCTGTTAAAGAAGCAGTGTGCTCCAGACAAGATTACCAATGGCAAGAACAGAATGTGTATTTAAATATTTTGCACCTCAGATACATACATGATATGTAACAGACAGATATACATTTTTTTTTTCATCACAAAAACCACCAAACAACACAAGACCACAGAAAAAGAAGGGAGAGAGTGAAAGAAAAGAATGAGGCCCCGCCAAGACTTTTGTGTCTGGGGAGCGTCAATCCTTTGGACCCCACAGGCACGCACACACACACACATACACACTCATACGCACACATATATGCACACGTACACACAAAATACATGCATTACTGCCGTCACGCAAATGCACCCTCTGTCTCCACGTTCGCACACAAAAAAACAAAGAGTCTCTTTGGGGCCACTGTGTGATTTCAACGTCTCTTTCCCTTGTAGTTAAAACAGCAAAACACAAGATGTTGAGTCTCCATGCTGCAGTCCTCCTTCCCCCAGAGCAGAGAAACCATGGCAAAACGCAGAGAAGGGCAAGTTGATGACGGGCCTTAAGAGTGAAGAGAGGCCCGCTGGCTTGGAGCTGGAGTCATATGTACAGATGCTGGTATTTCAAGAGCAGAAAACTGATTCAGTCCACTTTTCTCTTATGGGACACAACACAAGGAGTGCACAGAGCAGGACATTTGCGAGGCTCATGGTATTTAAAAAGTTGATTTGGGCTCAGATGCGGTTCAGGTTAGGGCACAATACATAAATGCAGGGTTAGTGAGTCGAGTGCAGAACATGGTTGCTGGTTTAGCAGAAGAGTGGAGAAAAGAGACAGAGAGAGAGAGAGAATAGAGAGAGAGAGAGTAGTGTAATAGTGTAATCCTAGTTTGTCCGTACCGCAGATGTACAGAACAGAACCAGAAATATTTGGTGAGATACAGACTTCTGGGAAACCGAGTCCTGTGTGTATCACAGCAGGACTCAGAGGGATGTGGAAATAGATTCGTCTCTGTCTGTGAGCGTCTGGTCGTCATCTGTCAGCTCCTCTCGGCCGTTCCCTCATTCCAGCGCAGAGCGTGTGCACTCGTACGACTTCACGTGTCCATGTTTAGGTAGTGAACTAATTTTTGCACATGCGCGTGTCTGTGTCTGTGTGCATGTGTGTGCATGCTTGAGCACGTGAGTTAAATCTGATCTTGATTGTCAATGCTGGAGAATTAAAGCTCTACTGTCCAAAGTTGGCAGCTAAATTCTCACCCTTCATTTCACAGTCTCTCACAAAGAAGTCCCATTAACAAAAAAAAAGAAAAAAGAAAAAAATGCAAATCTGTAAAAGCTTGGGTTGAATGCACCTACAAGAAAAACACAGAAAGGGAGAGACAAAAATATTATGTATTAAAAATGATGAAGCTATGATATGATACGATAGTCAGCTGCTGTATAGCGTTTTTGAGCATTTTAACACCTTATAAATACCCTGTACTGCAGGTAACCCATATAATAACAGGTACACTGTGTTAGTGCTGTGTTCTGCTACATCATATTTGATATGCATGTGTGCGGATCGTTGTACAACTTGATATATGGACCTCCACAGCTTCCAGTGTTTTGAAATAGAAGCTCCAATAAAAAATATTTAAATCCTCCTATAACTTCCATTAAAAAGGCAGCAATTTGCAAATATGTACCTGGAGAGTATGTGGGGCAGGATTCGACAATAAGGTTTAACTGTTGGCCATTTTTTCTGGCATTGTTCACCAGTAGAGCATAAAAAGAATAGTTTAACAGGTTCGCTGGAGACACAGTCCCACGCATTTTTAATGCTTTTATTTAATCATTTTTATATCTTGAATAAACTTGATTGATAACCCTGGTTGTTTTAATTTTGGCTTGCAGGGCAGATGTCACTTTCCACAGTGGCTTGCTCATGAATCCTCAGGGCTAATGCTGTTGCAATGCAAATGTCTTAATAAACTGTATTTCATTACTAAATTTTGATTTCTCAAGGGTTCAGTAAATACATGGGCACTTTTTTTTAAACACAAACAACCTAAATATGACACCTTTTAAACGGATTTTTGTCCGTCTGAGATGCAAGTCAGGGATTCTTTTTTTCATCACTACACTTTTTTCTGAATATTAACATTACTTCACTTCCTCAAAGCATATTCGTGCAGAAAGGGTTGGGTTGCTTTATTAGCTTGCAATGTCATTTCCCTTTATTTTTTGCCTTTCAGTTATATCAAATAATGAACTTCTTTCCAAATATTTTCCAAAGATTTCTCTGCAGTCTTCAAGTATGATGATAAGTATGTTGTCCTCAGTCATCAAAGGCTCTCTGAAAATGATTATCTGTGCTCTGTTTGAAGTTTTAGTTTCTTTGAATAGTTTGTCCAAGTAAGTTCATCCATAAAGTTTGGTTTTCTTATGCATACAGTATATATAATCTAAACATTTTTTAAAATAGATCTGGCTGCTTCATATAGGCAAATACTCAAGTAGCTACTTCAGACTTTTAATGTGTTGGGGGCATTATTTAAAAAAAAGATTATCATTGAAGTATTTAAGACAATTTTGATAGCTTTATCCTTTTCATCTCAACTTATTTCCTGTTTTTAGTAACTGAAATGTGCCTGAGCCACATTACAAATTACATTTAATTATGTAGCCTGACCAGTTCTTTTCACAGTGTGATGGTCATTCGTGGCCTCTCTATGGCCGTGACTGTGGAGCTCACCTGTCGTTACAGGCTGGTGACGCTGAAGCTGTCATCATTGGCTGGATCCAGGAGCTGGCACAGCACCCCACTACTCTGAGCCGCCTGGGAGGGGTAGCGGTGTCCCATGCCTTGGTAGGATTGTTGGGGCAGGGAGAAGCCGCTACTTTCCTCCTGATGGGGCGAGGACTCCAGGGGAGATTTGGGGTATGGGGAGTGAGGCAAGAGGCCCTGGCGATGGCCTGTAGTCATGGCGTGTTGGGTCATATCCCGCTTGTGGGGGGTCAGGGCCGAAGGAGGGCTGCGCTCCTCATAAAGCACAGGTGCTGAGTGGGGGTGGAGGCCGGGGCTGGGGTTGGAGGAGAGGTGAGCGTTCAGACTGGAGTGTGTGTTGTGTTGGGGCTGATTGTTGCTGAGGGGGTTTGAGTGGGACAGGGGGTTGCTTTGCAGGTGTGCGATTGGATGTGTGTTGGTGTGTGAGCTCAGGTTTGTGTGAGATTGCGTGTTGAGATGATGCGAGTCGTGGGGAGTCGGGTTCAAGTGCGCGTTTGAATTCGGGCTCATGAGTGCATTGTTGTGAGTATTCCCATGCGGACTTGTGTGCAGGTTGCTGTGCGCGTGCATGGCTGTACTGGTGTGCGTGCTGTGAGAGTGCGGGCTGGGGCTGCCGCTGTGCGACGTCTGTCCGTACCAGTAAGGGGAGCTGCAGTAGCTAGGGGAATCGTACTGTGAAAACTGGGTGTCTTTCGGAGGAGGTCGCTGTGAAGGACTCAATGCCGTGCCGCAGTGGGGCGTGACCCGTGGCGAAGGGGAGCAGGAAGGGGAGAAGGTCCTGGACGGGACAAGGTGGTAAGCCTGGGGTGGAGGAGGGGTTGGTTTAGGAGGGTAAGGGGGGGATGAAACACTGGGTGAGAGGGAAGAGCAGGACTCTCCAGGAAATAAAGCTGGATATCGCTCCTCAGACGAAGGTGTGGAGGGGTGGGCGGAATAAGGGGAGGGGTACTCACAGGGTTCCTGGACATAGCTGGATGGCGGTGCGGGATTAGGAGTGGCCAGGGGAGAGAGGCTGCTACTGTCTCCACTGTAATAATCCAGCCCCTCCTGGAACAGACCAGAGCCCTCCGGACCTCCAGCAGACAGGACGAGTCCTACTCCTGATGTGGAGGATGCCTTGCCCCTGCCTTTGGATGCTGACGGTCGCTCCCTCTGACAAGAAGACAGACCTCCCCGGCCTCCGCGGGACCCTCTGCCCCGTCCTCCAACCCCTCCCCTTTTAGGTCCAGGAGTCGGTGTCGGGGAAGGACTGGATGGGGAATCAGAATGTAAAGTCAAAATCCCTTCTTTTTCTGATTGTACTTCAGTCCGTTTTCTGCGACCACGGCTGGGTTTGCTGGTTCCCCCTCCCTGGAAGAGGACGTTCTGGCTCCAATTATATGTAGGCCCCGAGGCACTCTCATGCCAATCCATCATCAGCTTCTCCAGACTCGACAGACTTGATTGCCCTCCCTCTCCACTCACGGAAACAGCCTCATTCTGCTTGTATGTGCCACCTGCCGAGTTCGGGCCACTACCAGTCGCTGCTGAGCCAAGATGTGAGGAGTCAGAGGAGGATTCTGATAGACTTTCAGGAAATGGGTGCCGCTTAGCCTTCTGGGGGGTATAGTTTGAAATATCCAAGATGTCTTTGGACTCATTTGAGCCGTATTCACTGTAGCCATGATACTGACTCCCAAAGCTGTCAGTCCAGGCACCAAACCCTTGTCTGGAACAAAATAAAACACAAACATACCACCGCACATTTTGAGTAAAACAAATATAACATCTCAGCGACATTTCAAATTTCACTGCTCTTTGTTGTGATTCCATCAATCAGTAATAAGCACCCAAAAACAACACTGAATGCAGATTCTATCTATGGCTTTCCGAGATAAGCGCAGACATTTGGCTGACTCCTAATTAGCACACAGTGAACATGGTACATTTAAAAAATGTGTTTGAGTGAAACATTTGTACTGAGTAATTCACACCTTTTTGATGCTGTTGTGATTGGGTTTTTAATTTGCACTTATCTTTAAGTAGAAGAAAAGATTTAGTAACGTATCCATTCAAATATGATTCATTCATAACAACTCGGTATTTTGTGTGTGAATTTGCCGCAAGAATTTATTTTGGAATTAACTGTATGTTGTTGTTAAGTGTGTTTTGAGTAAAGACTGGCAGGATTGACTTACCTGTAGCTCCACTGATTGGAGTTGTAGTGTTTGAAGCCTTCTGGGGAGGAGGAGCTGAAGGGGCTACTTTTGGCCACAGACATGTAACCCCCTCCAGGTGAGGTGGGTCCTATTAACTCGCCCCTCCCCACAGACGGATGACTTGCTCCAGGATATCCACCAAAGCCTCGTTTTGCTGCTGCTGCTTGATAGCTGGAATACCCCATTTGACCAACAGGGGTGGTCTTGCCACTGCTGTGACCAGACCCGTATGCAAAGCTGCAGTCTGACGACCTCTGTGGCACCGCAGGAGAGGAGCAGGAGTAGCCAGAGGAGTACTGACCGTAAGAGGCAGGGTGTGGGGAGCTGGGAGAATGCGAGAGAGATGGAGGGGTGGATTTAGGATAGACAGAGGTGGTGGGGGAGGTTTGGGCCAGGTTGGCATAGCTATATGGAGGCCGGGCTGGAGAGCAGTGTGCATGGGCTGAACCTTCCACCCCAGAATTTGCACCCTTAGTGCTCCATTTAGGGAATGCGGGAGACCAGCTGTGGCTAGTAGCTGGGCTGGATGGCTCATAACCTGGGGTGGAAGAGGCTTTGCGGGGGTCTGACTGTGAGGAGGAGATGTCCAGCAGGTCTGAGGAGTCGTCAGAGTCGAGCAGCGATCGAAAATAACCAGCGAAGAGGCCCTGTGAGTCTTCCCCACATGGCATAATACCTCTGCTTCCTCCCGGACCACCGAAGGAACCTCTTCCAACCTCGCATGAGGAGAAGCCCCCCCTTGGAGATCCACAGAGCTGATAACCCCCTAAAACCTTCTCCTTGTCCATCATGCCCTCCTCACCCCAGCCACCTGCCCCGTTGGGCCAGTCCTGTCCTACAGACATCACGCCTCCTTTGAATGCACCGTTTTTTCTCACACGTCTCCGCCTGACTGTTTTCTCCGCCCCGGGCTCTGTTCCCACCACGCCTCCTCCCCTTCCCACCCCACCCACTCCCTTCCCCCTTTTCCGAGGTAATCCATGCTCAGACAGGGGGCTCAGTTTTCTCTTTTTTCCAATGGATTCAAAGAAGTCACTGAAGGTGCTCTTATTGCACTCACCACCGCCGATCCCTCCTGCTGCTCCTCCACCTCTTCCTACCCCCCCTCCTCTCCCTCCCCGGGGACGTCTGAACCCGGTGAGTCTGTGGAGCAGGGTGGATATTCCAGGGTTTTCCAAGGGGACGTGAAAGCTTTCTGGCTCGCTCGGCGTCCAGCAGCGAGGCGGGGAGCAGCGTCCGGTGGCCGGGGGCTGACGGTTTAAAAAGGCCAACTTGGAGAGAACGTCTCCATATTCTGTCTTCACATCATTCGTGTCATTAACATAAGACGGATAAGGACAAGGGAGTTTAGTCCGACGGCGCCTGCGAGGCTTCTTAGGCTGGTCTCCATTACCAGCAGCGTTCCCGGGATTTGGAGGCTCCACCTGTATTCCTGGGAGAGGCTGTTTAGGTGGTCGCCCCCGTCTGCGCTTCAAAATTACAGGGAGCTCTCCAGGAGGGAACATCACCATAACGCTTTTTCCATTGTTCTTCATGCGGAGAAGTGCAGTTGGCTCTCGCACGGGCTCCGAGCCCTCCACACTGCAGTCATTACTTTTTTCTGTGCCTGTAACTGTCTCCATATTAGAAATTTTGTAGCTCTTCTGTCTGCGGCTGAGGCTGACGGGAATGCGCGCCACTTTGACAACAATCTTCCTCACCTGTGAACACAAAGACTGCCATGTAACAGGTGCAACAACTCAAAGCATCCTCTCAAACATGAAATTGTCATGGCAAGAAAAGAATACAGTGATTTTTGACTTTAATTCAACTTACGCCAACAAAACGCCCGCGTCTGCGGTTATTGGTAGGACATACCCCCAACTCCGCAACAGGCTCCTCCTTCGCGGTTGGCAGAGGTGCAGGAATGGCAGATGTATTGGAGAATGGGAGATGAGGAGTAGTACGATGGTGCATAGACTGGGCTGCCTGACGCTGTTTCATGACACTTTTTGGCCCTGCTTTTTGAACAGATTTGGGTGCCGGCCTAGACCTGGATTTAGGTCCAGGTCTGTGCCCCAGCCTGGGCCCAGGCTTAGGAACAGCTTTAATGGCAGGTTTTGGTACAGTGAGGGCAAGGGCAATGTCTGTCTGACAGGTAGGTGTTGGGAGAACAGCTTCCACAGATGAATGTTCTTCTTTATGGCCGACAGCCACTTCTTCTTCTTTCACCCTCCAGAGCTTCTCTTCCAGTACTGCCTCCTCCTCTCCTCCTTTCTCCCTCCCGGTTCTTTTCTCCATGTCTTCTGTGCTCCGGCGAAGGCGAGAGGATTTGCGTAGGTGACAGGGGAAGCGGGGACGTCCAGAGCTGCGGAGTGCATACTTTTTTTCTGTCTCTAAAGGGAGCGGAGAAGAGTCCGTGGTTGGGTCTGGACCAGTAGGGACTGGACAGAAGGTGGAGGCTATGTCTGTCTCTGCGGTTCGGACATGAGCTGCCAGCTGATTGGTGGAGGCAGGATGATTGCCAAGTGCCAAGGACAAGGGCTGGGGTGAAGTTGTGTGTATGGCCTCTGGTGTGAGAGTTTTGGAGAGGTCTGGCCCCACTGAACCTGTAAGCGTGTCGATATCCATGGGCCCACAGTTATCCATAAGCGTGTGTGAAAAAGGCTGTGCATGCACATCTGGATCTATGTGCGTTTGCATGTTTCTGAGTGCCTCTGCAAAAGTATGTGTCTCAGCGGTTGGGTGAGCCTCCGTCTGCCTCCGCCGGCAGGCGCCGTGCCCCGGCCGTCTCTGGAGATGGAGGCCGTTTGCCAGGGCAGAAGGAGAGGAAGGGGAGATGTCGTCGGCGGTCACCAGTGCCAGTCCATCATGAGGGGACTCCTGGAACCCCCCCTGGAGCCCGAGCTCCCTGGTCCAGAACTCGGGTCCTTCCAGCCCTTCGAGCTCTTCCAAACCGCCTTTTTCTCCGGCCTGACTCTGACTGCAGTCCGCTGGAGTGCCAGTTTGGCCTGAATGCAGGTGATCTGACAGGCCACTCATTCAGTGGCCACTTTAACTGGTACTGACGCAGGAAAAAGAGGGATGCTATCAGTTGTCGTAAATGAGACTTCCTGTTTTGTAGCCGCCTTTCTCAAACAGCTGTCAAGTAGAAAACAGGACCTAGGGACAGAAATAAAAGTGGTATTAATAAGTGGGGAAGAAGTCCATCTATACTGACACCTTCCTGTTGAATTAAATACATTTAATCCAAAGCACCGGTCATTAAATACATTTCTTATTGTAAAGCAACAAACATGCTGTATGTATAAAATCAAACATTTGCAGCACAGATGGGAATGTGATTGTGTGTTAGAATCACCAACATTTTTGGCAATGGGCCATAAACCTAATCTGTAATGCACTCTCTTCTATTAACTGTGCCACCCACACAGCAGCACTACAACATTAGATTACATTTACCATTCATTTCCTGCTTAATTGGTTGCTTTTACCAAATGGTTGTGGCGCTGATTCTGATTTTGATTCTGAGTTGAGCCTCACTCTGTCTGCCTGACTGGCTCTGTTCTGCAGGGGATCATTGGGTCATCAATACTGCAGTGGAGAGCTCACATACTTCTCTCTCTCCCCTCTGCTTCTTTCTTCTGCCCATGGTTGCTGGAGTGAGAGAAAGAAAGACACAACGACCGAGAGACAGACAGAGGAAGGGACAGACAGTTGAGGAAGGTGGAAGAAATGGGGGAGTGGGGAGTGGGTGGGGGTGGGGGTGGGGGGGAGGGGGTGAAAAAGATTGTGCGAGAGGGTGGAGCAGAAAGAAAAAGAGAATAAGAGATTAGTACATGATGTCACAGCATGAATCAGGCCAGACTACCAGACTAGAATCAGTATTTTGGTGAGGGCTGCACCACCTCACATCAGACACAATTATTTTGGAAGATGACTTGCAGTATAAATTTTTAAAGACTAATTGTAGTCAGAGCCTCAATTTGGTACGTTCCAGCTGATGGTCCAGTGCCACGACTCACTTCAGCTGGATTTCAACATCACGACACAATGAGAACCAGACAGACAGAATTGTGCACTGAATTCAGTACATTTTTTTCAGAGTTTTTTTTTTCTTCTCACTCCATTTGCATTTTTACGCGTCGTAAGAAATCTGAATTACAAAAAACAGTCTAACAGTGGTGAAAAGCACACACACATCCCCACAATTCCTGCCACATTTCGCCAAAACTATTCAAATGCATTACAAAGCACTAGACTCGGAGGGTGCAACAAGAATGAGAATGTGTGAATAATCGCAGCCACCAGGGGGAAGCAGAGAGGTGATGAATAGAGAGGTGTTAAGAGGATGGAGAGATGAAGGTGACAGAGAGACAGGAGCGATGGAGGGATTATAGGAGCCCAGAGCAGATGACAAAGCACAGACAGCAAGAACAAAAATAAGTATTACGAAACATGACCCTCGCTGTCACGTCTATACGTGACTGTTCACGTGCACACGTATACAGTCGTGCATGCAGCATTCGCAGGAGCGTGCATCTACAGCTGGCTCCAGCACTGTACCACACGGTCCACATCCAACACAACTACGTCCATCGTCAGAAGTCTCTGCCTCCCTCTCCAACATATGGCTCTGATTAGGAGGGAGGGAGAAGGACAGAGCGAGACAGAGAGGGAGGAGAGGGAATGAGGAGAGGTGGAGGTAAAAGAAATGACAATGAGTGAGTGAATGGGCGAGAAAAGTATGAAAGGTGAAAGACATTATCAAGGCAGGGTAAGTAGAACAAAATACAGAAGCAGACAGACTGTAGCAAAATGAGGGAGAAAAAGTTGGTGAGGGGGAGGAGGAGGAGGAGGAGGAGGAGGAGGAGGAAGCCTGGGAGGATGAGGCAGTAGAGCAAAGAAGAGGAGTGGGAGAATTTGGTTGTAGCAGTGTTCAGGGCTGCACACATGGAGTGGAGCAACCTCAATGTTCTGCTGCTCTGAGGAATGACACAACTGGGACAGACAAACATGGAGACGGAGACACCAGACTTTCTTTAACCCCCCTCACCCACTCCCTCTCATGCCCAGTGCTGTCTCCCTGCCTTCCCTCCCATTCTCACTTTCTCCACAGTCTAATTAACAGCGCTCATTAATTAGGGCTTCATTTGACCAGTTTGTGAGAGAAGAACACATGCTTTAATTAAACATTGCGTCACATGGGCTTGCACATACATACACACACTGTCACTCACAGGCGCACACACACACACACACACACAGGCGCACACACAAACACACAGCAACACGACACGCAAACTCACATGCAAATTTGCCCCCACAGTTTCATCCTCCCACACACTCGCACATCGATTTACACATAAAGACAGACATATCACGCACACATATGTGCTCGTGCACAATAACACACAAAACAAAGACACACATGCAAATATCCCTCTACTGTGCTCTGCGGGGGGCATTCTGACAGGGTTTAGATGCCAGCCAATCAAATGCTCCCACTATGATTCATTGTTTAAGCAAACACTCCTGGCAATCATCAGCAGCCATTCCAATATAATCACCGTCATACGTAGCAAATGCGTTTTGGTGCAGTTTACTGTGAATGGCTCTGGGGCTTTGGAGCACACAGTGGCATCGTATTGTTTCTGTGAAAACAGCCCATGGTGTGTGTGCGGCTCTCACATGAAGATCTGTCGAATCTGTTGCACAAAAAAAAGCAGCTTCCATACGAATGATGTTATTTGAACAGTTTTGAACTTGAGAATTTCTTCTCACTGTCTTCTAAAAGTTTTGTTTTTGTTTTTCGTGCGCAATACAGGGATGGCAGCAGCTACACAACACACCACACAGCGTATGTGCGAGCGACATGCCAGAGTGGAATCAGAAAGCAGAACCTGTCAATTTCCAGTTTGGGCACAACTGCCCTGTTGTGCATAGACAGAGAGGCGCAATGACTTTGTACATGGTGGCTGTACAGCATATCTATTCTCTTCCCATCTATCTCACTGCCACAAAGGCTTGCAGACTCACAGGCCTGCCAGCAGAAACCCTCAATGAGGAACTAGACCCTGCGCGTATGACTGTGAATGTGTTTGCGCACGCATGCGTGGGTATGTGTGTGCCTGTGAGCGTGCACGTGCACGAGTGTGTCTTCCTGGGTGTGTTTGTAAAAGCACTCACTGAGCTCTAACGGGTGTGCAGTTGTTGCTAAGAGACAGGCAGCAGCACCGAAACAGCATGGGGGGGGGGGGGGGGGGGGGGGGGGTTGTAAGGGAGGGGGGGACACAGAGGAGAGAGAGAGAGAGAGAGAGAGAGAGAGAGAGAGAGAGAGAGAGAGAGAGAGAGAGGTGAGGGGAGGAGGGGAGGAGGGGGAGGAGTGGTGGTGGGGGTGGGGGGGCTCCACCAAGAGGTTTAGACAGATAAGAATAAGGGGGGATAAAACAGAGAGCAAGCAAAAGAGCGAGATGGAGAAAGTGTATGTGAGGCCAGGAGAGAGGAGGAGGTGGGGAGGGGGAAGTGGGTCAGGGGGTCCGCAGAGACTGAGTGACACCGTGTAGAAAACTTAGCTGCCATCAGTCTCCCGCTCCTCTACATCACCTCCACCCTGACGCAACCTCAACCTGCAGCTCAGACAGCCTCCGCCGTGCACACGACTATGAAATCACTCTACAATAAAAACATCAGTGGGGAGAGGGGGGAAAATTATGCAAAGGAAAAAAAAAATTCAGAAAACGAAGCTGGAACAGTTTTAAATTAATCTGTGAGTGGTTTTGTTGACAAAATGGTGTAGATAGAGATGCCGGGTTGTCTTTCATTTCAAATCCAACACTAAAAATTACTTGTGATTAAAGTCATCGCGATGAAGTGGTCAGCTGACATGGTGTGGTAATCAAACACTTCGCCATAAGTTATAGTTTCGGGTCATGCTGTGGTGTAGTGGTCAACTCTCTTGACTTAAAGTGAGATGATCCTGATTCAACTCAGCACTGGACTGCATGGCAGTTTGCATGTTCTCCCTGAATTCTGTGGGTAATCGATTTTCCATTTAAAAAAAAAACATGTTTGAAGCAAACTGGTGACTATGAATTTTCAATAGCAGTGAATGTGAGTGCTTATAGTTTTCTGCCCTTCTGTGTTTGAGCTGTAATGATCAATCTGTCCAGGGTGCGCCCTGCCTTCGCCCATAGTCAGCTGAAATCAGCCCCTGTGCTACACGACCCTGAATGAATGGATGCATGGCAATTAGAGATCTCTGAATGAGAGGCATATCCTTAATCTATGCTGTCATGTCAGTTTGAGGGTGAAAGGACCAAAACATCTTTAATCTTGGGAAGCAACATATTCCACACAGGTAATTCCTGATATCTGGACAGAGCACCTCAGATAGAACCAAGACATCATCATGACACTTTTCATTTCACGGGATTGTTTTGAAATTAAGGAGTTGGAAAAAAAAGTTAGAGCATTATGAGAAGTTTGATCAGTCTTTGAAAACGTTACATTCAGCCCAATGAACTCGACAGTAAATGTAAATGTGAGGTTCTGCCTTGACCACAGCGCATCGTCGCCCAACAGGCATGAATCGGGGAGCAAACTAAGGCACATCTAAAGCGTTTTAATCACCAGACCTGGGTTGTCTGAGAGCTCGAGGTGTTGCTAAGCGTGCCAGACCGGGATAGGAAAGTCATATGAATTACCATCAACAGGGCTGAACTCGGGGCTTCAGTGGGCTGCGGCTCTTTGCACATACGTCAGTCAAGCAGGCAGCCAAACCGCCACACTTACATGCAGACCCCTGCCCCACTCCACCCACTCTCCTTCACTGTGACCTCTCCTCTCTCTTTCACCCACTCATCTCCCACCCGCCCCTGCTGCTGCCTCCCCCACGACACAAAAAGGCCCCATCACCACCACCGCAACCTCCCCAGCTGCAGGAAATTCCTAATGATCTCCATCATCAGTGTGCATGCTGTATCTCCTGCCAAGAGCCGGCGCGTGCACGCGCGCACACAAGAAATGCGCACACAAAGCATATAAATGAATAGAGACCAACACATAAACCATATGTGCAGACAAACAAAAAAAGGCACACAGACGTTAAGACAGACAGACAGACACACATCTAACGTAAACAGACTTCACACAGAGCAGATACAGTGGCAGCTCAGCCAAGGATGCACACAGGGGACAGTAGAAGTAGCTCAAAACACTAGACAACACAAAATCAGGACCCCCCACCCCCATCTGACTGTCTCACTCTCTCTGCCTGTCTCTCTCCCGTTGTTCCTGCAGGAACCTACATGCTGTAGTTATTTTAAGACGATGAGGACTGTATTACCCCTTCCTCTTCCTTCCTCACCCCCCCCCTCCTCACTTCTCTTCCACACTGTTCCCTTCTCTCATCTCGCTAGCAGCCCCCCCCCCCACGCCCCACTCCCCACCCCACACACACCACCCGCCCCTAGTTTCTCTCCCACAACACACGCTCCCACTCCCCAACACCCCTCCCTCATCTTCAACTCAGCCTGACACTCTCTCTCCTCTCTCTCTCTCTCTTTCTCTCTCTCTCACTCTCCTGCAGGCAGTTTCCTGGCGCTCGCTGATGGCCGCCCCTCAGTCAGGTCATGTGACCAACCAGCGCCAGCTGGGAACAGCTAAGAGTATGTGCACATGTGCGCACGCAAAAAAAAAAAAAACACACACACACACAAGCAATGACACACAGGAATATGTCTGGAAACACACACACACACACAAACACATGCAAATACAGGAGGATGAAACTAAGCACTTAGGTGCAAACACAGAAACACTCCCACTTGGAGTTCACACAGGTCCACACACACACACACAGAGCTGACATGTACACACAAACAAGTGTAAGAGAAGAGGCACGCTCACACTGACGCACACTCCACGTAGTTACAAGAACGAGAACCCACAGACACACTTAAAAAACCTCACATACCGACACACATAAACACAGTCACGCACATCCAGCTCACACACAGAGGACACACAAACCAGATGCTTGGACCCGACACACACTCAGACCTTGAGGCCAGTGTTTTGGAGAGGGGCCTCGGTGCTGCGGCCCTGACTTCCTGACTCCTCCTCCTCCCTCCATACTCCTGTTCCACAGTTGCTGTGGGAGACGCTGCTGCAGCGCCCGTTGCCAAGGAGAAGGCTGCTGGCTGTTTGAACAACAATGGCCGCCTTGTGAACATTTCAACTGTAGGTACTGACAGCTCATCAGCCACTGCCTCAACATACACACCTCTCGGAAAGCACGCGCGGACACACGGGCGTGCTGCTCACGCTACGCGGCGCTGACGCCGGAGCGCTGTACCTCTCCACTTCTTGGCCTCGAGCCTGAGAGGTAACACTTTCACACATAAACACAATGAGACGTGCACACAAAACACACACACACACACACACACATCTGTGCATGCTCTAAGAAATTATGACTTCTGCTGAGAGGATAAGAAACCCTTCCGTCCCTCTGTCTACCTGCATCTCTCTCTCTTTCTCCCTCTCTCTCTGTCTTTCTCTCTCTCTCTCTCACACACACACACACACACACACACACACACATTTGGTGCGCAGTGCATTCATCCATCTTCCCTGTTCTCCCCAACTACTCTCTGTCTTTCCTCTCTTATCTCTTTCTTTCTCCTCCCCCTCCACAGTCCTCCTGCTTTCACTCTCTCACTTGCTTTTCACTTGCTCATCCCATGCCCCTCTCTCCCCCTCTCCCTCTGTCTCAGGAAGTATGTGTGCTTACTCTCTCTCTCTCTCTCACACACACACACACACACACACACACACACACACACACACACACACACTCAGAGGACACACTCATTTCATACACACAGACACGCACTATCTCTTTCTCTCCTGGAAGGTAGTGAATCTTTTCGTCCCTTGGGGGCATACACTTCCTCAGAAAAGGAGGGAAAAGGGAAAGAAGAAAGAGAACTAGAAACAAGGGTGGAACAGGCAAAAAAGAGGAAGAGGAGGAGAAGGGAGAGAGAGAGAGAGAGAGAGAGAGAGAGAGAGAGAGGAAGGAAGGAGAGAAAGGAGAGGAAGAGAAGAGAGTGAAAACTATATTCACAGCAGGGATTTATAGACAGACCCCTTAGTGCTCTGATTATCTGTTCATATTGATGGACGACATTGAAGCCACGCTGGTGGAACGTTGAGACGGCGGCGAAGCCAAATTGGGTAGTTGGGGGGGGGAGGGAGGAGTGGTGGGGGTGGGGGGGGTGGGGTGGGGGTGGAGGGGGGGTGTTGAGGAGAATCACTAACAAGTCTCTGCTTATCCTCTGACTCACTGTTTTTAAGCACACATACCCAGACACACGTATACGCACACTCACACGCCGCTTAAAAACAAAGATAACTGTAACGCACGGGTGAGTGAGCGCCGGAAAAAAAAAATCTACAGATCAGACGTACTGTACATGTGTAAAGTATGCCGATGTGCACATTGATGCGTGTGTGTAAGAGTTGTGTACGTGTGTGTTCGGGATGGCGGCAATGTGTAGAGTGGAGTAGACACCGAGATGCTTTGTGTGTGTGTGTGTGTGTGTGTGTGTGTGTGTGGTGTGTGTGTGTGTGTGTCTGCGTGTTTTCCCCATCTCTCGCTCCTCTTTAATAATTGAGCTGATTCTGTCCAGCTTGTTAGGGAGGTACACAGCAGCTTCACACTCTGTCTTTCTCTCCTTCTCATCCCCTCTCGCTCGCTCCGTCTCTCCCTCCTCGTCCGTCCATCTCGCCGCTCTCCCTTCATTTATCACTCCTTCTCCTCCCTGACCCCTCTGTCCTCTCTCCCTCCTTCTCTCCTTCCCTGTCCCTTCCCCCCAGCCCCCCGTCTCCCTCTCTTCTTCACAAATCCCTCCTGTTCTTTGACCTCTCCCTCGCCTCTTGCAGTTTCATCCGCGATCCCGCTCTCCCCCCTCCACCCGCCCCCGCCCCGCTGCCCTCCATCATCCCTCTCCTCTTGCCTGCCTCCCTCCATCCCTCGAAGGTGAGAGGTCGACGCTTCCTCTCTCCACTGTCAGACTCGATACCGGCTGCAACCAGCCCTGTGGGGGGAGGGAGGGAGGGAGGGAGGGAGGGGGGGAGGCAAGGAGGGAGGCAAGGAGAACCAGGAGGTGGGTGAGGAAGGACACATACAAAAACGAGAGGAAGAAGGAACAAGTGCAAGAAGGAGAAGGGACCAATGGGCCGATGCGAATGGGGGGCGGGGGGGGGGGTTTAAAAGAGGGAAGGAGGCGAGAGAAAAGAGAAGGGGAGATGTCTTCTTTTGAGTCACTGGCTTAGGCGCGGAGGAGCCGTTTTATGAATGTATCGTGTGGGAGGTGACAGAATGGAGCATACAAACACTGCTTACACTAATGCTAAATGGTTGCTCTGTGTGTGGGTGCATCTGTGTATGTGTTTGTGTGCACTTGCCTGTGTGTTCGTGTGTGTGTGTGTGTGTGTGTGTGTGTGTGTGTACATATATGGGGGAGTTGGGCCACATTTACCTGCCTGTGGCAAAAAAGCTATTTCACTTCAGGTGATGATTAGATTAATCGGAGCCATAAAAGACAGGACCCCCGCACCACAAGGACAAAGTAATGACTAATTATTTTGTACCGGTAGTAGCATGTTGCGTTGTAAAAAAAAACAATAAAAGTTGTAAAATATTCAGAAAATGTCCCGTTACTCTATAATAAAATTGAAAATCTTACGATGACTTTGTTGTTTTCCTTCCCTTTTTTAATTTTTTTTTTTTACTAGCCAACAGGATAAAATGTCCGGATTCAGAAACAACAGCAAAAGAATCATTTATATAATTGCATCTCAATGTTCAGTCAAAGCTTCGAGCCATCTTCTGATCGCTCTCAGCATAAATTGGAAAAAAATTTTCTATCCAACTGAAATCTGTCAGTGTGGAAAGATGTGAATTGTTTATGTGAATCTGTGTCCTCAAAATCAATTTCTGGTGTATTTTGGGAGGCGCTTTAAGCACTGAGTAATAATGGGCTGACTCATTCACAACAGTGGTGTAAAATTCTCTTTTCCTGAATGGCGGCATCTCTTTTAGAGAGTTCAAAGATGAGTGGCAGAGTGATCCTCAACTGATGTCCCCACAACATCTGCAGCTCTAAAAAAAATATTTGGTTGCACTTGAAAAATTTCCGTGCCCGGCTAGAAGCCAAACTAATGATCTGAGATGCTTTTGTAGCTGCACGAGACGCTCCAAATTGTTTTGTAAGAACGAGGATTTGAATGGATCTGATCTCTTCTTGGATTCCCCTTTTTTGATTCAGACTACTGAAGCTCTGTTTGATGGCATTGTTTGAGTGCGGCCCCTAATTTGAGGTAAAAGATTAACCACAAAAGGAACAGAAAGACTTTTTCATTGTGACGTTGTCTTGAATGAGAACTGACGCTTCGAGAAAGTCGTCCAAAGCTCCATTCAACAGGTTGCTCCCGGTTGAACGTCACTCAAAAACTTCCCGAAACTCCAGAAAATCAATATAGATACATAAAATGACTGCGCCAGCCGGTACGTCATGTATATGCTTTTGTGCATATACATTATTATATGTGTCCATTCAGTCTTCTCCATCTCCATGACGACCTCCACATCAAGAGGACGTCTGACTATGGCAACCTCACATGCTGATAGGCAGAGAGAGAAAACAGGTGATTGGTTGAGCTGACGACTGTCATATCAGCAGGGTGTATCGTTGTGACACAGCAACACACACACACACACACACACACACAGACTCGCACGCACACACGGACTCGCACGCACACTGACTTGTCTGCCATCAACCTACACGCCTACGAACTGCAGCAAGGAGCAAACAAAAGGTACTTCCATGGTGCACACACACACACACACACACACACACGAGCGCGCGTGCGTGCACACACACACACACGCACACATGCTTATACACACACATTCACACAAACAGATTTGAGACGAGATGTGGTGTGTTAGGTGCGCTGACCCTGCCAATGAGGACAGGAGGAACATCAACGGAGCTACAAGGCCGTTGCTATGACAACTAGCCCCGCTCACACAGGTAGGTAGCACAATGGGCCTAAGCTGTTATATGTTCACATTCTCTGTTTGTCACACACACACGCGCACGCACACACACACATGGACACGCACACAGACACACACACGCGCGCACGCACGTACGACTGTGCACTCAAGACAAGTCTGACAGACAGCAGCTGAATGCCAAGGTAAGGCCATTTCCTTTTCAATCCAGCATTCAGAGGTTTGAAATTATTCATTATGTCCAAGTGGACCTGCCAATAAGAGAACTCACTCCTCAGCCAGTGACTGAGGAGAGTGAGACTGTGTGAGTGTGAGACAGACAGACAGAGCATCACTCTGCATACTAACAGCACCTGCACTAGGGCAGCCTGTGCACGTCTCCGAGGGGCCCTTAAATAACGAACTGTCACTGCCCAGACACTGACATTGACTTCTCTCATCCTCTCTCTCCCTCTCCACTCTTTCAGTTTCCCTGCTGCACTCTTTCTTTTTCTTTGCACCCACCCACCCACCCCTACCTCTCCAACCCTCCCTCCCTCTCCCCCCCCCCCCTGCTAAACCACAGATGAGAGCTGATAATCACCACCATGAGTATGCCGTGCCTCCAACACCGGCTCTGTTGCCACTGCAGGATGTGCTGCTGCTGCTGCTGCTGCTGCTGCTGTGTCCTGTCTAACTGCCCTGACAACCTCTGGGGTGGCTGGACTGCTTCTCACTTTCTTGGTCTGCTGCTTGCAAGGCAAACATCCGTCTATCAACAGGAGTTTTTTCTTTTCTTTCCTTTTTTTTCTTTTTTGGCTGACAGTCAGACTTTTGTTAGGTGTCATTGATATGGAAATGCATTGTTTGAAAAAAAGTCCCATTAAACTCACCCACAGGTAAAAATCTGTTGAGACAACCAACAAATAGGAGAGGAGCTGTGTGTGTGTGTGAGAGAGAGAGAGAGAGACAGTCTTCCAGCAGTGTGACAGTACCTGGGGACGCACTGTGTACCGCTGCCCTGCTTCCACTGTACATGTATTCAGTCATAATGAGGCTAATAGGTGAAAATATTGCGAATACTCCAAAAGAGAAGTAGGGGTACACTGAGTTCAGAGCGCGCACATTCAGGCACACTGCGTGCGTGCGTGTGCGTGTGCGTGCCCATGTTTGTGTGTCTGAACATCATCATTTATGGTCTCACCACACACGCTGCGTGCCCACAGTAAAGCCCAGATGACCCAGCAAGCACGAGCAGTGCGCATGCAGAGCTCCAGTCACAGCACCAACAAGGTTAATTATCAAAAAAAAAAACTAAAAAAAAGAACATGTAGCCAGATGTGCGCAACACATCTGGCGGAGCGCATTTAATTTGTATTTGATTTCTTGGCTGTTATGTACTTAAGGTGCACGCGTACTCACCCAGGGAGAGAGAGAGAGGGAGAGAGAGAGAGGGAGAGAGAGTGCGGGGCTGCCCGCCGGAGCTGTTGCGGCGTTGGCGCTGGCTGGCGGCGGGTCTGGCAGCTGTCGGCGGCGGGGCTCACTCCTCCTCCCGCTCGGGTCACGGAGCCTGGACGGCTGCAGCCGTCGGCGCGCAGCGTTCCCCCTCCATCTGAGCTCCCCGCGTCGGAGGGAGATATTCCTCCCACATCAGTGTGGAGCGCTGTCTCCTCCCGCCGTGGCGCGCCACTGTCTCAACGGAGAAAACCGCTCCTCTGGCTCCTCACGCCAACATCTGCACCCGCAAGAAAAAAAAAAAAAAAAACGGGAAAACAAAAAGGCAAAAAGGGGAGAGAGCTTGAAAAATGGGGAGCAGGGGTGTTAGTTGACAGTCTTCTCCAACATTTTGGCGCTGACACAGCCGCACTCGAACCCTGGGCTCAGGTTTCGGTGACAGGCGCGGGACTCCCCGGTATGCGGGAAGCGAAAATCCACCGTGCGCTCGCGCGTCTCTGCCTCTGCATCTCCAGCTCTGTGTCTCTCGTGCGCCCCGGTCTCCGATGTGCCTATCCAACGTGCCTGAGTGCCAAAGCCATCCGGGCTCCCGTAGCTCACTTCATTCTGCACCTCTGGAATTGTGGGAGTAGTAGTTTTCTACAGACAGAACCCCAGGTGTGTCAGACACACAGGGTGTGTGGAAACGTCCAAGTTTGATCTGAAGTTTGTTGGATTTATTACACTGAAATAATTCCACATGTTCCACTATTGTCAATCCAGAAATAACAACGTTATTTAAACCTGAAAATTTTACATGAAACATTTTTATGTGAATTTCCATTTTCTCTCTTTTATTCACAAAATGTTCCGCAGCAAAAAAAAAGGAAAATGTCTGATAGGATATGTCCTCCATTACAGGTTGTATTTTCTTGCTATATTTTATTTTTTTTGCATGCAAAATATACAACAAATACATGTTTTCTCATTTTCTCACTTGGGAAGGTCATCACCAGCCTGACTGTTCAAAGACTGAATTCTTTGGTGGGCTGGTTTTAGTCCATGTGCTTTATGTTTGACACACTTGGTTCAGTCAGCCAGAAGCAAAAGAGGAGCCAGAAATGAGAGCTCAGTTATTGGCATATTTACTTATAACAAGAACACAATCAAGAGCTTTTTTGAGGAGTGAAAAGTGTTCATTTATTCTTGTTCTTTAACTGTCCAGGTAATTTAACTGAAGTCAAATCTTCTGCATTGTTAGGTGGCTTTTTTTGCCAGTGCCACTAACGAATGCAACACAATTTCTTTATTCAAATAATGTACCGACATTTTATAGTTTATATGATAGTGGGCGGAAAAAAAACTTCATCCTTCCATTTTCTAGACTGCATTATCCAATTCATTGTTGCAGGGGTTTGGAACTGATCCCAGGCCAGGTGCAACCACAACAGGTTGACCGTCCATCGCAGGGTAAACACAGATACACAAATAAGCACACACATTTGTATTTACAACATCAGGCAATTTCAAGCCACCAATTAACCTAAAATGCATGTTTTTGGTCCTACTCAAGCACAGAAAGACCCCCCTCAGAGTCCAAACCTGAACCAGGGATTTTCCCCAACTACTGTCCACCAGCCAGCAGCCCCAAGAGTCCAGGCTTCTTACATTGAGACAACTAATCAGCTCTCTCTGATTCATACTGGAGCTTAATTAAAACATTAAATGTCAGCGTTTGGCCCTGAGGACCCTCTGCTGTGTATGTTTTAGAGGTATTTTTTAGATCTCCTGAAACTAAAATGAACCTTTTTTTTTCTGTTAGGCATGACGGAGCAGGTCTAATTTGCAAGACAGAAGGTTTTCCAGGACCAGAATTTGAATAAGCGATGTACAAATAACTGAGACTGTACTTTAAGTATTTTAAATTAAAACTTCACATCACTCTGCATATGAGTGAAAATAACTGTTCATACACACACATAACAGGAGGCTTGCAGTGATCTGTAAAAGATATCTGATCTTTATTACAATAACATGACAGGAGATTGGCAACATGAAGGTTAAATTCACTTTAAAGAGACATTCATTTCAAGCTTTTATCCTCCCCCCCTTATGTTTAACAATTCACCCTGACCCTCCCAAATGGATGGAAAACTGCATGCATGTTAACTAGATATAGAATTCTTTGTGATGCAAAACATATATCTGAGTTAAATTAAAACAACAAAAGAGACAATTCATACAAAATTGTCTTTACAAAAATCAGACAAATAAGGAGCAGTATTGCCGACACTTCAGACTTCTCTAACACAGTATTACTGAATCTAAAAACAGTCTTTATTTGGACCTCTTTAAGGCACATGTTGGTGTTAAGACAGAGACTAGCTTGAGGAGACAGACATTGTACTGGCGCCGATTCAACAGGCTTTTCATCTCAAAAACCATGACAAAGCTAAAAACAGACCTCTGTTTGCTTATTGCACAAGAGTGAAAATAACGCATTTAAATGCCGTTTGCATATAATCTAGTCAGTTACCACACAGGTCCACGGGGTCCACTGACAGTTTCTAAAAAGGCTGCACTTAAAATCCTGTCTGATACCCTGTTGCACCCGCAAGCCATTTAGTATCGGCGTATTCATCTCAGGTAAACAGTCATCCTGCTAGAACGTTCCTCTCAAAAAAAAAAAAAAAAGGGGAATCAAAAAGGACCTGAACATATATGGCAGCTGAAGAAATCATGTAACGACTCAACTTCCCCCCACCCGAGCACAACCATCTACATCTTCTTTCAGTTCTTTGTTGTCATGGTTACAGAGTAAAGCAACATTACTGCAAGGCCTGACCAGAGGAGCTCCGACTCCGCTCTACAGCGAGGTTAGTGGATCTGTCCTCAACAGGCTGCAGCAATCGCCGACCAAAGACGGCAAACTGCCTTCAAACAACTAATCATACAATGCTTTATGTACGTGTCTGATGTGTGTGTGTGTGTGTTTTCTGTATGAGAATGACAGCATGAAATACACTGAAAGTGGGTGAATCTACGACACCAAGCCAGTCAAAGGATTTGTATGCATGTGTCCGTGCTCGTCCATCTGTTGCTCCGTGTCTGTCCCGCACGTGTGTGGTCACAGGTTTTCTCCGGGCTGGTACTGCGGCTCTGTGGCAGTGAAATAATCCTCCAGGAAGGACTGCAGGTACTCAAAGGTGTGCCTCTCGTCGGCCTCCCGCCTCCAGCACTGTAGCATCAGTTCATGGAGCGAGGCGGGGCAGCCCGGGGCACAGGGCATCCGGTAGCCCCTCTCCACCTGCTCCAGCACCTCACGGTTGTTCATGCCTAAAGGGATGGAGGAGGGAGAGAGAGAGAGAGAGAGAGAGAGAGAGAGAGGAGGGTGTGCGCACAGGGGAGGGAGAGAAAAAAAAGGTTGGATTAAACACTTTCCAAGCAGAGAGAGAGAGAGAAAAAAAAAACAGCATTAAAAAGATCAGATCAAAGCAGTAATGGTGGATTAATGAACTGATCTTTTCACTTACAGCGCTGTGTGTACTCACAACTGTGGCATGAATGTTAGAGTATCTCTATACACGGGCCGTGATGGGCACGATTTAGAGAAGATTTCATTCATTTGCATGTATTATCAAGAGAATTGTCAAGAAGCTTTAAAAACAGAGAGAAATGATAGTGCAACTATATACAGAATAAAGAGTGTAAAACAGGCACACACGTAGCCCACATAGCACACTATAAGCAACCATAAACTGGCAACAGGCCTAATCAAAAGTGTTATTTGTATTTATTTATCTATCCATTTTCAGTGATAATATGCATTTATTTGTGTTAAATACAAAACCGTTGCATGTCTGCTTTAATATTTCTTTTTTGGATACTTGTAGCTTCCTGCTGCTGTTTGATCAATCTTGTGTTATTCTTTAGACTTTCTGAGCTGTGATCCCCGATTATTCCCTTCGTATTTTATCTCATTCATAATGAGTCTCTTTAATATGTTTTATTATAAGATGGCACTGTTCAATTAACCATGACAGTCCTTTGAAAGAGATTTTTAATCTCAGAAAGACCGTCAATGTTTCAAAATGTGAAATATCTGGAGCAAAGGGACAGCACAACAGTAAAAATTTTAAATTCTAGTCTAATTTTTAAGTATTTTTGTCAAATTAAATCAATAACATTTTGAAAGAGAAAGGTTTTTTAATTTTTTTTTTTTTTTTAATGCTCATTACAGTAAGTGCTAAAGGATGCCGAGAAAAAGCGTGAAGCCACGTTTTCTGCATGCTAATTTACGCAGTGGGGTGGCAGGTGCTTAAGAAACAGTTACTCCCTCCTTCTCCATTTACTGGCGCTGTGCAATTGAGCAAAGTGCCTAAGCCACGCCGTAAGCTACGAGGTCTCCAGTGAAGCTGCTCAGTGACCAACCATCAAGTGCCGTAATGAGATGTGCTTGAGCAACAATGTCGGCTCCGTCTCCAAGACTGCGGCATCAAGAATTACCCTTTGGGATAATGCAAGTATTTCTATTCTATTCTGCTTTCCTACATAACTGCTGTACAATATTCTATTTAACTCAATAGGTTATTCTAATTTAATTCTGTTTTTTTTTTATTCAGATTAATCTAGTTTGTGACGTCACTTTTCCACTTTTGACTCTTTCTGAATAATTTGTGAAACACTTTGAATCATACCAGCTTAAATGAAAGGTGCTACAAATAAGCTTTCCTTGATTAATAAAGGAATGATTCTTTTTTTTTGTAGTTGTTCTTTCACTGGCTGAGAGAGTGAAATCCGGCGGGCTTCACCCAGTACCTGGATACGGCACACGTCCCTTAGTGATGAGTTCAGTTAGCAGGATGCCGAAGCTCCACACATCCGACTTGATGGTGAAACGTCCGTACAGAGCGGCTTCTGGAGCCGTCCACTTGATTGGGAACTTCGCCCCTGAAACCATGGCAACACGGTGAAGATGCATAATCATGTAATTAAAATAGGTTATGTATAGAAATACAGGCATGAAGGCAGAAGGAGACGCTCTTAATCACAGCATTGTTCGAGCATGGCCTGCTTTCCTCCAGCACAATCAGTAACGCGCACGCCTGATTATCGAAAGCGCCGCTACCTTGTCTGGCTGTGTATTCGTTGTCCTCAATGAGCCTCGCCAGGCCGAAGTCAGCGATCTTGCACACGAGATTGTCTCCAACAAGGATGTTAGCTGCACGCAGGTCACGATGGATGTAGTTCATCCTCTCGATGTACGCCATTCCAGCTGCTATCTGCACTCCCAGTGGGACAGAGAGAGCTCAGATCTGTGGTGGAAGTGCGTCGGCGCTTCCTTTTAGTCTGTCACTGTGAGTTTGTGTCTGTCTTTAACCCACCTGTGCCGCCATGTCCACCAGCTGAGGCAGTTTCAGGCTCTGTCCCTCTCCGTCTTTTAAGAAGTCCAGCAAACTTCCTAAAACGTAAAGAGGCGCAGATGAGACTTGAGGCGTCTCCACACGCTCATTATCAGCAACACCTTCAGCAACATACACCGCTTTGCATTATGAACTGTGCACATCATGCATTTTTCATGCATTTTTACAAGGTAGGTGTTTAAAAATTAATATCGTGGCACAATTCAGATAAATCTTTGTTTCCTGTGGACGAGCACATTTTCAATATTTGTTTCTGTCTTTTTACAAATTGAAGTTGTATCTTTTGGATCTCAACCACCACAGGAAAGCCAACTGCGGTGCCCGAAGAGCCAAGAAATCCCAGCTAGCGGTTGCTGTTTGGTGATTTGTCCACCAGAGAGGCTTGAACTTTTGCCTTTTGTGCTACAAAACACTCCCATGCGCACTCCTCTCCTGCCAGATACTTAATGTGTAGCGTGAATGCCTTCACTGTAGACTGTTTAACTTTCTGTCTGTGTTTGGCCAGACCGAGAGTGACGATGTCTCAAATGCTTCACTTAGGCGATGGATGACAGTCAGGACGGGAGCCAAATGAATAGCGAATCATTTTTGGTGGAAGTCCAAAATCAGGTGCAGATGCAGGGATGAGATTTCATTACAAGATAAGGTGTTTTTTTTTAACAGAAAATTGAGAAAGTCTATCATGTGTGCTATGAATGCTACAGCCCATACTTCATTATAATTAAAATTAGTTTTCATATATTGATTTTGGAAATGTATTATCTCTATAAACTATCTTGTACCCTCCCGTTGGCATGGATGCCAGGTCCCATTTATGGAAAAGGTTAAAAAAACAGCCAGGCTTCTCCTGCTATAAGGGCAACAGTTCACTTCTACAGTATGACAGAGTTGTGACAGTTTACTCAGCCTGATACCTTGGCTCATGAACTCAGTGATAATGTAAATGGGCTCCTCAGACACAACGGCGTAGAGCTGCACCAGCTTGTCATGGCGGAGCCTCTTCATGATCTGAGCCTCCTCAAGGAAGGCCTCGGGGGACATGGTTCCTGGCTTCAGAGTTTTCACCGCTACCTTGGTGGTGCCGTTCCACATGCCTGGCATACAGACAAGCTCGTGTTAATGCACTCACAGAATCATCGGACACGCAGAACTACTGTGCAAAACGTACACAGCGCTATTTTACTGCCATGGTGACGAGGCGACAGCTGCACGAAATGTACTGTATATACTACATACATGGCAACACGTACGCCCACACATGCAGATATAAATATCAAAAAAAAAAATTAATAAAAATAAGGTGCACAAGAGGCAGGCTGTAACAAACAAGAAACATGTGGTCACACTGGTGCATGCATGTGGTCGTTATCGTGAAGAGGATGCATGAGAGGGTGAGGTTAGGAAGAGGGAGAGTGAGGGGAGGGCAGGGGAGGGGAGGGGAGGGGGGGTTTTCTGGTCTTACATCAACACCAGCAGCACCTGAGTTACATGGACAGGCGCAGGGCTCGGCTGGCTTCAGGGAGAAAGTCTGCGCAGCTCAGAAACCCAACAGTCGGATTCAGTCAGGGAAAACGTATGACAGCTTTGACAGAAACTGGTCATAGATGTAACGTGGAATAACATCTTGTCGGGATACCAGCTAATATGCTGCTTACTGTGCAGCATAAACTTTAACATTCTCGTCGAAGCTCTGGCATCGATTTCTGATGCAGGACAGCAAAGGGACAACGCAGAGAGCAATGCTCGGCGTACGGAGTCCCTTTAAATCTGCAGAAGGTGTCAGAAGGTCGGAGGTGCGGTCTCACCCATGAACACGTCTCCGAAGCAGCCCTGTCCCAGCTTTCTCTGGAGGGACAGCGTTCCCCTCGATACCTCCCAGGCATCCCGCCCGAGACCCATGGTGAGTGGGGTGGAGTTGGGACAGGGCTTTGTCAGGAAATAACACAGTCCATCGTTACTGCCTGGGAGGGGGAGGAGGAGGAGGAAGAGGAGGAGGAGGAGGAGTGGCGATGAGGAAAAGGGAGTGGAGGAAAAGGTGATTTGGAACGGTGGAAAAAGAGGTGCAGTGATGGGTGGAGAGATGGAGGAAAGATGGGTGGGGGAGTGACAAAGAGATGGGGTGAGATGATAAAACATGCACATGCAATAATGGGGGGGGGAGAGGGAAGCAACCGCACACCTGGATGGGGAACACAAGTCCCTTCCTAACCAAATACCAACAGACTTTTGTCATTTTCTTCAAATTCTACAATTTTTCTTTTCTTTTCAACATTGTAAAAACTGCGTGCGTGTGTGTGTGTGTGTGTGTCCTTTGTCTGTGTGGTGTGACATTCTCTGCAGGTATAAACAGACGAGACCAATAGATGACGGGGCTTTACAGTATTTGTTGGCTTACTGATGTCCTTTCAACTCAACCAACACTGAAATGTAAAATACGTCCCTGCTGCTGTTTTCATTCAGGTGCGCTCCAGCTGTATCCCCCGCCCCCCACCCACCCCCCCACCCACCCCGCGTCGCCTCCACCCTCACAGCAGCCCCACCAGGCCTACCCATCCAGACTTCTCCGAACTGGCCGTTGCCCAGTTTCTTAATCAGCTGTAGAGATTCACGGGGAATCTCCCACATATCCTTGGTCTTCACTGATAAGTCAGCCAGCTTAGGCATGCCCCGCTTACAGCTGCCAATCAAACGGCAGCACAGTCCCGCCGCTCTCTCTGAGAGAGAGAGAGCGAAAAGGAGGGAGACACCAACAGGCGATACAAGAGGGGAAGGGAAAAAAAAAACAGAGCGAAGATAAAGAAAGAACAAGACAGTTTGCTTATGTGCTTATACAACTGACAAGTTAAGCAAAAACCAAAGAATGGCAGCACAAATAAAAGGGAGCACAACAGACATAAATACACACCAAGAAAGGCGATTACAAAAAAAAAAGGGGGTGGGGACAGAGACGCTGCAGGTGATAAGAGAAACGATAAACATCTCAGGTTGCTTTTGATGATGAGACTGCAGAATGGAGGTTGTCTCAGAGTGAGCCACTAGGGGGCATATTCACACTGAGCCAGAGGAGAGGTAGCAGAGGGTGTGAGCTTTTATTACTGAAATTCTAAATCAAGCCTCTACAGTCACTTACAGACAGCGACTAAAGCAGTATGCAAACACGGATAATCATAGCCTAAAAATAAGAAGTAATAAATGATCAGTTCTTATATCTGACAAATTAAATTGTTTGCTGATCATTAAGGTTCACTTCTCACAGTTTGGGACACCGGATAGCTTACATGAGGAGGAAAAGAATTTCCTGACTTGCACATAGTCTTTGAACGTTAAAACGGATTTTACCTTGGATAGACTAGACACAGCAATTGATAAGCTGAATACCTATTATTCATCTGCACATAAAAAAAGCAATTTACAAAAAAGAAGTCTCAGCGCAGTACAAGAAAAAGAAAAGAGTTCATCTGAAATGCTTTAGAATGCAAGTACTGTATGAAGGAATGATGATGCAGAGTTCAGAATTACAAATTGATCCAGAATAAGAACCTGCTTGTCCTCTTGTCAGTTGGTATTTTAAATAGGAGTCTGAAATAATTGAGGTCTAATAGGTTGTGCTGTCAGTGTACAATCAAAACAAACTACTTATTTGATTTTTGTGAAAATAGTCTATCTCTAGAGTCCAGGTGAAATGACTATAAGAAGATCTATCTATTCATCTATCTATCTATCCATGCAATGCATCATGTACAGTAGTTCCAAATACTAATGCACTGGCTTTGTATCACTGATAATTGTTTAATTATAAATACAGTCCAAATAAAATATGATTCAACCATTTAGGTGAGTAAAAAAAGTCTAAATAATGATCATTTGAGTCCTTGTGTGTGTGTGTGTGTGTGTGTGTGTGTGTGTGTGTGTGTGTGTGTACCTGTGTAGTGCTCCACCAGCTGCTGCACAGTGTCAAACTGCGATCTGGTGGTGATGTAGTAGCCACCGTTGTCTAGTTTACGAATCTTATAATGCTTGACGTGGTCTCCCTTGTTGTCGTCCCAGTCACGGATGGAGAGAGAGTAAGCGCCTGTGCCGAGATGAGAGAGGGGAGGAGTAAGGAGTTGAAGGTGAGGACAAAAAGAAGAAAAAAAAAATAGCACAGAGAGGGTCAAAGTGAACAAAGGAAAAAAAAAAGATGAGTTGAAAGGTTTTATATATTTGCAGCACTTGGACACTTTTCTTAGAGGTTTTGCTCGAGCGTGTGCTCGTCTCACCCTTTGTGGTCTCGCTCTCTCGTATGAGGAAAGTTCCTCTCTGGTTGCTGTGACCCAGCAGCTGTCGCTCTGCATCCTTTCTCCCCATCTTCCCGAAATACCACCTGTCACCATGACAACACCGCATGGGTCACCGCGACGACAGCACACCTCACTTGACCTCTGCCTTCATGCTACATGACAATTTTGAACACAATCTAACAAAGTAAAGCATATACGGCGTCCACAGCAGTGTGTGTGTGTAGTGCTTACTCCTCGGCCTGTATGGAGTCAACAGGGGCTACGTAGTTGGACGGGATGTAACCTGACTTGCCGGTGTCCAGAGAGCGAGCTTCCCACCAGTCGCCCTCTCTACAAAACACAGACACACACAATTCATCCACTTTACTGTTTCAAAGGAAATAAGACGAGGGGGAAACTCGGAACTGATCAATAACACATATGAACTTATTCTCGTGAATGTGGGATACACAGTGGTGTAGTGGTTGACACAGTTGGGTTCCAGCGTAAATATGCAAATGGGTAAAAAAAAAAAAAACCACTCACGTGTTGTTGATGATTTGAAATTTCTCTCCTTTCTTGAAATTAAGGTCATCTTCGGTGCGAGCGTCGTAGTCATACAGCGCTATGAAGAGAGTGACTCCGCCGCCTGCACGTGCAGACAGTGATCAGTTTCTTTGGAACAAAGTCTTGCGGTATTCTGGGGTTGATTTGCTGTTTTAATTTAGCATTCTGTATTGTCAAGGCTCAATTAGAATGATGGGTTTTTCATTAAAGGAAAAACACAAACAATAAAGTGACTCTGAGTAAAGCCTGAGTGTTTTCAAATTATAATAGCTACTTATTATAAGTGTCTCTCTCTCTCTCTCTCTCTCTCTCTCATACACACACACACACACACACACACACACACACACACACACAGGCAGACAGTGTCGTACTTGTTAAGCCCCCCGGACGCGGGTTTGTGCTGGTGCCAGGGAAGATGGGGGACGAGAAGCCCTTGTTGAAGTCTGGGATGGTCTGAGTGGGGTCGGGACAGTACCGGCCCTGAGTCAAGGCCGCAGACAATCCTCCATCTGCGTTGCTAGGAGACAGATCGGTAACGTCTGCTGCTGATGTTGCTGCTATGGCTTTGGCAGACTTCTTCTGCTTGCAACAGGCACACCCCATAATAACCAGCACGGAGACGGCGTCTGCTGAAGAGAGCAGAGTTACGTGCCTCAGCTGGTTTGTTGTCGGAAGCAGAGATTAATTTAGTTCAATTTTTTTTTGTTTGTTTGTTTGTTTTTGTTGGACACCAACAAAAGTTGTTGTTTTTTTTTTCATTATGCACTTCTACATTTGATTCAGTCCACACAAACATAAATACATACAACTGGTAACATATGAATAAAAAGAATAAGATAATATAGTAAAAGAATAGACATTTACGCCAGTGTCATAAGAAAGAGTTTGTGATTAGCATAGCAGTCTTCATAGTTCACAGAAATACCAATAAAGGTCAGTTTTGAGGAAAGATAAGACGGATGTATTGGTGTAAAATAAACATGACCACACAGAGAGGGTTTTCAGCGATTTCCTAATTCACTAGAGCAGGAGAGAAGTTAAACTGAATGCCTGCTGTGTGTGTCATTCCTCAGAAAGAATGATTTTCCCACAGTACAACTTGTTAACATATTTCACAATACCTTTGGAGAGCTCTGTACATCATTACAGAAGAGAAAACACAGCTGGTACTGAATGAAACTCAACCGCATGCAATCAGCAGTTTAATAATCACAGAATCATCATTTTCAGCATAAAAACAACAAAACTAAGGCAATCTGGGAGTTACTCTAAATCATCAATTTCCCTGAATTCACTTCAGACCGGCTGAAACTTAACATACAGGCTGACAGAAAGTGAAAGCAGCACACACGAGCAGCGTACAGTACGTCAGACAACTATAGAGAACTGTGAAGAGAGAAGTTGCTAACTTTAAAATCTTAACTTCCCTCAAGCGGGGGGGGGGGGGAGGAGGAAGAGGAGGGGGAGGAGGAGGAAGGGCGGGAAGGAGAAGTTAACTTTTTCTCACCTGATGTCTTCCTCTGTCAGATCATCTGTCAATCACCATCGCCACTGGAAGAGAAAAAAAGAGGGAAGGGGTGAGTGACAAGGGCTGGAATGAGAGAGCAGGGCAAAGGGAGGATGAGTGGCAGAGAACCGGAGAGGGAAAAGGTGGTGGAGAATGCGAGAGAAAGGCTCAAGAGCGGTAAAGCGTGAATAAAGAGACGCGTGAAAGCAGACGCGAGGAGACAGAGAAGTTTGAAAAAAAGCGATCGGGGGAGGGAGGGTGGGGAAGAGAGAGAGAGAGAGAGAGAGAGAGAGAGAGAGAGAGAGAGAGGCAGAGACCGCTCGAGATAAGGACAGACAGAGAGAGAGAGATGTGAGGTTAGCCACTTCCCTTTCTGCTTTGCTGTTTCGAAAAAGGGCACTCACTCAGTTATTCTCTTTGGTCAACAGCTGTGTGTGTGTGTGTGTGTGTGTGTGTGTGTGTGTGTGTGTGTGTGTGTGTGTGTGTGTGTGACTGACAGAATTTGTGGTGAAAAAAGGAACAAGACAAGCTGATCATCGGTGATCATAAGTGAAAGCATGAGGCCCGTCGCTGTTTTCAAGTGCTCAGTCCCGACTTCCAGCGTTAAGAAAACCCTCATTGTTTCAGCTAAAAAAGGTGTGTTGACAAAGAAAAGCCCGGGCCATCAACAAGAGGAAATAACACGCAGGGAAGACGGTGAAACAGTTTAATTACATGCAGTCACCTACACGAGCTTTCCAGAAAAACAGGAGTGTTTTTTTCCCAACAATATTTCACCAGGAAAAGCTAAAGCGTGTACAGCGAAGTGCTTTTTCCAGCGTGTGACACTCTTCAGAGCGCCGGTTTAAATGCATCTTAAAACAATAGTTTGGCACTTTGGGACAGCCAGTCATTCACCCTCTGGCAGGGAGGAGAGAATTGACACCACTCTAATGTAAGTCCTTTAAATGTGACGCTGCTGCTGGCAGTCAGACGGCGCAGCTCACAGGAAAAACACTGGAAAAAGCCAACGAGGCTACATCTTCCACAAGCCCAGCAAAAAAAAAAAAAAAAAAAAAAAAACGAGAAAAGGTATCACAAAAGTTAAGATTCTGTAAAAATTATCATTATAAACGAACCCACGTATGATACAGTCATCTTGCGAGACACGATCGTTTGAATAATATTTTTAGGAGTTGTTGCATTTGAAGCAGACGTGCCTCATATTTGTTGCATTGTGGGGGTGTATGCCAGAGGGACTGCTGCAACAACAACTTTTTAGATGGTTGCAAGATGTTTCTTCGTCTTGCTTGTTTGCTATGCATTTTCGTCAAGGTAAAGTTTGGTGAAATTTATGAATATACAGTCTATATCTTATTCTCATTTGTTTTAAACTGACACGGGTGGTCAATATTTCACTTCAGTTTGAGAGTACAGAGCGAAAATAACCCGTGAATAAAAGCAATCTTGAGTTGCAGCTTGAGAGTGAACGTCATGACAATTTTGTTCGTTTTCAATATTTGAAGGTGGCCTAAACAGATTTTCTCGATTCACACTTCATCAACTGTATGAAAAAAGCTGTTTTAGCTCTTCTCTCGTCGAAGTCGCCCTCCAAGAATTCCCACCTTCATCATCAGATTGGACAGCTTCCACAAAGTCTCTCTTTCAACACTACCGATTCTGCCAACTTCAGGGTTGTGAATGCCCGTAATTTGACCCCAGGCTCGATGCCTTGCTAACATCTCCTGCACCTTGTTTCCAACTGATACTAAGATAAAGAAACATACAACAGAACACAACTGATAAATTTCAATCCACTTCAGGAGGCAGAAAAAAGTTATAAATATCTGTGAATTGAGCAAAGTATCTTATAATAATATTGTATTAAAACAATAGAAAAAGCTGTTTTCATACACAGCAATTAGCTTTAGCTAGAAGACATCGAGTTGTACAATGGCTGTGGGTTTTTAACTGGCAACCTTTCAAGCCAGAGCCACCTCACCTCCTGAGGAATGTGGGGGAAGTCACACAGAGGAAGAACAATACAAGTTATGGCAGCATGGGACAAAGAAACCCCAAATAACTCACTTTTATTAGAAAATACGAAACAAAACGGTGGAGCTCCTCAGGTTTGTCTCGTACATGAAAATTCCTCCAGATCCCATTCAGTCCTAAAAGAATAAAACCTGTGGGCTCGACAAGACACTGTATACATTTACTTTCTCTCTCTCTCTCTCACGCACACACACACACACACACACAAACAGTATCTGGCCAGCCATCATGAGGGCTGCAGGAAGCCAGCAATGTTCGGGTTTCCTGTCCACCCTTCTGATGGCTCCCCCCTTTTTCCTGGAAACTGAGGATGGAGTTCACACACACACACACACACACACACACACACACACACACACACACACACACACACACACATACATGCACACACCAGCTGCAGCGCCACAAAAAGCACCAACACTGGTTCTCCGACAAACACTTCTCACCTTTTCAGTTTTTTTTTCTGTCAGATAAAACCGCAAAAAGAAGAAGTGATAGAGGGCGCACAAAAGAGGCCTCCTCCCTTTCATCCTTATCGCTCCGCTGCCCTTTTCTCTCATCTCCTCTTTTTCTAGAATTGGCAGATGACCACAAACAGGGCTGATACAATAACAGATATCCACACACACATACATACACACACACACACACACACACACACACGGGAGCATTTACAGGGCAGCCACACAACTCATTGTTCTCCGTTTGGTTCCTGTTGACTAGATACTGTTGCGCTTGTCTGTCTTCCTCTCCGCACACAGAAGCTGTGATAACTCAAAGGTGTCAACCAATGATTCAGTTGACCTCAACTGTTTCTACATGAAAAACAATTAAGCATTTCATGGCGAGGACGCGCTAAAAGTGAGCTCCTGCACTCTGGCAGTAGATGTCACAGGGAGGGATTTCTCTCTAATCAACACGATTGTGTTTCCTCACTCCTGCCTCAAGCTCTGCTAATATTTTGGTTTTGGTTCACAAGCTGCCACAAACATTAGACATGCTGAAGTGTGAGTGTGTGAGTGTGTGGGCGTGCATGTGGTATCAGAGATGAGTGTTAAAAGTGGGGGGTTGCACAGTTGACAATGCTAGCAGTAGTAGCTAGTTTTTTGGGGTTTTTTATATAACTGTACCTAAAGGCAAAAAGTGCTCAGTATCAGTTTAGGTGAAGATCAGTCTGAAGTTCTTTTTGCACTTTAAAACCATAAAATGAAAAGTGACATGACATGCAGCATGTGACAAGCGTTTATTCACAACAAGCTATAGACAGGCTTGTTGAAAATTCGTTGCCTTGCTGCTGCATGGTGAAAGAAAAGCGTTACGCGTTTCCCACTGATGTAACTGTAGAGTGTGTCCTCTGTCCACAGTGTTTCCCCGAACCACGACTCGTCTGGCGCCCAACACGGCTCTCTCGCCGATGTGTTTAAACTGAACGAAACTTCACTGAGTGGCAGCTGAATGTCACAGCAGATTCTTTTTACAGCAGCTGGCAAATACAGACAAGAAATAATTAGACCGCTGTGAAGCAGAAGTCGCTTCCTCTTAGGGGCCGAATTGTGGCGTCGGTTTGTTAGACACAGTTGATAAGTCAGTCAGCGAAAACACCCTGTTTTACAGCACAGACTAACCACTTAAGTGCTTATTTTTTTGATAGTGTGTTGCAATTTGGCCTTTTTTATGACTTGTCAAAACTAGTCCAACCGTGCGTGTTCGGAGATGTACAGCTTCATAATTCACAGTTTTCACTGAATAAGTTAAGAAATAGAAAAGAATCTGCAGAACTGGTCAGACTTTTCACTTTTCTGTGAAACTTATGTTAATTTTCATTCCATTGAATCATACAAAACGACCTTATCAGTCTATAGCTGCTATATCGTCATCGGATCCTCTCCAGCTCGGTCACTCTGGACAGGAAGCGTCGCTGAGCAGATGTTGGGTGAGGTTTTAATTCGAACCCTCACAAGGACGCTTACGGACACCTGTGGTGATGCCGCTCCGGCAAAGTCTGGCCTGACCTAGTTTCACATCGTTTCACCAGCATCAATACGTGAAAGTCTTCGGTTCAGTTCTCTGAAGATAAGCGACAGCCCATTCAGCATGATGCTGCCGCCACCATGTTTCACTCATTAGAATATCAGCAAAGCGATCAGCAGCACCCGGCTTTCACGCCAGACGAGCAGTTGAGTTTCTCAACTTATTTCATCAGACATGCTAAAAGTCGACGTAATTCCAAAGAACAAACGAGGAAGCTCAAGGATCGATTCTGCGTGTCCCATCCGAAACAATGAGTGCTTTTGATCCATTATGAATTCTGACACTTAATGTGTGGCAAAAGTGAAGTGGTGACTCACAGGAAATTTAAAAAAAAAAAGATATTTCTATTATTGCATTGCATGACGCTAAGCAAAAAATAAATCTTGTGGTTGGTTAAAGTGAAGATAACATCAAGTAATTCATATAATAGGGATCTAAAACATGCAGTCTGCTCTGACCAACTTCCTCATATTTCATACATGTCTTCTCTTCTATATATGCTGCTTTATTCAACTCACAGATAGTGAAAGAACATTCTCGGGGAACATGGTGCAAAGCAAACAGGTGGTTTGTTGAACACAGTCAGTATCTACCATATAACATGCTCAGTGCCCTGAGAAAACCACCTCACACACACAGGAAGAACATGTAAACTCACAACAGAAGTCTCCCAAGGGGTCAAACTGGTGAAATTCTCATTGTGAGGTGACACTGAAGTGACTGCCATTGCTCAATAAATTAGCCACTGTGGTTCAAAGAGTTTTTGTAAGACGGATCCAGAACTGAGCAGCCGGCTGCAGAAAGACGCCGTTGTGAAAGCTTCACTTCTTCTTCGCCACTGAAAATACATAAGCATCAAACCCACAATGTGAGGGGCGAGTCGGTGAAAACACAGCACGCTGCTCAAACCGTGCGACCTGAGAAGTGGCTGCCTTTCAGCCAAGATGCCTGTGAACGATTTCCAGATTTTTGCAACTTTAATTTAACAAGCGCTAATTCATTCACAGTTGTTTTTTTCTTTCCAAAAAAGTAAATTTAATATGAACATTTAAAGAAAGCACTCTGACTTTCTTTCACTAAAATGAAGGGGAGAGTTAGAAGTTTGGTCATTATTTATAGGTTAATAAATAAGTTTGACACCCTCTGGCATATATTATACGTCCTAATAATGTGTTCTTGAACTTTAACGTGAAAAGTGACTTTATGGAAGGTAGTAGCAGATGACGGGTGTAAAAACGCCCCAACGTGAACCGATTTCCTCAGAAAGTCCTTCAGGACAAAACCGTGCCTCTGAACAGCTGCAGAACGCCAAACTGCTGCATATTTGTTCCCGCTGAACAATATAAGGAAGCAAATAAATTTGGACCAAAAAGCTACCAGCACGCACTCCGTACATTCCTATAAAATCACAATAACATCACCCTCCATCACCGTCGTCACACTCACAAACATCCAAATCCAGCGGACACACCCTTTCCTGCTCAGTGGACTGCAGATAAGCTGCTCCCAGCGGGAAAATTCACTGCAGTAACACAAAGAAACACACACACAGGATTGTTTGGACGAGTAGTGTTTTAGTGGTACTACACAAGCCCTCTCTCCTCTTCCTCGTCCTCCTCATCTTCACCTTTCCTTACCTTTTTTTTTTTTTTAATTTGTCTTTCAACTCTGACTCTCTCCTTCATGAGCAGGAAACTCCACAGGATGCAGAGTGTGAGTGGGGCAGGAATGATAGGACAATGGGAAGCAAGCTGTCACTGAACCCTCGCACACACTCAGAGCACACACACAGCACACACACAGCACACACACACAGGAGGACTGAGCTGGAAGGGAGCAGTGGAAAAGTAAGGTGTCTTGGTCCTCAGGATGTCCTGTTTCCACATGATGTCATCATCACATCCTTCAGATAGCGAGCGGCCGCCGGCCGACGGGAGGACTGGCGCGAGCATTTACATGCGGTAAGCCGCAGAAGGTCACCGGTTTGATCTAGTTTCTTCAACAGCAACGACTCGAGGGTAATTTATATAGGTTTAACAAGACTTGAGGTCAGAAGTCAGAAGTGAAAACGCCTCGTCTCCACACCTCACCGACACCCAGGGGCGTCAGGCTGCAGGGCTCGTCTCGGCTGAAGGCTCACCTGTCTCAGCCCTTCAGCTACTTCTTGGGAAACCTTTGCGATGTATCAGCACGCATTAGTAACACCCCCCAAAACTAAAACAACAGGTCTACGCCCCCTTCCTTCCTGCTTTGCCCCAAGGCTAAAGACAGGAACTGACCTCGTAAAGAAACAGGAAGTGATGGAGTCCGGCCTTGGGACGAAACCTCGCAGTCCAGCCCTCAAACATCCAGAACAACTCCCTCTCTACCGTCAAAGTCTCAGTGCCAAACAAACAGCTAACGTTAAATTTCAGGTAATGGAGGTGGGATTGATCAGCCGGCTTTAAAGCCGTCACGCTGAAGAGATAAACACCTGCATCAATCAGGCCGTGTCAAAGAAACACCTCAGATAGAAGGACATGTTGAGGAAGCAGACTGCTGGGCCTTTTCCTCAAGGTGGTTTCCTGTCGACCATTTGGGAAATAAATCACAGTCACATTCACTGAGTGAAAATCTGGCAGACATATATACGCATATTTGATTCAAGCCTACCAGGACAGCTTTTTTTGCCACAGAGAATAAAATCATTTCGCTATGTAAATACTCAAGTTCGCTCTGATCTGATCAGTCTTGTGACTGAGATCTTCAGGAAGTAAGGATCTTCACTTCCTTTGTAAATTCCACTCTTTCAAAACTGCAATATTGACAGTTCGGATTGCAAATATCAGTCTGGAGTTTCTGCCCAGTCGCTACCGAGAGTGTGAGCACAGACGCACTTCTCACGGGCAACTAAACCCTACTTCCTTTTAGTCAACAGGCGCTCCAAAGTTACTCAACTTTCACAAAAAAATAAAGTCGATAGAGAAGTAACTTTTAACATTGGCATGGTTTCAGTGTCTTGTCTATTAACAATGTTAGAATTTGTTTTTATTTGTTCCAAACATGAAAGATAAATCTGTAAAAAAAAAAAAAAAAAAGTAGAAATACATGTTTTTGAGACTGTAATAAGGAAATGTAGAACTTTTAGCTTTTTTTAAATAACTTAAACGTTTTCTCCCCTCAGTTTGCGCACAAGGTGGTATTTCTGAAAACAGGTTGTTGTTGTTGTGTGTTAAAGTAAAAGCGTTGCGCGCGGAGACGGAGCAGACACGTACCTGGCACAGAAGCGCGCTCTTCGTCCGGGGACTCCTGGACTCCTGGCTCGGGCCCTCGGGGGACTGACGGACGGGAGCGGCGGCGCTGTCCGGAGGCTGCGAGGCTCGACAGAAGAGGAGGAGGAGGAGGAGGAGGAGGAGGAGGGGGAGAAAGAGCCGCTCGCAGCTGCGCCGCGCGACTCTCTGCCTCACGCGCACAGCCCGTGAAGTCCAACCCAGAGGAGGGCGCGTGCACGTCACGTCATCACCAGGGGCAAGACAGAACTTTTACCTCTGAGATTAAACGGGAAGAAAACCAGAGCTCGTCTAAGATTTAATACAAAGTAAATACAAACAGCCACACGGCATGGTCGTAAAGCGGATCCTTGATGGTGAGACACTTGTGTTTCTTGTAAAGCGCGCAAACGACACAACGTGGGAGTGTATTTTCGGTGTGTGCGGAGTGTGAAGCGCATCAAGGCACTGAAATGAGACCGCGTGAGATAACTCAACCATGTGCAACAATGCATTCAAACACATTTTCTTCACTCTTTATCGGGTTCACTTCTGCATTTCGTCTTAATTTTTTTTTCCAGACTATTGTGCATTACTCATACTCACGAAAAAACAAGATTAAATTGTTCTCTTAAGCATCGAGATGGGTTCTGTCATGTCCAGCCCCTTTGTGGTTAATAAAGGACTGCTTCCTCCCAGGCAGGGCTCTTGATTAAGTCATTTACCGGTAAGGTAAAAAACGTTTGACCATAAGCAACTGACCACAGTGTCTCTATCCAAACAGACGCCCAGTGCTTTTGGGAAGTCATATTCAGGGTTATTTTTGTAAAGGATGCATTACATATTCAAACAGTGCTACTCAACTCGAGAAATGCGCAGTTATTCAGGATGAAACAGGAAATGTGTCATTCTGGTCAGTTTAATGCTTTTGAACATACTCACTGAAACACGGTGGGATTAAATAAGTGCCCCGTTTCACTTAAGTGTGCATCTCAAATGTAGGTTTTAATTCTTTAGACAGTACCTTTAATAATTCGTCTTTATTGTCATCAGCTGTTCCGTCCCATTATCGCTCAGTCAGTCATCTGCAGAGCGCAGGCTCGTATGAAAGGAGCTATTAAAATGAAGGTTGACTGAGTGATATCAGGAGTAACAGCAGAAGTCAGACCACACTGCTGTCAGTCCTCCCCGAAGAGCCGAGCAGAGTCTGCCTGCCAGATTCAAACCTCTTCACATCTCCAAGTCTTTGTCGCCACCTTGTGGTCAGTTCGTGTAATTCAACTGTTTTTTCCCCCCCCCCAAACTGCTGTAGTCAGAAACTTCCAGTATATTCATGCAAAGCGATTCTTCACTCACAAACTCACAACAGTTTGATTTTAATAGCAAAGTAACCTTTTATTGTTTATAAAAAAATACACATTTCGTCATGTTTGATCTCAGCCTCCACGTGCCACCGACACAGGATTACTGAGGCTTGAGCTGTAGTGGTGTGAGACCGGGTTTTCTCAGAGAACAACAACAAAACAAAACAAAAAAAATCAGCAATCGGGATGACGATTCAGCTATATCGGATCTCAGTCAGTAGCTGGCATGTGAATATGTCTGAGATGCTGAGTGATGTGCAAGATAGTCAGAATGACACTCGAGGCGCAAATAGAGGGGGAAAAAAAAACAAAAAACCAAATACACTTCAGTGCAAAAGAGGTACAATTAAATATACAATATCCCAGTCACAAAGCAGCCTCAAAACAATAACACTGAAAGATACGATCTGCATATACAAACATTCACTGTAGTGTGTGTGTGTAAGTGTGTGTGTGTGAGAGAAAGAAAGTGTGTGCAAGATTGAACTGCGGCGCATCACAGCTGGCTCAGCTTCTGCAAAAAAAAAAAAAAAAAATGTGTACGAGTGTGTCATCTCATGTAATGTGTGATGGCTCGCAGAGTGTAAAGAAGGGCGGCCTGTAGCCGGGCTTCCATCACTATGATGTTTGCATGAACCTGCGAGAGGGAGAGAGAGAAAAAAGGCTGTCATTACCTTCAGGTCACCGGGTGACACACTTTCAAGTTCTGTCTATAACACTTCCCTCTGCGATGACATTTTAAAAAGGAAGCAACAGAAAGGACACACCGAAATGCCAAATGCTGAGACGGTACCGGAGCGGGACGACATGTTAAAATGTCAAATGATTTGTGACTGGAGAGGCCGGGGCGGGCGGGCGCCCGCTTGAACCCATTCATACCTTCTCGGAGTGTCTGAAGTGTCTCCAGAAGGTGTGGTAGATGCGAGCCGTGGTCTGCTCGGGATGACAGGCCATGGTTTTCACAAATACCTTCAGAGAGCGCTCCAGCAACACGTTGACGCTGGCGTAGTCGTAGTCATCGTAGCTGCAGGAGCAGGAGTTTGGCTCATTAGTGGATCCGTTTCAGTTTGGTCGTATTTCTCACAACCTGACGGTTACTGATACTGACCGGATGCCGTAGAGGCAGTGGATGTAGTTCCACAGAGCTTTTCTCAGAGTGAGAGTGTCCACACCTTCGTGCATGGCCATCCGGTGGTAGGTCAGGTTGCTCACAACCTGCAAAGCCACGCCATTATTTTGTCAAGTTTTCTCTTTCTGCAGCAGCAACGGCGACGCTGAAGAATAATTTCATTATCTTGTTTTGAGGACTTCAAGACCTGCTTGTTCTCTCCATTATAACCAAACCGCACAGTGCTGACTTTGTTGTGTTGTGTAGGTTACAGACGACTATTCATCTTGTACAACAGTCCTCATGACCTCCAAACACAAACACTGAGGCTGCTCTGTGTCCTCTGCAGCAGGATGAATGTTTATGAGGTGCGAGCGATTCCAACACAAGACAGATTTGCTCCTTTACTCGCTTTCATTTGAATAATTTTTAAAGATGTAAAAAAAAAAAAGAAAAAAAAAAGTCCTGGATTCCACACAGAAGAGAAAGATGAGAGAAAAGCCATTCTTATACTTTGCACCTATTTGTTTACCGAGCGGCTCCATCACCTGTATGAAAAGCAAAGGTCGACTGCATTTCTTCTGAAACCAATTCAGTATTCGCGCACGGTAGCTTTGATTTCATGAACAAGTGGTGCGATTGTTCTGTTGAGTGCATTTATGAGGATGTTGTCATCTGAGCTTTGGTGAGCAGACACAAACACTCACACCACTGAGCACAGAGCTTCAATCTGCACTTCAAGTATGAACCGAACATGGGATTATTATCAGTACAACCCGGCGAATCCATCTGAAATGTTAAAAGATTCTCCAAGTAGCTCAATAAACAATAAAGTATATGAATGTAAACTAATGATAATATAAGTCGATTATGGAGATAATTTTGTGTCTTTATTATTCAATCAATCAAAAAAGGTTTTGCAAACAAAAAAGAGAGTTGAGACCAAAAAACATAAAGTTGCAATCAAAAAATAAAAGTTCAATCAAATAGAATAAATCTGAGAACAAAATTATTTAAGTGGCAACCCCACCAAATTTTTTTTGACATCAAAACAGAGAAAAACTTTGGTTTTGAATTGTGAAGTTTTGCTTGCAAGCTCAAAAGTTTTGGTTTTGAATTAAAAAGTTTTGGTTGCAAATTCAAAAGTTTTGGTTACGAATCCAAAAGTTTTGGTTACGAATCCAAAAGTTTTGGTTGCGAATCCAAAAGTTTTGCTTGCGAATCTGACTGAACCCAATGGGCGGGGCCAACACTGGTGGAAGAGAGAAGAGCTCCTATTGGTCGCTTTGACCTCGCTCCTCCACCGCCTGTCTCCGCGCTGTTGCTGCTGCTTCCGCATTGGTAAAGGCCAGGAGATATTGCAGGCTTTTTTCAATCTTCCCCGATTCAGAGACCACACACTGGAAGACAACAGAGGACAGATCGCACCAGATCTTCCTCTCCTGATCTTCTAGCGTGTGGTGTCCTGTGGAACACACTAGAAGATTCTTCATTAGAGAATCGGCTCCTCGCTCTTCAAAATCTCGCGGAGTCAAACTTGATTTTGAGCGTTTTCCCTTAAGTCCTGTGTTTACATTCATCTCCACTATTAATAATAAGCGGAGAGCTTATTCCCTCACGTCATTCATTCATATCGGCTCCGTTCTTTCAGAGCACACCCCCCCCCCACCCCCCCATCCCGTGCGCGCGCAGCACGGAGTGTTTACTGTCAGAGTTTAAATGTTCTAGTATAGACGAGGGGAACATACGTAGTTTGACATCATTTTCTTATCATTTACCCCGTATTTGATAATAATTTAGCTCATTCATGTGTGTTTATTTCTTTTTTTTACGTTTCACTCCAGAGAGAAACAGTATAGAAATAAGTTATCGCAATCTGTGACGGACAAGCTACTTTTTAAAAAAATCATCATTTTTTGTCCCCAGATTTAATGGTTTAGACCAGAATTAAAATGCATTGATTAGGAAAAAGTTTCATTATACGTCCAAGTCCTCAGAAAGTTGTTTTTGCAATTCTTTCGTGATGGTTAATAATGGAGATTAATTGAAACATTGGGATTATTGCAGGACTGGCGAAATGCAGATGAGTGAACCAGATCTGGGTTTGGGTCTGAATGAAATCCAGTTCATCCAGGAGCGATACAGTTATTGAGGAATAACCTCTCGTTTTCTGCACTACTGAGCTTTTCTGTTTCACTGTCATATAGTGAATATATTTCAAAGACATATATTCATGTCTCCAGCTCTGACAGCTGAGAGGGGATTTTTTTTTCAACACCTCAGTAAAACGGAACTGTTCGGCCGATCAGGGAGCTTTATTCTGAGGGTGTGGACAGGTCGGCTCTGAGCTGATCGTCTAGCAGGGCACCGCACACCACAGGATTTGCGATCGGAAATATTAAACATGTTCATTATCTACGATCTCGGCTTCCAATGCCTCCCGAGCGGCTCCGATTGGAAAAAAAAAAAAAAAAAACCTCTCGGAACACACCACACACTACAGGAAGATCGGACCCGAACTCATTTACATACTCCTGACAATCAGACCTTTGGCATCATTCGGGAGGAGAAAACCGGGACAAAATTCGGCCCATGGTTCGGGCATGGATAACTGCCAATAATCCTGTAATGTCTACCGGCCAGTGTGTGGTCTCTGAATCGGGGAAGATTGAAAAAAGCCTGCAATATCTACTGGCCTTTACCAATGCGGAAGCAGCAGCAACAGCGCGGAGACAGGCGGTGGAGGAGCGAGGTCAAAGCGACCAATAGGAGCTCTTCTCTCTTCCACCAGTGTTGGCCCCGCCCATTGGGTTCAGTCAGATTCGCAAGCAAAACTTTTGGATTCGCAACCAAAACTTTTGGATTCGTAACCAAAACTTTTGGATTCGTAACCAAAACTTTTGGATTCGTAACCAAAACTTTTGAATTTGCAACCAAAACTTTTTAATTCAAAACCAAAACTTTTGAGCTTGCAAGCAAAACTTCACAATTCAAAACCAAAGTTTTTCTCTGTTTTGATGTCAAAAAAAATTTGGTGGGGTTGCCACTTAAATAATTTTGTTCTCAGATTTATTCTATTTGATTGAACTTTTATTTTTTGATTGCAACTTTATGTTTTTTGGTCTCAGCTCTCTTTTTTGTTTGCAAAACCTTTTTTGATTGATTGAATAATAAAGACACAAAATTATCTCCATAGTCGATTAGAACTTGACGGCAGCAACACAAGACAAAAAGGTTAGAAGGAAAAAAAAATACAGAGGACAGATGAAGAAAAGGGAATGTGTGTCCTTTGAACCAAAGAGCTGAGGGACTATTTGGCTTGTTATCAGTGCTCAGTTCAAAAGGAGGGTATCTCAGATGTGGCAGCGGAGTGAATGTGGTGCGCGCAGCTTGAGAGGCCTCTGGCGGTCGGAGTAGACCACAGATAACGCATCGTGATTAGAGATTTGCTCGGCTTGGGCATCGTCTTCCGGGGCTGTAGAGACAATCGCTCCCGCAAAGGTCACGGTGTACCTGGCCGCTGATCTGGTGGCGTTGCTCTCCTATGAAGGCGCTCTGAACGCTTTCAGCCAGATGGAGGTTTTAGAACAATATCTAGAAGACAATCTCTTTCAGGGAAGGCCCGGGACAGTTTTTGTACTAAACTGACCTCCCTGTTTCACCACCAGAAAGCCACAAGTGCATTTGGTGTGAATGTAGAGAAGGGAAGTTCAGCTCGAGCGCAAACACAGCCCGAGTTTCGGCTGCTGCAGCGAGTATCACCAGCTCAAACTTACTGGAGCAGACAGACCTGTTATTCACACGTGCAGGTTTTGTTTACCAGTATTCTTCAGTCAGTAAGTGAATCAACGTGGCGGTACCTGAAACTTCTCATCCAGGAGTTGGCCCATGTCCGGCAGCAGCCTGTTGACCAGAGAGAAGCCGTGGTCCTCCCATGAGTAGTCCTGAAATCACACATCGACGAGCGGGACACAATGAAACAAAAGACATCGTCAACAAACACCGCGCACAAGTCTGGATGAACAACAAAAAAAAGCAGAAGCAGAGCATGCTGTAATGCAAACAAAATGCCTCACACTACCTGTGCTCTCATGGTGGGTGGTGACTGCTCTCCCCTGGGGGCAAAGTCTTCATATCTGAACTCTGGTTCCTCCACGAGACAGAGCACCAGGTCAGGCGGAGCGCCCCGCACCACCGCTGAGCAAACACCACAGAGGAGACACACTGAGCGACGCAAGTCAAGACACGGCGGCATGACGCTCGGGTAAACAGGCATTCATCCTCCTACCGGTGGGTATGCTCTCGCTCCTCTCCCTCTCAAAGCGAGTCACCATTTCCTCCTGGGTACACTCTTCCTCCTCCTGCTGCTGCTGCAGCTCCACCATCCTCTTCATCAGCACCTCCACCTCCATCGCTCCGTCGACCAGCTGCAGAGAGGAGAAAGTCCAAATTACAAAGCGCTTCGGCGTAAAACCGCAGCGTCAACACTGAGACAAGCAGCTGTCACTAAACCGGTGGGGCCAGTAAACCTAAACAGGTATTCAACAGACATTCTGGAGCTGCGGCTGCTGGGATCAGAGCCGCCGGCTCACCTCCGGCCTGCCGTCCTCAGGAGCCGGGCTGTGGGGGCTGGGGGGAACGTGGCCGGGCGACGGGGGCTGGAAGGTGTAGCCCCCGACGTGGTCGGGCTCGGGGTTCAGGCCGCAGCCCCACACGAAGGAGCACAGCGAGTGGGCGTGCGCCATCAGCACCACGGCGTGGATCAGCTCGGCGAGCGACCAGCGAGGCTCCGCTCCGGGACACACCAGCTCCTGCAGGATGAGGAGACGCAACAACCGAACACTTCAGCTGATTTTTTTTTGATTTTTTTTTTTTTTAATTCCTCTTTAACTGTCTACCAACCTTTTAATTATCTGGATTTTTTTCATTTCAAGTTCACATTTATTGCCATACGCAATTAAATACATTGCACCATGAAGCAGTAGAACATAAATATCAATCACGTATTCATCAATAATTTTAAAAACAAGATGCAACCCTCCCGGTTTTAAGAGCTTGCAATATTAAACTGGCATGTGCTTGACAACTTATGTTCAAGGAGCAAACAATAAAAAAACACCCTATATAAGTACTCACACGGTCATTATACGATGCAGACATGCAGCTGTATCAATGATTCGTTGGTCTTGTTTACTAATCTTGTTTTCCATCAGAAAACTCGATCAGGCCTCATTGTTACCGTTTAATTGTTCATATTCGATCTTCAGACTCTGAATTTATAAACCTACTGTCGCCAACCGTTGAAGGATCTGAAGGAACAAAAAGTGCCCTTGAGAACTCTCCGGCTCACATCTCCACAGGTTTATTCCTGACCTGCAGCAACAAATCCTAATGAGTTGATTAAAGCCTAATGACTTAAAGAAGTTCTCACACGAGCATGTGCAAACTTGGACACATGCTTCAGATTGTATCTTTAAGTAAAGACGGGAGTATATGAGTGGATCGGCATGTGAGGTCTGAAACAATATGGTGTACAAAGGGATGCTCAGGTTGCTGCCTCCTGTTGCATCTATAAACTATATTTTTTTTCCAATATATTGCATTTTGTTGCCTTTGTATTTGATGTGATAGTTAAAATCACTGAATGTAAGCTACATCCTGCAGCACTTTAATTCTTTATCATCTAACTTGAGGTTCGTTCATGATCTTGGCGTAAAGTGATTGAGTGTCAGAATCATTGATTTGCCGGTTAAACTCTTGAACGTCGAGCACACGGGGAGTAGCGACTGAGTCAGCGAGGGATTTTTTTTTTTTTGGACGCAAGTCAGAAATTTTAATTATTTTACTACGATGCGACACGATACCGGCAGAAGACGGCTGGGAGCGATGCGCGGGGAGCGAGTGGGTGTCGAGCCTGACCTGGATGTGCTGCTGTGTGATCAGCCAGGGTCTGTGTGCCAGCAGCTTGTTGAGCGTCTGCAGGCTGCGGAGTTTGGTGGGCGCGCGCTCCAGGCCGCTCAGCCAGCTCTCCTCGCCCCCGGCCTCCAGGAAGCTGCTGCTGTGCTGCTGCACCAGGTACGAGCAGTGGTGTCGAGCTGCGGCCTGCGAAACGACGGGAGAAGTCATCAACCTGCACGCCTTCTAATTTAACACTGATCTGGGAGTAACAGATAAACACAAAAAGATCCTCTCACCTCGTAAATATCAGAGGTTAAAACAACACAGACGAACTTGTACAGGCCGATTCTAATGAAGCCATATTTAAAGTGACGGGGCAGCTAATGCGATGAGAGTCATTAAATGTTTATGTGCCAAGTCACTAAGAGTCTTTGGCAGATTTCTCAGAAGCTGGATATGATACAGTGGACAAATACTTCCACTTTTTTTTTTTTCTTTAAATCTATTTTTAAAATATGCATGTGTCATGAAAAGCCAAGCATGAACTGAAGAACACTCCCAAAATCACTTGCATTTAGTTATTTTTGACTAAACAGCTGACCTTGGTCTTTTTTCAGTTACTGTAAGAAACAATGCAGTCTTTTTATGAACCTTGCACACAATATGAAACAATATTCACAATGGTTTGACGACTAAAAATAAGTGAAGAGCAGTGAAATATTTCGATATACACTAAAATCACCGCACGTACTGGACTGTAAAAATCTGAAGACTGCAGTGGAAAACAAACCTTTCCAGCAATAATAACTGTAACAGTAAGATACTGGCTTATGTGCCACTGCAAGGACAAGTAAAAGACTCTCCTATTAATAAATGTGTCAACAGAGCACTCTGCTCCTCTGGTCCCTCGAACAAACAGAGAAATAACAGCAGCAGAGTTTTAGCTGTTTGATGTTTTAATACTCAGACGGAGCGACCGCCGGACATCTTGTGTTTCACAAACCAATTAAGGGATTTATAGTGTTTTTTTTAGATGTAATAGATGTCTTAATTTGACAGAGAAAAATGATAAATGCTAACTGAAATAAAGATATAGCACACAGTCAAATGAGAATTCAACTTTTTGTGTCAAAGTTTGCAGCATCGGGATCTTTGAGCCATGAAGCAAAGACCAAAGCAACAACAGTCTCATCTGTTCGAGGTAAAGGATTATTACAGACATTAATTTCATTCATTTGTACTCGTCTAGTCCAATAATGACGGAGTGTTTGTGTATGGATCTACAGAAAATCAAGAGACAAGCGATAAACCTTCTAGTGCAGCACATTAATCAGTGTAATAATAAAGTGTCAGCTCCATATTAGGCGTTATTATCCACTTAGTTTATTAACCCAGCTCATGGGCACAGAACAACAAAACAATTATAAGTGTCAGCGTGGCCTTAGAGTGATGAGAAGACTGCAACACGCATGTTCTCTTAAAACTGTTCTCCAGGTTGCATAAGACAGGTGTAGATGAGGAGCGGATGGATGCGAGATGCCTGCCGTGCTTAGCGTCCGCCCGGATTGTTTTCTTACCATGACAGCGATGTAATGTCTCCAGTGATGGGGCAAGGGGCCGTCCAGCTCCAACAAAGCATGATGGGTCCTCAGGAAACAGCTGAGATAGGCGGGATGCAGCGCCATCACCATGGTGACGTGGTCCACCCGGCCCAGCGACAGGAAAGACTCGATGAGGATGTCCTGGTTTGGCCCTTCTTTCAAAACCTAGAGAGGAAGAAAAGGCATAAAAAAAATATAAGAGTGCATGCAAAGGAAACTGAATTGATAAAAAGCATTGTCTTTAAGCAGCCACGCAAAGCTGGAGATTTCCACAGATGAGAAAACACTTGACTTTCTCCTGTGGAAAATTTACAGTGAGTCAAATATAAAACTAGCGTCAGTCATCGGCTCTGGCGACAGAATTCTGGTATTGCAGGTCCGGAGCGCTGAAGCAACACACTGCAGTGTTACAGCAGACTCGCTGCTTATAGCACGGCCATGTAAGGTCTTAGGAATGTTTACTGAGCTGCAGAAAAGTCACTGAAAAATGAGAAAACCAAGATCCTAATGTGTCAAGAAATATAAACAGGAAGTTGAATAAAGCCACAGACTGACTACAAACTAAGAGGAAATGTGCAAAGCAAGCATTCCAGTTGGTTAAGCTTATTGTTTCATATGATCATTCCAATCGCATTTTAAACAATGTGTTTCATAAGTAACAGGTGGCACAAACATGCTGTCAAAGATCTATCTGTTGATATGAAAAGGGACCTGCAGCAAACCATGCAGCAGCTATGATTAGAAATGACAGCTGCGTATCAACTCAGGACACTGTACCTCTAAAATAGGTGAACATTTAGTGGAAAAGGGGGAAACATTCTTTTTCACCTCCTTTTGAGGATTAAAAAAACAAGGTCAGTAAATAGTGTGTACATTTACAAACAAAAAACTAGCAGGTAATATTTTCCAGTCTGTCAAGTCTATGGGTTGTTTACCTCCTTTGCAGGGATAAAGGCACTGGGGCCTGTGGCCAAGGCCCGAGGTACTTCAACTCCTTGTTCCTGGAAGCAAAGAAGAAGGATGATGAGTTTAAAAACAGTGAAACCAGAAAAGGACATTTCGCTGCTGCATCCATGAGTGAGGGGTTATTTATTAGATCATGTGAATTAATAACAGGTAAAGGACAAAATAAAATCAGGGATGACATGAAGGTAAGACATAACACAAAACCAAATTCTCATTTCAATCTAAATGGTGTAAATTCCTGCAAGGGCGTAAACAAGCTGTGCAATCTTGACTAGAGGAGAGTGAATGATTAAGAAAGTTAGTGCAACCACACTTTCACGGATGTTATCTTGGTAATTTCCGAGATAAATGAATAATCTGCAGTCAGCCTGAATCCCCTTGAACTTCCCGAGACCTACTTTGACTACAGCAGCTGTGTGTAACCGGAGAGACCCGTTTCATAACTCGCAGCCCGTGAAACGACAAAAGAGTCTTATCACGGCCGATCCGAGCGTGAAACTCACCGACATCAGAGGGCCGACAGCTTCTGCCGTCCGCTACCGGGAGGAATTAAGTAAATAGCAGCGAAGCACCGAGGTGCAGCTTTATTCGAGCGGGACAGTGAGCCTGTGTGTGTGTGCGTGTTGGGGAGGGAGGGGGTCTGCTGTGTTTTCAGGGCGCCGGGAGGGGGCGTGTCCGACCCGGCCTGCCTGTTTGTGCACACCGCCGCAAAGTCTTGCATCACCTCCAGTATACCGTCTGATGAAATCTCCGGCAGCGAGGGGGCAACGATAACAATAACAAAACAGCCGCTGGGCATCAGCCGCTTCAGCCATTCAATAAAATTTAACAGAAATAAAGTGAGTGTTCGCACTGGAGTTCAGTGTGTGACTGTCTCTGCTTACCTGTGCGGTCCGGAGCAGCTTGGCAGCCCTCTCCCGGACCTCCTGCAGCGGACACGACCTGGACAGTCGGAGCAGGTGCAGCAGAGTCCGTCTGCTCATCCGGGCCGAACCGGGTCGGTCCAGGTTCAAACACGCCTCGACCCCCAGGCTGAGCTCCTCCAGAGCCGCGGTGCGCTCCTCCTCGTCCCTGCTGCACAGCCGGGAGAAGCTCTTCACCGTCGCCCCGGCGTCGGGCTCAGACTCGGACTCGTGCCGACCCGAACGCCCAGAACCGGAGCCCTGTCCCGGGTCGTCCTCTCCATTAGCCCGGCTGGGGACGCCCGGTGCGGGATTACAGGCCATGTCCGGAACCGCCGGTGTTACCTGTCGTTAGTGGAGCTAGCTGAAGTCGTAACCTGACGCTAACCGTTAGCCCGATGCGAACATCGGGGGCGGTTTCCAAAGCGGCTGGATAACTTCAGGTGTCTGCCACTGCGCAACCACCCGTCCCAGTAATGATTAACACCCACGGACTACCTTCACCGGGCAGGCTCTGCCCCGTTTCATGGCCGGCCGGTTCCCGGACCGCAGAGCGCCTGTCGCCGGGTGGCTCGCTCGCTCGGCTAGCTTAGCTTAGCTGCTGCTAGCAAGATGCTGCAAAGTGCTTTTCAAGGCGCATCGAAGGCGAATCTCCCAGTAAACTCTGAGAGCAGCCGGGTTAGGACCGGACTGGACACGGAGGCCACGCAGCAGCCTGGATATGAACTTAAACTCAACCGGCAGGGAGCAAAGAGAGGAGTTTATGAAGCTTTTAGTCGCTGCTCCGCATCATCTCTCTTCCTTCTTCCAGAGTGACGTCACCGTGACGTGCAGAAAGTTTCCGCTGAATGAGCGCCAACGTGCAGCGTTATCGCAGCATTTATGCACTTTCCTATCTTTAAATACTGTCATTTCAACAGTGTCTTCATGTCGCGTTTTGTTATCATCCAGTGGAAATAAAATTAATAAAAAATCTTTGTTTCATATTTGCAGCAACAATGACAATGTTTGATGAATTAATGTTTTGTCTAAACTGTTCAGGTTATTTCAGGTCAGTCACATCTTGTGCGTCATTGCAGATAAGATCCCGGTTTATGAGTACTTCATTCATTTTAGATCATTAAAAAAAGCAGAGTCACCACCGTTAAAGACACACAGAACTATTTTGACATGGGAATGAACAAATAGCAGATCACCATTGGCTCACATCTGCCACGTGGGGAACACCAAAATGTTTGAGAATAATGTACAATTTCAGTGAGTTATGGTTTCTGTCTTTGCTGATTGGGAATCACCCTGGGTCCAGTTCACCAAGCGAAGAAACTATAGTAAACAACAATTCCTCCACTGCTTGTTCCATACAGTAAAGGTTTATAATTAGTGTTTAAAAAAAAATCAAACAGGTTTAATTTTGCATTTGAAATGATCAGTGCATGTATATCTGTTTAATAAGTCACATTATATTGTGATTTGTCAGAGAATAACCAAACCATCAAGCCCTTTTGGTCCTTGGAGTCCATGTCTGGGATATTTGATAAAAGGAGATTATTGTCACCCCTTATATATAACAATCATGGAAAATTGATGTATCTGTGATTGTGTGTATATTTCTGAATTTAATCTCCATATCATATATTTTCACATTCTTATGTTTACTTCCCAAAACACCTTTATTTAGGAAAATAAAACACATCAACAGTGAATTCTTATTATCAGACATATTTCTTATATTAATTTACCTGCACATATGTAGATAATATATAATGATTGATAATTTTGTGTCAGCATTGGAAAATAAAGTCAAAGTTGATGAGAGAAAGACGAAGACAGTGACACAGAAACAGACAAGTGAAGGATGATGTGCTGCTCCATCTGTCGTGACGAGACACGGACCCTCTGGAGTTCCAGAAACCTCAGTATTATCATAGCAACAAAGAAAACCCCTTCAGTGTACCGGCACCGTTTCCCTATGAGGGAAGACTTTTATTAACACACAGGCTGGCTTTGGAGGATGACCTTTGGAGCACACGCGCATATACACACGCACACACACACACACACAAAGGCACGGTCCTCATGGCGACCTGCGCTTTGTGTCCCAGAGGAGGTTAGGCCGAGAGAGGAGGAGACAGCTGGTGGTTTGGGAGCGCTCAGGGTACAAGCAGAGGTCCGGGTTCACACACACACACACACACACACACACACACACATACGGGCCCCTCTTCAATATCTTACCAGAAGTAAACAAAAGTGTGTGTGGGATTGTTTATGTGTGTTGACGGCTGGGTGCGAAGATGTTCAGTGGAGAGTGGGAAGTGAGGCCTCAGACGATTTTGTTCTCCAGCAAGGCGATTCTCTTCGACATGCTCTCTAGTAAGTTTTAGTTAAGGAGAGAAATATTCAAAACACAAAATAAGACAGACAACATGAAGCCCCTCCCTGTACCCTGAAATCACTTCACCCACTGTAAAGGATATATTTTTTCGTTAGCGCCTGTAGGGCATCTTCTACTTTCTTTTGGAACTTTACAAGGGAGTCACATTCACAGGGGTCCTCCTCTGTGGGATCAGAGAGCACAAGTTCAGGTTTTGCAATATTTCACCACTGTTCGCGGTCCAAAAATACTAATAATGCGAATTTCCATTATGTTGCGTCTTAACGCGAAATCCCTGACCTTGGCAGATGTTAATCTGCAGTTTCTTGGCGATCTGGGTCATGGCTTTGAAGTCAGCGGTGTAGAAGTAATGCTCTCCAGTTGGCTCGGAGGCAATCTCCTTCAGTTCATCCTCAACTGCGTTTCCCACTCCAACCGCGTACATCTTGAAGCCTTTAAATGGACAGCGTGACATGTGAGCGGAACAAACAGCTGGCTCTCGCCACACTGGCGGGTCATGACGTAACCTTCTCTCCCGCTCACCGTTTTCCTTGGCCTTCTTGGCAGCATCTCCGATGTAGTCCTGACTGCGTCCGTCAGTGAACACAATGCCCACCTTTGTGACTCCGGGCCTGGCACCCTGAGCGACGCTGAAGCTGCTGTCCGACAGGTAGCGGAGCGCCTGGCCTGTCATGGTTCCCCTCTCCATGTAGGCCATCTTTTTCACAGCATCTTTAAGGTCTTTCTTGTTGTTGTAGCGGCCCAGGGGAAACTCCTGCAGAGGCAAAGGAATGAGGGTATGACGGGCGGAAAGAAAGTAATGTATTCTACTGTTACTATGAATAAGAACCCTACTTGTTTGACTGAGCTGGAGTACTGAACCAGTCCAACGTGAGCCTTGCTGTCAGACACATCCAGTTTGTCAATGATCTGATTGATCCACTTCTTAACCAGCTCAAAGTTCTCAGGGCGCACGCTCTTAGAGCCGTCGATCAGGAACACCACATCCGTCGCGGAGTTGCTGCAAGCTGGTAGCACCACAGACAGACACACAAATCGTTGGGTCGGGCGACTGTGGCGGCGCTGCAATCCTGCTTGGACGAATGCCTTCAGACACACGCACTCACCACTGCAACTGCGACCATCATCCATGAGGGTAAAGCCATCTTTGCAGGCACACTTGTATGATCCTGGGGTGCTGATGCATACCTGCGCACAGTCATGATCCCCAGTGGCACACAGGTCCGACACTGTGTGTGTGTGTGCGGGTATGCCGACCACACACACGTACACACAGCACGCGCAGAGGGTGGGTGGGGTTAGGAGAAGAAACGAAACTATGTCAGTTTGGAAAATTTGCAGTGATTTTTTAATGATCCACTGTGATCTGCAAGGAGACCTGGAGCATTTTGAGACGTGTGTGGATGAAGCATAAACCCAGTGGATCCTTAAAATGAACAGGTGGAAAAGATTGGAGTAGCCTCAGTTAAAGAATATCTAATTAGCGCTTGGTTCCCTTCTCGTGTGCAGGCTCGTCCAATAACAATCCAACACTGTGACCATGCAGCTCTGCCCTCCGATGAAACGTCTGCAGCGAGACTGGCTGCTGCAAAGCAGGACAGCAGTCAGAACTGCTGCAGAGTGAAAACGCCGAAGGGCATTTCTAATTAGGGGTTTAATGATTGTCACTAATGGATCGGTAATTACAGACAGATCAGTCTCGGCTCTCGGTTATGTGAGAGCTGAGCGAGGAATACGAGCAAATCTCGTTCCGAGATGTTGTTTCTACCCTAATATCCTCACGCACAGGAAATTTTAAACAAAGCCCAAAACGACTGGACGGCTGTCCAGGTCGAATAAGAGCAGAGGACAAAAGGGAGGGAACAATGTACTGGAACGAAAGGTATGACAGTCCTGACACCTTACCCTCAGTATAGGGTTGCCAGCAGATAGCACTCTCCAAAGGGATGAAGGCCACCATGACGTTTTCTTTTTTCAAATACCCCATAATGATCCCATTTCCTCCTGCTGCCTCGTTTCACTTTAAAACTGAGACAATACTTCTAACCCTTCGCTCCGACTCCCACCTCTTCTCCGCCCTTACCGCAGAAAGCCTCCTGGAACTTCTTGGTGAGTTTCTCGATCACGCTGTAGCTCTCCACGTAATCCACGTGGTCGTCCAGCGGGTCGCTGGCCATCTGCTTCAGGGTGCTCATGTCCACACGTCCAACGCCGATGGCAAAAATCTCAATGCCGGCGTCTCGCGCACGCAGAGCCACATCCTTCACGTTGTCCTGGGGACGCCCGTCCGTCACGATAATGGCAACCTGTGACCGCAGAGGTTCAACAAACAATCAGTGATCGTCACGCTAACGGGACGAGAGGAACCATGTGAGAACGCCTCTAAATGCGCGTCGGACCTTGCTGATATCTGGAGATTTGACACGAGCTCCCTCGGCTTCACTGAAAGCAACGTTCAGTGCAAACTGGATGGCCAGACCGGTCATCGTTCCAGTGGACAGAGGCTCGATTTTGGTCACAGCCTTCACCAGCCCAGCCTTGGTGCGATGAGTCTTCAGAGAAACCTGCGGAGAAAAGCACAGTGTGCAAGAATCACTGTTGGAAGTCGGTTTAAAACGATATCCAAAAGCTCTGGCAGCCTGAAATCGTGTGTGTACCTCGTTTTTGACGCGGCTGGCGTAGTTAACAACTCCCACACGGGTGGCGTTGGGTCCAACGTCCAGCCCCTCGATCACTTTTGCGAGGAAGACCTTAACCTGCTCGAACTCTGAGGGGCGGACGCTGCGGCTGCTGTCGATGATGAACACCAGGTCTGTGGGACGGGTTTTGCACAAGCCCGCAGCTGCACACGGAAAGAAAAGTTATTCCACAACATTTTATTAATAGTTCACGAACACTGTATAGATTTTCTTAAATATTATGATTTTTTTTGCTGGAATGTTGAATGGAGGTGAATAGAAAAAAAAAGTGGGAGGAGCATGAAGAGAGTGGGGGTAGTGAGAGGGAAGCGGGAGGGCAGGGGTGAAGTGATGGACGCTGGCGAGACGTATATACGAGAGGAAGTGGGCGGAAACAAAAAAACAGGATGCAAAGAGGCAACGGGTGGAGAGAGGGAGAGAGGTGGAGGCAGAGATGCAGAGAGGCTCAGACAGAAAAACATAGGTGGAGGGCAAGAAGGATCCAATAACCCCCTTTAAAAATATTTGAATAATGTCTTGCATAAATAAATTGATGAGGCATAATTAGATCACCGACTTGGCAAATTAATGGCACTCAAGCCCATCATTTATTCAAAGGTTTGAAAAAGGAAGACAATGAGATCATTTACAATTAAAATAACACTCATACTGATTTTTTTGATGAATACATTATAAACAATGAGCTGAAAATCTGATGAGTGATTCAAGTGACTTAAAAAAAACTAATTTGCAGTATTGAAAATTCAAGTCGCGCACACAAATTTGACGGCGAGCTTCAGCATTTCTGCTCGAATAACTGAAGGCTTAAAGACGTTTCCTGGGTCTGTTAATTAAACAGATCTCCCTTCTCACCCTTCACCTCTCTCCTTCCATCCAGTTTTGTTTCAATTTTATTGGTTTTGAAAACTCACAAATATCCCCAACCAGCAACCTGACAATACACACTCTTAATCACACATACACACCACATGCAACTTTGTTCTGAAACGGGATACTTAAGCTTTGTTCATATAAAATTCATTCACCCAGAAACACTGACAGTGATAATGGCTTACACATTTTCAAAGACCAGAATTAAGAAAACTATAAAAAATTAAATACAAAAGTCATACTTTTTTGAAAATTAAATTCTCTAAAATATTTATCTGTCACAGTAGCGCAGCAAGTATCTGAGCATTTATGAATTTTTGAGTTTTTTGTGCTCAAATGTTAAATGATCATGGTAGCACAGCCACATAAAATACACCAGCATGAACCAAAGACTAAGGTTTGACTTATGAGGTCATGAATAAAGTTTGGGACTTTGCTAACTAGTCTGAAGGACCTTCAGAATATGCTGTGCAAGTACAAAGTACGAGATGCCCCACTGCATCAGCATCCCACGGCTCAAGAAGTCAGAAACGGAGGTTAAAGGTCACCATCCTTACCCATTGCGGCAGCCGTGCGGACATCTATAGTGGCTTGAGCTCCAATGAGGCCCAGCAGGAGCAGGAAAAACTGCGAGGCGAGCGTCATGGCGATCTGAGCGCGGCCGCAGACGGTCCCGGACTGAGAGGCTGAGAGGAAGCGGAGCGGGGCGAAGGGAGTTCCAGGCGACGGGGACGGCCACAAAGTGAGACCGGGTGACTTTGAGCTGCAGGTTATCAATGCAAGAGCTTCACACACTCAGCCCACAGACGGCCCCCCCTATTTCTGATGTAGTGTACGTGTGTGTGCGTGTGTGTGTGTGTGTGTGTGTGTGTGTGTGTGTGTGTGTGTGTGTGTGTGTGTGTGTGTCTGTGGGAAAGAGAGGGAAATACCTGCTCTGGGAGGACCTAGAACGGTGGGCAGGGAAAGACAAACATACCTTGATATGGCTAGGACGGACAGGTAAGCGTGTGTGAGCAGTAAAACGTGCGTGTGCGCACTCCAGTCCCCGAGTCAGTACAGTACGGGTGTGTGTCTGGCCGGGGGTACAGGAGCGGCTGGGGTTTCGGTGCGGCGCGCGCGTTGCCAACACAGCCGCCCCAGCTTGGATTTGGCCGCAGCTCAAATAAACACCGACATGAATTCCTCTTTTCTCCCCCGTGTTCCCTCGTATAGCAAACACACATTTACGGTGCGGAAGTGAAGGCGAGCCGCCGTACACAGCCGACAGTGTTCCCGGCAGCCGCGCGTGTGTGTGTGTGTGAGCATTTCTGTATAGATTGAAGTATACAAGCCACTTCCTGGCCGTTCAAGTTCAGTTCAGTCCAACTCAATCATGTGGAACATTTCAGATTTCCCCCTTTTCTGTTGCTTGGACATTTTCTCTCATCGTTTCTACCTCTTGGTTTCTCACAGTGAGTTTCTGAGGCCTTCTTTCATTTTAGGCTCCATTTTCAAAGTCGTAAATTGGAGGTCAGGATGTCAGAACAAAAAATATAATTACACTTCCTCTTTTCACTCCTCTCCTCATGTGCTTCCCCATTACTCTCCACTGTCAGGTGGGCCCCGGGCCCCGGCGGAATAAACACAGTAGGAAAACACACTTTCATCAATAAGCTCACATAGACATCTTTAATCTCCCCATATAGTCCACATACACACCAAACAGAGACCCCTCTTTTCCCTTCAGCAGCCCGCTCCACCCAACCTGCTCAACTCCACATTCCTCTGTAACCCCCACCTTCCTCCACCTCCACACACACACACACACACACACCTCCATCCACACACACACACACACACACACACACACGACCTGAACAAGCCGCAATTGAGGGGGTAAGTCAGGGAGGAGGGGATGGGGAGCTGCTGCTCAGGCTGTTACAGTAACTCCAGAGACAGATTTCCTACTGAAAAGGCGGCAAAACCAACTGAACGGGGGTGTGCATACGCAAATATGTGTGTGTGTGTGTGTGTGTGTGTGTGTGTGTGTGTGTGTGTGTGTGTGTGTGTGATGGAGTGATGGAGGATGAAAAGAGAGGAGATGTTATTCCTGGGCATCGTGTCATCTCAGGGAACAGTCGTTTTGGCACACATGAGAAGACGCAATAGACTCACACGCACGTATTTATACATACAGTATAGAACACACACGCATACACATCCACATACACATCCACACACACACACACACACATACACACACGGGTTATGTAACTTGGTCTGCTTGGCACACTGTACAAACACAAACATAAGCAGGTACGCATTAGGAATTTTACCTCAGTCCATCCAGCAAATACTTCACATGAAGTTCCTCTCCTATCACTGTGATCACGCATGACTGTGATCAAATGCTCATATGAAAGCGGTGTGTTAATCTGATATGTCTTCTTCTTAGTGATCTAAAGTCCAGCACACTTCGGACATCTGTTTGAGCACACGCATCTGATTCAGTTAAGAGGCTCATCGTTAAACTGAGCTGAATCCTGACATTAACCCGTTCATTTGAGCAGAATATTTAAGGTAGTGTTCACACTCATGCTGTGGTTTATTGGTCCACACAAATCATTAAAGAAAAACGTTGGAGATTTAATCTTCCATAAAAGAGTCATGTGCTGCTATAAGAGAAAGACAACTGTTAGATCTTTATGGCAGACTTTATAAGAGTTAAGAACTCGCCGACAGTCTATGAAGTGAATGAAAGGGTCAAAACAGGGGCAGGAAATCCTCATTATCTTCATCAATCATGATAAACGGCACTGTTACAGCACATCTAAAGCCTGTCTCATCTGCAGCGCATTCAAACTTCAATCACAATGTTTCAGACTTTGGGCCATGCCAGAGTGTGGCGGCTGCATTCATACGTCCACAGATGGACCTCACTGATAGCAACTGGACCAGCGTTCATACAAGCCTAAAACATGCATATTAGGTAAATTTAGATCTCTAAATAGTGCATAAATGTCACTCTGTCATTTTCTCTGTATTGGATATGAGATGGGACTATAAACCTGACCAGTTCACCCACAGTCAGCTGACATCTAGATCAAATCCATACGATATTTAAAATAAATGAAGATGAGAGTATTCCAGAAGGTTTGTAACAAATGACTCTTTATTTTGTTGATTTGGAATAATAAATTCATAGTTTATCAAATTTATATAAAAAAAAAACTGGGAAACTTTTAAAAAAGGAGAAGGAAAATATTGACAACACATTTACAGAAGAATTAAGTGGATATTTTTAGTTGATTAAATGGGAAGAATTGGTGGTTTTAGTCTTCTGGAGATTTATAAAGTGGGCATATTTGAGTTTTGAGGGTTAGCTGCAGAAAAAATATTGTTGGCAAGTTGAAGATGATTAAAAATAACTTGGCCACGAGACAAGTGCATTTTCCAAAACACCAATAAAAAATAAAAAATAGACAATATTCAGTCATAAGACAATTAAGTTGTAGATTTGAATTCAGTAATTATTTTTGTGATTAACACTTTTTTTTGTTCATTCACACAGGATCATTTTTACTTCATTCAGAATCTGCTTATAACTATTTTGTTTTTTACCTTTTTTTCCTCTCTCTCTCTCTCGCACATTTACCTCAGGCTGGCTAAATAGAAACCTGATGTGACGATATGGCATATTTGCTTTTCTACCGAAACGGGAAATGTTCCTGTAAAAATCTCGTCCCTCTGCCAACGGTCAAACCAATAAGAAGCTCGATTTAGAAAATATTCACAATAGTACTGCCAGACAGACCCATTCAGTAAACAGACAGAAGTGAAACACAAACTAATTCCCCAGTCTCTGAATCACTGCGTGCTATTAAGACACTTTATACAAACAGTGGCACCGAGTGTAAATATTAACAATCAACAAAGTGTGTTATTTTATCTCCGTTAAATCTGGATCTTCCTCTGTTTGTCTCTCATTTTTAAGCGTGTGAATATGCGGCGTTGTTTGTTCTACCCGGTAACTTGTTTCCCTGAGTCACTGGCGTTCCCTCTTCCAAGAATCTCAACAAAGTGCGTTAGTCATATCTTCCACAAACAAGCGGAACATCAACAGCTGGAGCATCTTGTAAATCTGTTCCAGTTTTGTTCTGAGACCAGAATCACTTTCAGTCCGTTGCATCAATAAACTTTGTCCACTAATATCAATAAACTTTATCCACCAGTAAATAAACTTCATTACTCAACCTGACTGTGCAGAGGGAGGTTTTTCTGTTACTTTCCCCCCCCCACCCCGGCACCCGAGGTGTGTGCGTGCACGCTGTCACAGCGTTTGGAAAGACTGCGAGGATTTCATGTTTGACCACATCCATAAATATTGAAACAAGTTGCCTTTCTTCAAATCTCAGAATACTGAGTCAATATTGACACGGCGAGATCAGGGTGGAGAGAAGCATCCCATACCTGTGCTCCTTCTCTCTCCCTCACACACACACACAAACACACACACACACACGAGCACATACGTGCACAAACATACTTAAAGCCAGACACACACTTTGGTCCCTAACGCTGCGCTCTGAGCTCCCTCTGTTCCCGCCGAGGCAGTCCTGGAAAAATTAATTGCGAAGTTAAACCGACATGAAGCTCCCTTCAGTGACACGTGAGAGCGATCGGACACATGGATACTGAAGGACTCTGAAAGGACGAATTAATAACATTTATATCATATTGATGGAAAAAAAGTCCAACATTTCACCTATGACAAATAAAATCGATATAAACAGCAAGACTGAACTCTGAATAGAGCTCACGCTTCATTTCTGAAATGTTCGATGAGTGTGTGTGTGTCCTTGTCCAAGAGTTTGAGAAATTTCTGCAAATGAAGTTTTTCATGCAAGTGTGTGTGTGTGTGTTTATGCAGCTCTTCTCCTGCCAACGCCAACAAGCTCAGCAGCCAGTAAGCAGGAAGAGAGAGAGGTTCATTAAAAATCCAAATACAGCACTTACATAACCAACAGTTCTGTTCGTCCCAGAACCCCCCGTGCTACAAACACACTCCTCCTTCATCCCCATCTTCTCCTCCCTCCCACGCCTGCTGGCAGAGCCCACCCATCATCCTCTTCTCCTCCTCCCTTAGCAACGGCTCATCTCGGCTCTCCTCCCTTGCTCCCAAACCATCCCGACGCCTCCACCCGCCCCCCCCCCCCCTTATCTGCTCCCTCGATTCCTGCCACCTCCTCCTCACGCTCATCAAACAGCTCCTTCACTGACTCCCACATCATCCGAGCTTCACTTCAAACTTTACATTTCATTCAGCAGGACGACGAACCAGGAATATTAACAAGACTTAAAACACGAAACTTTTGTTTCACTCGCACTACTGAGAGCAAAAAAAAAAAAAAAAAAAAAAAAGACACACTAATCCCAAATGTGTTTTTTTGGTCTCAGGAAAATGCCTTCAGCTCTTTCAGAGGCGGGGTTTCACGTCTCACTGACAGGCATACTGAGGATATGCAGGGCGAGGACGGTGCAGTAAATACGGGAACACAGCAGATGGCAACACAGATTAAGGATTTGGGCTGTATCAGTGACTGTCTGGGATGCTCTCTGCCCCGACTTGATCCGACCAGCCTGTCACACAACCCTCTCATCCAGCAGTTACTCAAAAACGTCGTCATCTTCAGCAGTAGAGATCCCATCAGGCAGCTGTCTCACACACAAAGACCAGTGGTCAATCACCAGCCAAAACCCGGCTGTCAATACGTTAAACAAGCTTCTGGACATAATCGGTTTCAAACATCAGCGCTGCGGACCGACAGCAGGCTGGGAAACACTTCCAGTTGGATTGTGAAGTGACAGTGTGACTCAGCAAAAAGTTATTCAGTCATATAAATTCCATACTTTGTCCTAATTCTGAGGCAATCAGAACTATTTGTACAGAGATTGGCATCAAACTGAGGCAATTTTGAAACGTCTGTCAGTTTTCAGCATTGAGTAATAACTGAAATTCAGTGAAAGGTCGCTTTGTCGTTACTGTGGGGTCCGTCAGCACTTATTGATTAAAGAGCATCAAGTAAGAGTTTTTGGTCTGTCAAAGACTTCAGTACTTACATTTGACGACAACTTTATCTTTACCATTGCTATTTTTATAATTTTTTGTATTATCAGAAACTGACTGTCCACCATTTAAAAAAAATAATTATATAGGACTTTTTTTTTCTCACCTTCCTCGTACATCTTCATCATCATCACTGGTTTTGGTCAAAACTTTTTGAGTTTGTTTATCACAGACAACCACAGAAAAATCAAGACCGCATGAGGTAAAATATTGGCGTAGTTTTATTTTTTCCATAAGCAAGCGTTTTGCTTGCATGTGTTCTCTTCTTTACATTTTAAATTTTCAAACTTAGTGCTGCCAAAGTGTAGTGAACAATTAGAAAGCATTTTAGTGCACAACAAAAATGTCAAACTAAAACAATACGCGGAAAGAGACAAATATAACGAGTAGCTCTGTCATAAACGAGTGACTCAAGCTAAATTCAAAAATAAATTATGTGCTGCATTATTAGCAATTATATTGCAGCCCAGCAAAACACAGCTCCATCAAATATGAGAAAAATATTGGTATTTTGCAAAAACATCAAACTCTCACACCTTACATATTCGGATAAACACACAGTCAGAAATGTATCGGAGAGAAGTCACAGGTGAAGTGACTGTGAAGCTCCCGTGGACTGTCACAGTCAATTTTGACACAAGGGGGCGCTGAAGAGCTTTCCAGACACGCGGAGCTGACCTGAGGAGGGAGTTCAGATGAACCCTTGCTTGGAGTGCTCTCCACGTTCAGGCTGGAGGGCCGCAGAGAGGACACAGGTGGGAGGATGGCGACGGTGGCGGCGGTGCAGCTCGTCACCGTGGTGCTGGTGTGTGTCTGCTCGTATGAGGGCAGCTGGACGCCGGCGAGCGAGGAGCCTTGGTTCCCCCGTGGGAAGAACGATGGGTAAAACACGCCGGTGGTGGAAGGCAGCTGGTGGTCCTGAGAAGCCGCCGTGCTGGCGGTGGCTGTCGACGGGCACTGGCCATGCTGGTGGACGGCGGGCTGATTGACGTACACGTTACTCCAGGGGTAGGACTGGTACGCTGCGATCCCACCTGGGTGCCAGGCCAAACAAATTCATACCGCTTAAGCTTTCTTCGAGATATCTTGTGCCTAAAACCAAATACCCAGTTTGCGTTTCTGTTGAATTGTTCTGCTGCTCACTGCGACTCCCCATTTTCTATTTCATTCAAGCCAAACTCCGGCAGCGTCTTCCAAGATCCCTCTCCAAAATGCATCCACACACACACGTCAATTCCCAACAAGAACACTGGACTTTTGATTTCAGTCGAGAAATAAATTGCTATTAAACTGTGAGGCAACTCTGAATGGATTCTGCTGCACGTTCCTATAAAGTACAAAGCTTTTAAATGTTGCAGATCTTCGATTCACCCACCTGACTGACATCTTCACTGTGAGAGACGCAGCCAAGGCTCGTCAAACGATAAATGGATTCACTTGTATATCGCTTGAGCAGCACCCAAGTGCTTTACATTCACTCATTCACACACCAGCAGAGACAGCTGCCACGCAAGCTGCTCGGTCTGGGGTTCAGTGTCTTTGCCCAACGGCACTCTGACGTGTTGACAGAGAGGGAATCAAACCTGCAACATTTGCAACAACCCCCACTGCCAACACTTCTAAAATCCTAAGCTGCTGTATGTTTTCAATCCTAACACGTCGGCGACTCACCGTGGTGACCGCCGGACTGCGGCACCATTTGCCCGTTGCTCTGCGACTGGAAGTAAGTGTGACCGCCGGCGGAGTACAACACGGCGCCGGCCGAGCTTCCTCCAGGGCCGAAGGTCAGGTAGGAGTTGGGGTCGGGGGGGTTGGGGGTGACGTAGGCCATCCGGGACAGAGGTGGGTGAGGGTGGGGCTGGCTGCTGGGGTAGGAGGTCTGGAGCTGGAAGGGGAAGGAGCTGCTCTGCTGGCCGGACGACAGGTAGTCCAGCTTGTCCATGATGTCAAACAGCGAGCTGAGGACAACACACACGATATTTAATGGGTGACCGACGTACCGTCTCTAAGATTATACATGTTATACCAGAAACAGAATGTTCAAAACCAGAATGGGTCTCAGATTCCTATAAGTTTTGACTTTTTTTCCCCTCTTAATTTCCAGGTAAAATGCAAACTCACAAAAATTTCTCATCATCCAAATCTACTCCTCCCCTCCTGTGCAGGATGAATCCCACCTGATGGTAAAATTGGCCGTGTGAACGGCGGAGTGGTGAGTATAGGTAACACTTCTCAAACACTATGTTACAGCAGGTGTTCTGCAAACACTCCACGCCATGCACAGAAATCACAGATGGAGAGATGACACCAGAAAATACTGCAACAACAATTTCAGCAGCACTGAAATCCAAGGTTAGATTATTTAGTGAACCTAACCTAAAACAAAGTCAGAAGTATAGCAGCATAAATGTTTCACTGAATCCGGACAGTTATAAAAATGTGTATTTTCTAGAAGCGGCATGTTAGAGGAAAGCAAATGACATCATGTTAACTGCAATTAGTTTAACCGTTATTTTCTTAGCTTTCATGAAAACTTGTGTTAATTTCGGTGACATGCTAAACTATTCGCAATGTAAACATATTTGAATAAAGTTCCTCTTTCAGTGCAATCCAAATTTGGATTAACAGCAGCAACAAGAACTTTTTTGTTAATCTATTCAGATGCATTTGTTTTTGTGTCGTCTGCCATGAGAAGGCTTGTTTTTTACTGTTGTGATATGCCACTGTAGCCAAGTAAACATAACCTTGTACACAGTAATTACTGAGACATCTCGCAGCGTGTATTCTGAGAGACTTCTAGGCACCGTCTGAGACGGACTCCCTGCTACTGCTGGCTCCGAGTGAGCCATCATTATATCAGTATTTCACAGGATCGCTCCCTGCCTGCTCTCTGTCCTCCTGTCAGCTCTCGTACTCGTCCATGTTCGAATCACCCCGCTATTCACGACGCACTCGGCGGCTGTGAGCTGAGCTGACCTGGTGTCGGTCTGCAGAGGCTGTGTGTCATGATGGGCTAAGGAGAGGCCGCCCTCCAGAGAGTCCAGGAAGAGAGGCGGCGTGCTGGACGAGGCGCCGAGGAGCGGTGGGTTGGGCGGGTTGTAGGCCGGGAAGAGAGAGAGGCTGGCTCGCCGCAGTGGGGGAGGGCTGTGCATGGGGCGGGGGTGATACTCTGCTAAACCCCCCTGAGATGAAAGCTGGTGCTGGCCTGCATCTCTCACTCCGGCGTGACCTTGTAGATGAAACACACAGATTAAGACAGTGAGATTATAGAGGTCCGGTAGTTACGTTTCTGGTTGATCTTAGTCACAACGAACATTTATCAAGTCTGAACTCATCGGGAAAATAGTGCATGCCGCCAACAAATGTAAGTTATTGCAAACTTAATGGTACAAAATTTTAAGAGACAGTCTTGAGCCTCCCTGGAAATACTTTCACAGACTGAACACACCAACATTGTCTATCTCAAATAAAAAGTACAATAATGAAATTGGCAGCAGATTTAAGGGGGAATGTCAGGTTTAGTGAGCACAAACTCTTTTCAATGTTCAATTGTATGCTTATCTGTCGCGACATTGCTGCAGGAGGAGTCTGGTGTAAAATTACATAAAGATGATATAGTGCTGTAGAAGGAGACTATTCTTTAAATGAAATTAGGAGTTTTTTATTGAAAGAATCACAACAATTCATAATAGTAAGCATATGGCTGCATTGAAATGACAATAATCACTGAAAACAATACATTTTTTCCATTTTCATTCACCATTTTTACAGTATGGACGCTGTTATTGTTGTCGATGTACTTGTAAGTGTGCAGAAGAAAGGGTTTTTTTTTTTCTCGTTTACAGAGATCTGTACCTTTAAAAACATGCTCCACTCTGGAAGCCGCTTCCAAAAAATATTGTTTTCATTGACTCCCAACACCATTGTCGTGTCAAACGGCCAAAGCGCAACTAACATTTGCTGGTTTCACTTGAAAATGCTGCGAGGCAAACACTAAAAAGAGCCCTAATAGCTCCATTTCAACATAATGATATCAAACAGCCAGCTTCAAAAGCCAACAGCAAGCTGCACAGTGAAAATACCATCACTACTTACTTCATTAAAGTGTAAGGATTTGGCTTTCACAAAAGAATGTGCACAAACCTATAGATGCGTGAGCAAAAAAAATGTGACTGTGTATGTTCCTATGCATGTATCTTTCACCACCTGGGCTGCCGGCGCTGGCCAGAGGATTGCTGTAGCAGGGAGGCGTCTGAATGGACATTGTCGAAGCACAAGGCAGCACAGGGGCCAGCTCAGGAAACTTAGAAGCATCGAGACCATGAAAAAGAGTCTTTTTCCTAGTTAAAAATAATAATAAAAAAAAAAGAAAGAAATCAAAACAAAAAAATGACAGTAAATCCCACAACAGAGCAAATGTTAAAAGAACAGACAATGGTGTCGTACTTGTTCGCTGCCAGTGTGGGGTTGATGTGCTGATGAGGGCTGCTGCTGCTGCTGCCGTCAGCTCGATTCTGTTTGGGCTCCACGTTCACCGAAACGGAGTGAGCTTTCCTATACTTTGCCCTGCGGTTCTGAAACCAGACCTGAGAATACAAGAACATACAGAGGAACACGATTTAAAAAAAACAACAACAACAAGGAAACGGATAGTAGCGGCGATAAAGTGGAAGGGGGTGATAACAGAGTAACAGGTGAGGTCAGAGAAGATCGACAGCGCCAACTGACAAGGTGAGAAGATTACTTTCACAGTTAGCTGACAAGTTTCTTTTTCCTTCTCAGAGGCAGCCAAACCCAAAATGGTGTGAAATTTCTTAAAGATCAAAGCGGGGAGATGACAGGCTGACCATAATTCTCTGAGGTGTGACACCGACTGAAGCAGCGATGACTTTCCTCCTCTCTGCGTCGGGATAGTGATCCTCCTGGAACAGTGCCTCCAAATGCTCTATCTGATCTGCGCTCAGGTTTACACACACACACACACACACACACACACACACACACACACACACACACACACACACACACACACACGATGGCAAACATAAAATTGAGGTCAAAGACCATGATCGCCAAATGTGACCACGCCTGGAGAAACAGACACCTTCCAGACTCACCTGCTCTGTACAGCGTCCGCGATTTCTTCCTTGGAGCAGGCGGCAGGACGCCGGGGTCCACGGTCTCCAACCCTGACAGCAGGTTGAAGCTGAGGGCCTGGCCGCGGCCCCTGGAGCTGTAGCGAATGGAGCGTCGGGTGGAGTAAACCCGTGTTATTTCCACCTGTGGCCAGAAACATTGTCCGCACATTACCTTTCATTCAATTACTTAAAAAAAAATTAATTCTTATCAAATAGTTCCTTAATGCCCTGGCATGTCATTTCTTAAAGATGTGCGCAACAGTGATTTTCAAAACGCAACTGAGGTGAACAGGTGTGCAGTTAAGTGTTACAACAATGATTTCCAAAAAATAAGACGAGCTTGTTCCGACTACAGTGACTGAGGAATTAATTTCCAGTGTGGTCTATGGACCTGCCATATGTGACAGTGCACTGCCTATACTCCAGGGCTGCAGCCAGCAGGTGATCATTTTTCTCATTTTCTGCTAATTGCTTGGTCTATTAAATGTCACAGTGTATAGAAAACGGCCACGGCAATTATCGAGGGCCCAGGGTAATTCTTCAAATTGTTCACTCTGTGAGGCAGGCGGACAAAACCTAAAGGACATCAAATTATCCCTAATTTAAAAAAAAAAAAAAAAAAAGAGAGAGCAGCAGATTAGACATTTACATTTGGAAAAAGATGCAGCCTTTATATTTTTGTTTGGAAAAAAAAAACAAAAACAATAACTTTCTCATCATCCTGAAAACATGGACCAAAAATCAAGGAATCATTCATTTTCTTCAATATATTAATGTCTTAAATCTATGTGATACAATAACAGCGCACCAGGAGACAATAACGCAGGGCAGCTTCCGCCCACCTGGACCTGCATTAAGAATGCTCCTTGTTACTGTACTAACTCATAAATACCTGACAGAAAATGTCTACAAAGTGACACAGAACTGCGTTTGATTATATTTTCCAGTGTTCACCACTGACTGCCATCGACGAGTGTGTTTGTACTGTAACTTGGCTTCTGTGGTGTGTTCGTGCGCTTGACCAAGGGCATGCAGCAGGGCAGATAGCGAGCATAGAGCCAATATTATATACTGTTCTGCAGGAACTGGCAATTATTGGAGCACGCCCACTCGCATGCACAAGGTCGAGTAAATGCACACAGCTCTGGATATCTATAGAAGTGCTGTGGAGACTAAAATCCCAGATTGGTGCTTTCTGACAGACAATTACAGCTGAAAGCCCCTCGGTGTGCTTCTGCAGCCTCCTCATGTTTCCTTCAGAAGCCAGTAATTCAGTAACAAAGGAACAAGAAAGATTTCAACTAACTATAAGACACCTCCCATCATCAGTTCAGGATGGCTCGTAGTGGCGCTACCTGCTGTTTGGAAAGCACACTTGACATCTGGTTCCTGTTCTGGCTGCTCTCTACATCCAATATTTGCTATAATATCTTAGAGAATGATAATGATATAATATACAAATATGGTATTTCAAGGGAGAACAATCGGTGCATATTAAATCCCTGAAGTCTACGAAACATGATCATTTTAGTTCAACTACACTCACCTGTCAGTTTCCAGCAGCCTACATAGAACGACTGTATGGAATGCCTTATTAAAACAAACCACGTTTTCATAATTCCATCTGTGTTATTTGTTACTCCTATGTTTAAAGTACGGCCAAGTTGCTGCTAACTTAAGTCCATCCACAGCTGGAGTTGTGAGTATTTCAAAGTTAGAACACATCAAAGTGTGTGCCTGAGGTCACTGCGTGACTTATTTTGCAATAATGTAAGGCAGGCAGATAAAGAACTTTTCTGTGGTTCTGTGTCTTTTTCAGATGTCTGTTGTGTTAAGTGTGAATGAAAATATTTGCATTTCATGGCTGACATCAATTGCAAGCGACAGTGAAATTAAACCGAACTCACTGAGGAGGAGTGGGACAACTTTTGTCAAAGCTTGGATGAATTGAGTAACCGTAAACCAAGTAAGATGTGTGAGATTAACTGACATCGAAAGCTGAACACACAAAAATCATTATGACTTGAATCAATCCCAAATCTACTCTGTCACTCTAAACTCATTTAACTCTTTGTGGATATCCACATTTCATATTTAAAACATTCAAATTGTGACGTGCTCTGTTTTTTGTGTGTAATTTCGCCAGCTTACGTACGCTTGTTGCAGAGCTACGGTGAAACTCAGTCATCTACTGATACCACACAACGCCACACTGAGCCATATATTCAAACACAGGATCCCATTTTTATAGCTGCGTCGTTAAAATTGCACCAGGTTGTAGGTGTGCATCATTCTATTTGCAAATGACGGTATTTACAGACGGCAAACGAGCTATTATAAACCTGTGAACTCTCACTAGAAGTGTATGCCAAGCTGTCAGGGCGAAGCAGCATTAGCGGTTATAACACTGCACTTTTCTTTAATACACTGAGGATTAGGGGTGTGACGAGACACTCAGCTCACGAGACGAGCTGAGACACGATATTGGGGTCACGATCACATGACGAGACAAGCTTTCCACTTTACCTTAAGACAACTAAAATGACAAAATATATGACTGAAAAAACAGATGTTTTTTATTTATTTAACCGAAACAATACAGGTGCATTTTGTGTAGAGGTCTAATGAGGGAACCCTAAAATCCAAGCAGCAGTGTCCCCTGGAGACAGGGGTCTCTTTAGACAGGCAGGCTATGAGGAGTAAATGGAGGACATATGGAGTTCATTGCTGGAAATGAATTGTCAAAAATCCCAGAGGAGACATGCAAAAAGCTGCTGAGTAATTACAGAAAGACTTTGATTGCTGTAATAACTAATGGAGACTTTTCTATTAATTATTGATAAGGGTGTGAATAATTTTGGACATGCCACAAGTTTGATTTTTTTTCCCCACAATGGTGCTTCTTGTACATCATCTTATTAACTTTTGGAAAATGCCAGTATCACATCGCGTGAATAAAAAAAAATAAATTTTTGGTTGAATAAAAGTAACTTTGATCCTGAATTTGCCTGGAATATGAATAATTCCGGGGATTAATGTGTCTGCAATCACAGGACTTTATGAAATTAACTCAAAACGATGTGGTTCATACGCCAGGCCCTTAGGGGGCGGTGTAACTAACTCTGTACAGAAATGTACCGGAGAAGAAGACACGGACCACAGCGCTTCACACTCTGCTGCTGTGAAAACAAACGCAACACAAGAAGACGATGCTTTATTAAACCAAGAAACATCATTAGCTTCTGCAGGACTTAAAAACTGTATTTTGACCGCATTTTGGCTGTTTTCCTGTCCGTTCGGATTGGAATTTGCCAGAAAAACTAGTCCGTTGTCCACATTCGGCAAGGTGTCCGCTCTGTTAGGTGTGTGCTCACAAACTGATAAGCAGGCAGCTTTTCACTCGAACGAGAAAATCTCGTCATGATCTCATCTTGCGAGATCTCGTCACACCCCTACTGAAGATGGAGACAATATTTTGATGTTATGGGGAAAAAAACCTCACTACTGCAGAAAGTCACAGTTTGCAAGTGTGATCATGAAGTGCGACGGAGTCTGCTGTGACAGTTTTAGTCAGAAATAAGGCGGAAAAGCACAAACTGAGAGACGTGGGAGTGAATGAGCTCTGCTCACCTCGAGGGGCCGGGGGCCCTGCTGGGGGACACTGTGAGGTGGAAGGGGGCTGTGGGGCCTTTTCGTCCCGTGTGGTTGAAGAGGAGGAGGAGGAGGAGGAGGAGGTGGAGCGGCATTGTGAGGAGGAAGAGGAGCAGTAGTAGGCTGGATTGGGACTGACGTCTGTGAGGAGTACAGCAGGGGGATTGGAACCGAGGGACAGTACAGCCCAGTGCCCCCCAAACTCACATAGACCGGCTCACAGGAGCTCATCCGGCCGATGGGTTGTTCCACCTCCGAGCTCGTCACGGAGACCTCCTGCATCAGACTTTTCCCCTTCTCCTCTTCGCTTCTCTCTCTCACACGCTCCATTCCCCTCCGGCTCCTCACCGGCTGCTTCTTAGCCTGCTTCTTTTTACTCTTCATCTTCTGCTTGTCTTTCTGTCGAAAACTTGTTACTTTGCTTTCTGGTTGATCAGAGCCGGTTTTCTTGGTGTTCTCAGTCTCGATGTCCTCCATCTGCACCTCCTGTGCCTCCTCCGCTTCCAGCCTACTCTCAGGACTCACCTGCTCCTCCTCCTCCTCTCCCGCTGTCACCATCACTTCTTTCTCTGACACAACAACTTTCTTTTCTCTATCGCCCTCCCCCTCCTTTTTTGCTTGCTGGAGCTTTTCTCCTGCATCTTCATCCACCCTCTCGATAAACACTTCCTCCTCCTCCTCTTCTGTCACTCTCTCCTTCCTCCTCCTCCTCCTCTTCTTCCTCCGGCCCATCTTCCCCCGATACTTCACCGTCTCCAAAACTTCCAGTTCCTCACACAAAAGGCTTGGACAGTCTGAAACACAGTGAAGTGAGAGGCTGACTTTCTGTCCAGCTGAGGTCATGTACATGAGCAGCAACTGAAATCCCTCATTTATAGCTTATCTCCACAAAGAGGTGACTCAGGAGTCTTCGCCGAGCTGAAACCTCACATCTACTTTATTATCTCAATCTTTCTTTTTATGGTTCCCTCGACACGGATCAATTCATGATGACTCCCTGCTCATCACTGACATCACACGCATTTATCTCTTCAAAAGGAACGCACATTTTCATGAAACCGCTCAGAGAAAAGTTCTCTTTGCTGAATCCTGGTCCTGGAGGCCCGCATTCACACACGGTTTCAATGTGTCCTTGTTTCAACACACCTGATGGTAATGACTGGCTCATTATCAGGCTTTCAGCAGAGCTTCATTGTGATACAGTCTTTAAATTCAGGTGTGTTGGGATACATTGAAAGCATGGAGGACTGCAGCGATCCAGGACCAGGATTCCCCACCTTTGATGTAAATGAAAAGCCAATACGAACATCACCATTTGGAAAGAGGACTTCTAAATAATTCATTATCTTTCATTATCCTGCATGAGCAACACAGGCCTAATCTCATCTGCATTGATGACAATGCTCCAGCTCATTGAGGTGGGATCACACTGGGGTACCTCAAATGGAGTGGCCTGCATTTTCTCCATGCCTGAATCCCATAGGAAAACCTTTAGGCTCAGCTGAGTTGCGAGGTAGAAACCAGCAACTCTGTACCCCAGAACCTCAATGACCTGAGGGCCGCTCTTCAAGAAGAGTGGGGCGTCACGTCTCAGTCGACAGAAAATCGAACTGTGAACAAGAGATGACGCTGTGAAGCTGTAAGTGATGCTTAAGGACATACGGCGAATTACTGAATCATTGGCATTTTTTGTTGCGCCATACTCACCACCATCTTTGACTTTTATTTCAATTAATTGCTTGAAATAAGGAAATCAGGCATTGCATGTTTCTACTGACATGCCCTACTTTCAGAATATATCATTGGAGCATAAACTTTTTGTGTTTTCCAAAAAATTCACCCGACAATCAAATATCCCATATTTTAATGTATTATGTATTCAAAACCTGTTTATATCTTTTAATATTGGAATAAATTAAGTGTTAGTCACTTTTTCAGCAGGAGGCTGCCTAGAAAATGAGCAATGTTGTGTTGGACGCTTCACGTGCTCATGACCTGCCTGTCGAGGCCCTTCTGCTTTGATTCAATACAGGATATTTAACTTCATGTCAGTGACTTTCACTTTGACAGTTTGTGCCTCTGGAGGCCGTAAATATCGATCACGGCACCAGACGAGGCGCGCGCCCTGCAGGGAACCTGCCCCACGCCATCATCAGAGGAGTTATTTCCCTCGCGCCTCCTGCGTCACGCGCTGACCCGCAGGTGGAGCGAGACCTGATAATCGTCGCGCGCTCGCGAGGAGCCGCTGCCAGCAGTGACTTAATTAGTGTCCCAGCTGTGCAGCGCCTCGCGCCGCCTCACCTGCCCGTTAATTAACTCCACGCGGCTAGCTGCGGCTAAAACAGCTACCCGGTCCCCGGCTCCTCGCGCCACCGGGTCGCCGGTGTTAATAAAGGGGAGTTTTAAAAGAGTCCCCGCGGGGGGGACGAGGCAGCGGCCCGGGGAGCGGCTCTCACCGGAAAGTGGAAGTCTTTCAAAGTTTTCACATTGATAAGGAGTGGAGGCAGGCGTGCCCGCCATGCTCCGCAGGTGGAAACGCCACAACAAGCCAATAAGCCAATAAAACAATTAAACGCTGCCCCGCGGGAGTCCGTCCTTACCCAAATTCCCTGCTGAAGCTCTGTTGTCTTGGTCCATGGCGACTCACGCCACCGGGCAGGCCAATAAACTGCTGATAATGACCAATTAAGGTCGGTGGGTCACGCCGAGAAAGGCCGCAGGACCGAGGTTAACGAGGTTGATTGATTGAGCGGCGTGACGGCAAATCGTCACGTGAAGAGGTGAAGTCACGCAGCCAATCACGCACGAAGCACCTATTAACCACGTGACAGTCATTAAGCCATCCTCATTGTGCAGGATTTCATTTGAAGACGGTTTCAATCAAGCTCTATAACTCAAAAATAATAACTATAATTTTTTCAGATTTTGTTTAGATAGTTTTATATGTCATTAGGGATCTTTGTGTTACGATGTGTGGAAGTCATGAATTATTGAAAATACTCAAATTACCGTGATTGAGTGATTTCCCCCCCCCCCCCCCCACACACACACACACACTCTCACAATTTACACAATATGATCTAATTTACTGCAATAACCCACTAACCTTCTTCCACTGACTACACCCACAACCTGCACTGCATTAAATCTTATATTCTGCAATTAATGTATTGTTTTGAGTGAGAACAGTCCTACTTTATGTCTTCATTACATATTTTTAAATAAATTAGTTTTGTATTTTAGTGTATATTTTCTAGGCCTAGGTACATTTAATAGAATGTCTGCTTTTGACACAGTGTAAAAAATTAAGTTTGCTGGGTACTTTTTTAATAATATTAAACAAATATTATACGAATATTAACTGAATATTATGCATTTTATCCAGTTGCGGTCCATCCCAGCTGACAGTACAGTTGGCAGCAGCCTGCAGGTCCATCACAGGGCAGGTTACATCTCTGTTTAAATCTTTAACGGCTATGCAGGTGACATCAATATTCCTTGGGGATTTTCATCCATGATAAAACTGTTTATAGGTGTGTTTTTGAAAACCAGCAAAGCATCAATGCGATATGAAAAAAGAAAGCAAAATCAAGAAGTGTATTCTTTATCGATGATGCCAGGAATGATGTGTGTATCATCTCTCAGAAAATGCCCATTCTAGCCAGTTTTTTGTTGCTGCCGTGAGATATGGTATCTCAACAAAAATCTTTGTTGCACAAGCATAGTTCTGTGAATCATATCACTACCAAACTGGTGCAAGTTATTAAGATAAAAATTATTCAGAGACAAACTTCGATGATAAAAACAGGTGGAGTGCAGCTTTTTGGAGGATGATGTACTACAACTTTTTTTTCACAGAAGTGATTAAAAAAGTTGCTGTTGCCTTTCACAATCTTGTTGATGCAGACATTCAGACTGAGAATCACTGCTGTGAGTCGAGGATAAACATTGCTCGTCCATTGATAAGTAAGACACATATTTCCTACTCAACACACCTGAAAGTGAATAAAAACAGCTTTTCCTTTGCTGCAGTTGTACCTTTCCTTCCCACCAGATGGGGTACTGGTCGGACGTGGGCCACATCAACCTGCCCTGTCTATCCCTGCTCCTCCATTCAGCTCTGCCTCCCTCCTCCCTAACCACAGGAGGATCATATACCTCGCCCCCTCAGTCGCATGTGGAAGCATATTTCCACATCAGCAGCGCCCGGTAACCAAGGCCGGGACGGCCTGTTTGCTTCACAGGATGGAGGGAAGGCCAGCTGCAGCCCCCACAACTCCTCCACATCAGGTGACCTTGGTCTCATCTGCTGGGATGCTAAGAATGCGAAGTGAGGATCATAAATGATTTCCCTCCCTGTGTGCACACAGATTCCCCACGGAGGGCTTAATTATTTCAGCGCACAGTACATTTTTATGTGATAACTTGAGAATAATAACATCAATGTCTGCATCTCCCTCGAGGTCCCACGGAGCTAACTGGTGTAAATAGAGTGTTAAGAGGCTGTGATGATATATACATTTGCACTATCTCTGTCATAAACCCGGCTGCGCGCAATGTCAGTGGGTCAGAAATGGTATGTAGGCCGAGCTAATGCTGGAGTGCGATAACACACACGCACAGACTCGGTGTCTCCACAGAAATACTTTTGAAGGTATGTTACCAAAATATATTTATCCACTGTTTCCAAGCACTTCACTGCCGAGTCGTGCAAGGACACACGGCCTCAGTGTTTGAGCAGCGAGAGGGGAGCTGAGTCAGAGTAAAGTTTAAAGGAGCAGTTTTACCCACAACTTTACGGAAAACACATTTTCTCACTAACCACATCTGACCTTACAAATACTTTTGGCGTTGTGTTTCTTTGTTTTAAGCTATCAAAATACAATGAGGACAAATACACTCACTCCACCATGCCTGGAAGAAAAAAAAAAAACATTTAAATGATTAAACAGTAGTGTGTGCTTCCAGCAGCAGCATCCTGGAGGATATTCTTAAGGCCACAATGACATCAGCTTTCAGTGGAGTGATTCTGCCACCAGAAGCTGTAATGCTGATGGTCTGTTTACTGCGAGAGCAACAGTAACCAGGACACATGCGTCCACAGAGAAAGATTCTGCTGTTTCTGAATGCGGGCTGTAATCATTATGAGCACCACCGACTGTGCTGAGGTGGAGGCAGAAATGCCGGAGACGGAAAACAACCTGACTGTGTGAAAAACATGTCTGTTTTTGTCCTTTTATTGACGGTAATTAAGAGTAAATGGCATTTACTCATACAGCAGATTCAACCCCTCTGAGCAGTCTCAGTGCGCCATTACATGACCTTTCTCATTCATTCATCCATTCACACATTAACGCTGATGGCTGCAATGCAAAGAATGGAAGGAGAAGATGACCTCCTCTGACTCGAATTAAATAGTATTTATCCATGGAGAAATTTTACAAACTGCGACTTTACTGCGGAGTGGAGATAGTAGCATCAATGAAGTCAAAGCTTTTGAACTTTACTCCAAACATAAATATTAAAATGTATCCTGAGGCTCGTTTGATGTTTCATGTGGTGAGAGTGAATGTTCTGATCTGCACTCGCACACCTCCTGACTTTTTCCAGATCTTTATTGTGAGCATTTCTAAACCAAACATTGATAAAAATGCAATTTCTGCCATTACAAAAACTAATTTATCTATTATCTGCACTCGGGAGGAAGATCGAATGTTTCAGCGAGCTCCAGCTGACACAGAGTGAGAGAAGCACACACTGTCAGGCGATTGGAAACACAGGACGCCTCACACACACACAGTCACTCTCACATTGGAACCTACAGGCATTTTAATATTGCCAGTTTAAACTGGATTTTTTTTCTTTGAGAGGGAACTCACATAGCCATAAGGAGAACATACAAAATTCACTGAAGGAGCCAGTCCAACTGAGTCAACATTTGCAGCTGTGCAGCGCTTTTTAATTATCTATTATGACATTTCTTCAAGTAAGAACAGATCTGCAAATTGTGTGAGAAAGAGAGTTTGTATTTGAAAATAAAAATTCATGATCACATTAACAAACTAAACTGGATCAGCTTAACCTTTGGATGCTTTGAATTTCACAGGTTTGTTGCATTTTATTAAGTTTAATTTGATTAATAGTGGATTTGTTAGAATGGTGACGTGACTAAACTACAAAAGTCAACTGATGTTGTTGGATAGATTTTAGTGGGAACAAATGCAGACGACCGGGATCTAGGTAATGCTTTTCAAACCAGCAGGACTAGAGGGAACGTAACTACGCCGAAGAAACCATATCTTAAAGGAGTAGTTCAACATTTCAGGTTCAGGCTTTTTCATTTTCTCTCCAAAAATGAGAAGACCAAAGTCTGACAGCTTTGCTTAAAGTCTGGAAACAACACTCAGTCCAGAGATAAAGTCAGGCTGTCTGCCCACTTCATGAGGCGGAACAAACACTGCAGTATCAGTAACCAAAAAAAACTACAATTATTACCCTCACTCTGATACTTGTGTATATTAAACTGAATACATACGCAAGATTTTTCTCTCTTCAGAAGACATTGCTGTCAATGCACAGCACTCACATGACAGAAGCTCGCATCTTCTCATGTATCTCTGCAGAAATTGTACAACCAAAATAAAGTTCTCGGTAAATCGGAACTACAGTCAGGTTGATATGAGTAATACAGACATCACCAAGTGTTTATGGGACTGGAAAGAAGTGTTGAGAAGGCGCAGACTTCAAGAGCCAAGAGAACTCTTGAGGAGTAGACTTGATACCAAGGGCAAAAATGAAAATGACAGCCACGTTGATTTATTGAATTTCATTAAAGCAAAAGATTAAAAACACAAGAGGACGCAGGTATACCCAATCAGGTTTTTTTTATTTGGAACAGAGTGGCAGATTAGTGACAGGGCGGTGGCGTGGAGGATCCGCCTCCTCTCGCTCACTCAGCCAATGACAGAAACTCAGCCTTAAAAAAATGCAAATGTATAAAAACAGGAATGGGAACAGCAAACATAGAGAAGTGTAGCCTCCACTGGGCTTCACACACACGCGCGCGCGCTCACACACACACACACACACACACAGGCACATTCAGACTACTCACACACACATACAAATTTACCCTCGTTCTCTCACAAACACACGTCTTATTTGGCTACGCAGGCTTTGATGGGTACAAACGCACGTTTACACTTTTGACAGTCACTTTAGAAAAGACAGTACGTGTTAAGATCATTCCTGCCTGTGAGAAAGTGGCTGCGCTGGCTGTCCATCTGTCCTGCGGCAGAGAGACAGACAGGTAGACGAGTCAGACAGACAGACAGACAGACGGTGAGAAGACACAGTCACTGTGTGTGATAGCCACCGTGAGGGGCAATCTGCCCCACATTCAGCAGTGAACGGACAAAACACACACACGCTCACACACACGCACACACACACACACACACGTCGACAGGCTAGTCAGTGTACACAAGAGTCTGCTGTGAAATACCAAGGTGAAGCACTCATGCATACGCACACACACAGGTGGCAGGGTTGGATGAGGTGCAGACACACACACACACGCACGCACGCACACACACACACACAGGTACTCTCGCACTGGTGAGGGCGGGCAGGTGACTTTACACACAGGAGTGGAAGAGGTGTGTTACCTGTCTGTGGAAGAGCGTGGGAACTGCTGGAGAAGGTAAACACACACTCGACCACAGTACATTCCAGCTTAGACTCACCCCTCTTTTTCTCTCAGACACACACGGACGAAAACACACACACACACACACACACGGGCATCCATACACATCCAGACGAGTATATTTTTGACTCCCATGCATTTTTGTTCTACAGTACTGAGTATAATTGAAGCTACTAGCCCAGTCGCACTGGTGTGGTTATTGTTACAATCTCTTAGATAGAAGCACAGCCCTCCTGTCTCCTCACGTCCCCCCCTCCCCGTCCCTAAAAATGGCCCCACAGCAGGTCAAAGTTGGCCGAATAAATGCTAATCCCTCTCGCGACCGAAGCTGTAACGACAAATGTATTGATTGTGCCTGAATTAGCACACGTGGGCGCAACTTCCTGCATAGGACATACTCTTAGTGTTTCACCGAAGACCCTCAACCCTTTCCCCGATACCCCCTCCCACCCCCAAAACAGAGAGCAGATGGGTGGAAGAAAAAGAAAGTGAGGCATGCAGAGGAATGCGTGAGAGTGTAGCTCGGAAGGAGGTGACCGAATGACGGGATGACCGGAGATGGAGTTGTGCTTTTACACAAACAGACCAAACGTCAAACCAACCTGCAACTTACTGATAACTAATCAATAACATATTGAAACCACCTGATCTCGCTCAAACCACAAGTGACGACTATCACGATGAAGATGACGATGATGATGACGATGGGGACTGATATGTCTGAGTGATTTACAGTATGTTTAACGTCAGTGTGGTGTGTTTATATGTGAGGTTTTTTTGTCTGCAGGTGTATGTGTGTGTGTGTGTGTGTGTGAGTGTAAGAGTGTGTATGCGTGCATGTGACACGAGCACAGCTCATCTAAAGTGATGGCAGATGTGATGAATAAAAAACTCTTCATGATCATGCAGATGGTTAGTGACGCCAGAAAGGATACGCTGATATTTACATATAAACTTTTTTTGTTTTAAACTGCTAAATACACATCCTCCTGTTTCAGTATTATTATTATTATTATCACGGCATTATTATTATCATCATCATTATTATTATTATTATTGTTGTTGTTCACCATCCAGCCCAGAACGAGGATATATTATTGATTATTATTACTATCCATAACTAGTCTTTGTACAGCATAGAGGAGCAGAGGGGCCGCCTGCTCGGTGCAAACCTGGGTGCGACCGGCTCGCGATTCCACGGCGGCTCCTTGTCACCGTGGAACACGACGAGGGTCCGGCACCGTTTTCTGGTTGGCCGAGCACAGAGAGAGAGGTCAGAGCCATCTTCGATTATCGTGTGTGTGAGTGTGTGTGTGTGTGTGTGTCTGTTAGCGTGCGGGAAATGTCTGCGTGTGTGAGTCGTCTGCATGTCTTTAAGCACCGGAGGGATGGAAGGCACAAAAGAGACCTTTCCTCTCACCTTTGACCCTGGGCTCTGTGCGGCCAACCAGACGAGTGTGTCGGTTCTGCTTTGCGAGAGCAGAACCTGCGAGAGGCAGAGCGGAGCTCTCTGCCGCCCTCTTATCCCCGTGTGTGTCCCCCAGCTCACCCCTCTCCTCTCCTCTCACTTTTAAGCCTTTTCATTCGCTCTGTAAAAACAGAAGAGAAACTTTTTTTTGTGTGCTGAAAAACACAGGGTAAAAGCTTGTGTTTTGTTTCCTTTTTTTTTTTACAAAATAATCATATCATTACATACAGAACAAGAGAATCTGTAGAATATTAATAACAACATTTACTTTAAAAACATCTTGTGTGTATGTGTTATTTTTTAGAATATATTTAGGTTTTTTTATTCTTTTTTTTTTTGTCCTCTTTTTTTCTTTCATTTTCATTGAAAAGAAAGTCCCAAGTCCGCTGAGAGAAAGGCGCTCTCAAGTGTTTTGGAGACGAGAGGAGAGAGGAATGACGAGAGACGAGCAGATGAGGGGGGCGGGGGGGGCCGACGAAGAAGAGGAGGAGGAGGTGGGGAGGGGGGGCGTTTTCAGAGTATCTTTCTCTCTTCTCTCGCTTGCTCTTCCTCTCTCCCTTGGCGTGCAGAGTGTCTCTCTGGCGAACGAGGGTTATGCGTAGAACTCCTCCTGCTTGTCTGGTTTCTGGTAGGTGACCGTGGCCTGTTTGGGCTCCTCCAGCGTGTAGCTGCCCTCGTCCTTCTTCTTCATCCGGTACACCAGCAGCATCACCAGGAAGGCGGCGAACAGGGCGCCGACCACGCCGCCCACAATCACGGCTGCAGCGGGGGAGAAACAGAACAGTTAGAATTCTACATTCACAGTAAAAAAAAACCAAAAAAACAACCAAATACTAAAATACCACTAAAGCGTTTGTTGAGTCCTGCAGCAGACTACAACACGACACGAGACTCAATTAAAAACACATCTCGCCTTGAAGCAGGCAAAATTCCTCTGCAGCTTCACGACCACCTTGCTCACAGACTGATGAGTCTGCATGTGCCAACATATATTCCGCTGCTGCCAACAGACTCGTGCAAAACTGCAGCCCTGCAGCGCGACGTCGTATTTTCACCGAGTGGGGCTGGTATAACCAATCCGCAGGAATTTAACTTTCTTCGATCACGTTGCTAATGAACCCCTTGCTGTGTGCAGTTATGAAAATGGTTAAAAAAAAAAAAGTCCTTGCTCGTTAAAGTAATTGGCATGGATGCCAACGCAGAAAACAAATGGGTGTTTTCCAAAATACTTTGGTTTCCATTCACTGTGAAGGGCGTGTTCACCGTTTATCATTTTGTTTACCCTGTTGCTGCTGAGGGTATTTAAAATACCACCGTGCACTGTCACAGCAGACACATTCACCCTCCTTGACTGAATGCACCAATTTGTTGATTGGAACAATTTTCCCACGATTTCGATTTTTTTTTTTTTTTTTCCCTTCACCATCTCTGATTTTATCGTGAAAGACAGCCGTGACACTGCACTTGTGAAATATTTGAAAAACCCTTTCAAGACGTGAGGCAGCGCTCGTCTCCGAATCCATTATGTCACCTGATATAAAATCTTCATTACTGTCACTGACCAAAGCGCAGATCTCAGTCACGCTTGCAGTATGGATCCAAAGACAACCGGCCGACGTGTCAGCGCGCCGCTTTGATCCGGGCTTACATGTTTCGACAATTCCTGGATGGATTGCCGGGAATTTTGGCACTGACGTTAATGTTGCCCCCAGGACGAATTGTTAACAGCCTCAGCGATCTCATTACTTTTCATCATCATCAAGTCAGGAATTATAATTCGCCCAGAATTTTGGTATAGAAGCGAGTGTATATTATGATGGCGCGAAGGGCAGAATCATGCCGTCTTTGATGAGGAACAACGTGAAGGAACCAGAAGCGTGATCAAAGGAGCCAGTAAATAGAGGGCTGGGTAAAAAAAAAAAAAAATTCAGCATGGATCAAAAGAAATAACCAGCAGAAACGTCAAATATCAAAAATAATCTGTCAAAATTTAAAGAGGGAAAATAGTAGGTTTGAATCTACTAGATGGAAAATGAGGAAAGTGACTAGATCTGCACTACAGGTGAAGGCTACTCTAAAATCTGTTGCCTCCTGCTCTTTACCGATGACCAGGAAATCAGCGAAAACCACCGCCAGCAGTCCACCAATCAGAACAGCTGAGGGAGAGACAGAGAGCCAGTCAGGTTAGGAGAAGTTGGCTGCTCCCTAACTTCTCTACAGCAGCTCTGTGGGATAAGAGAAGGGGGCACTTGAAAAGGAATTGGATTTACCCAGAGGGGAAATGATGAGAAAAAAAAAAAAAGGAGGGGTATAGAAAGGAGACGGAGAGGGGGTTGGATAACCCAAGAGGAGGATTGCTTGTTCTCAGCGGGTCAAAAGGGGCTAAGCAGCACATTCACTTATGGTGATGAATCTGCGCTACGTGAACGCAAGGTAATGCCGGGTTTTCCTCCGCAGCTCGCTGAAAGCGGGGAAAGAATACAGGAGGCAACGGGGAGAGCGAGTTCTTTGGCGATTACTGAGCGACTGATTCTACTAAAATCACAAGCGACAGACGAGACAAACGCAGGGCTGAAGGGCGAAAACCCGCATTAGCGCGGACTTCATTCTGAAGGTACTCTTACCTATCAAGACCTCTTTCCTCTCCAAGATGTTCTTCTGTGGCAGCTGGGCCGCCGAGCTCCCCCCGTCCACCGAGTTTCCGATCAGGTCGGGGTCCACCGGCATGACGCCCCGGCCCAGGCCGTTGCGCCGGTCGTCGCGGATCTCGAAGTCCCCGCTGGGCCCCGCGGCGCCCACCTCGTTGTTATTCTCCTGAGAGAAGCAGGGAGAGCGAGAGAAGTGGGACTAATGACAGATAATTTACATTTGATGTAATCACATTTGTTCCACCGAGTCGCCGCGCTGAAACTCATCCAAACCCACACACAGAACTTTCCATGGCACAAGCTCGCTTTTCTGAACAATGAGCCCCTTGTCTGTTCTGCTTTGGCAGAAAGTCTCATGTTGTCCAAAATGTATACACACTTCATAAAATCCGGCGGCTCGGTTTCACAGTGGAAAAAAACCAGGCGGATCTAAACACACCGAGCTTTTAATGCAGAGCCGCTGCAAACAACCAGAAGCACAGCAGTCGGAGAAATGGCTCGGGCCTGTAAATAATTAAAGTGTTGGTGGCAGTCGGAGGAGAAACTGGGTATTTAACCTCAATGCTTTATTGGTACTGTACAAAACGAGTCCATTAGAAGAGGATTAAAAAAATAGTATGTGGCTATTTGGCCAGAATTTATTACTTCATTTGTTTCTTAATGCATCTGAAAAAAAATATATCTACATACAGTATATATATATATATGTATATTCAAATTATCATATTTAGAAAATGTTTAACTATGCAGTCCTCTATCCAATAATACATCTAAAATGAACAGTAGCCAAAGGATTTTCAGTCATCTGTTACTTCATTTGTGGAATTGTGAAAAATTGTGAGTGTATGGCTCATTTTTTGAAGTCTCTCCAAACATCTGCCTGGTGAAAATGAGTCAGGTAATCACCTGCTATAATAGACACTCTGCATATAATGAGAATAGATGTGTTTCTCTGCTCTTCCTCCTTTTTTTTTTCTCCACACTGAAAAATGACTGTCGATAATGTAGCAAAAATAATCATGATTATCGTGTCCTTTAAATCAAATGAGGCGACGCCTTATATTTAGTTAATGCCACTGGGAACCGCGGGCAATAAAAACCAGAACTGCTGTTTGCGTTAATCGGATGCTTTCAATTTCAAATATCATCTAAGCTTTATAATTCTGCTATTCATAGCATATCCGATTTCATAGAATAATTAAGTTTTAACCTCCACTTATTTCTTTTTAACACGATTTCTTAACAAAAGCTTAAAGTAAAAGCACCATTCACTGTTTTTTTCCAGCCACTATACGTCTGCTCGTGGATCATCACGTTACAGAACAAATTCCCTCCAGTTGGTGCGAAGCATCGGGGCGTCGTTAAGGACCATCCTTCATGGTTACTTTTGGCTGACAGTGTTTGTCGATGCTTGATTACCGCCAGGTGGGACGCGGTGACGTTCGAAATGATGTGCGGATGACTTCCGGGAAACGGTGGAAACTGAAAGCGGCGAAATCCGAAAACTTACAAGATTTTAATCACTCCATCACCAATTCTCCGAAGGGACGGCGCCACGTGTTTTAATCCACCATCAGTTCATTCCCATGAACAGCATCTGTTCCTAACTATGACGCCCAGCTGTTTCAGGAAATAATGAAGCATTGTTTTGATTTTTAAACAAAGCCATAAATGCATTTGCGGCTGATAAAACAGTCCCATAAACCTGCTAATTAACGCTCTCCTTTCAAAGATTGATGTGTTCGCAGGGAGGGAGAAGACTCGGGACGACCGGAGACGTAAGAAGTCCAACGAGGACTTAACGGCACGAACTTTAAAGTCATTACGCATTGTTGATTGTTTCTCACTGGATTTTCAAACAATGTGACGAAATGGAAGAGACGCTCTCACGTTAAAAGCATTAGAAACGATGTGAAGCCATTAGCTCGGTTATTCCCCCAAATTAATTACTCCTTGGAACATTAAATCTCAGGAATGAGCTCCTATTCTCCGCTTGTTTTAATCACTTCAGTCAGCGTTTAGTCGCTTTTCCGGTCACGTGACAGGATCCTACCTGCGTGGCTGGAGGCGTCGGCGGGCGGGTCGTCCGCTCTGTCGGCGCTGCCCGAGTGGTGGTCGTCATGGGAACGCGGGGTCTGAAGGGGAACCTGGTCCTGACGGTCGTGGGCGGCGAGGCGGTGGTGGTGGCGGCGGCGGGCGGGGCCGTGCTGGGCTCCGGGGTGGCCTCCGTCGTGGTGGCGGAGGCGTCGTCCTCCGTGGTGGTCTCCGCGTCCGAGCCCGGGTAGTAGGAGGACGGCTCGGGCGACAGGTACACGTCCTCCTCTTCTTCGGTGGTGCTCAGGTCGTCCGAGCCCGCCGACGGGGCGGCGCTCTCCGCGGGGCTGGTCGCCGGGCTGGAGGTGGCGGGGACGGAGGCGGGCGAGCGAGGCGCGGCGGTGGTCTGGGCGGCGGCGGCGGCCCGGATGCGCTCCAGCTCTCTCTCTCTCTCCAGCTCCCGCTCTCTCTGCCTCTCTCTTTCCTTCTCCCGCTCTCTCTCCCGTTCCCTCTCCCTCTCGCGCTCCCTCTCCCTCTCTCGCTCCTTCTCCATCTCTCGGACCCGCTCCCTCTCCCTCTCTCTCTCCCTCTCCCTCTCTAGCTGTTTCTCCCTCTCTCTCTCCAGCTCCTTCTGCCTTTCTCTCTCCAGCTCCAGCTCCCTCTCTTTTTCCCTCTCCTCCAGCTCCCTGTCTCTCTCCCAGAATAAACCGCTCTCGCCATCGGCCTCGGTGGGCAGCGGCGTGGCGGTGGCGTCCTCCGGCCCGGGGCTGGGCTCGGCCGCAGGTGAGGCGGAGGGGGCGGGGCCAGTGGCCTGGGTGGTGGAGAGGAGGAGGGGCTCCTCCGTGGTGAAGGAGACGCCGGCCGACGTCGGCCTGAAGCTCACCTCAGGAACTGAGGAGGAGGAGGAGACACACCGTTAAAATCAACTCCCAACAGCAAGACGCACCTTCAGAATATCTAAATATTTCACAGTTTCGCCACCCAGCCGCTCACAAATACCAAGAAATCAGAAGCTTCTCGTCTGTTGTTTTATTCCCTGGTAATAAACTAAGATTTCACACAGAGAGACACAGTGAATTACTGTAAACACCAGAGACACCACTTCCTCCGCACAGGCACAAGATAAGCACATGTGCTCACAGCATAATACGTTTTTTGTTAAAAAAAAAAAAAAAAAAAAACACGTTTTCTAACGGACTAGAGGACATGTGAGCGCAGACAGCTGGGGACAGACCCACGAGACAACCAGCACTTTATGTCTCCGCGAAATGGTTTAATTTAAAAGGCCTCTTCTTCTTTTGGCCTTTAGTCTACATTTTACTGGATACTTTTCCTCCAACTGAAACCAGAAATTGCCGGAGTTGACTACAGAGTGGATAAACTTGAAAAATGTTCGCCGTGTATTTTTTACTTCTGAGGAATGGAAACTGAGATTTTTCAAAAATGATGTGAGTACTGCAGCAGAAAAATTAAAGGGGGCCTTGTAGCGGTTTGGGATAAACCGTATTTAAGTTGTCCTAAAAAGTGATGCATCAAGTGTCAAGATGATCCGACCTTCAGTCTTCAGGTGAGTCTTGCACTAATAGCAATGTAGAGGAACACAAGACGTATAGTTTACACTTCACTGGGATTTATCTGCACGTACTTTCCCGTTCCTCTCTTTCTCCGTATGAAGCCATTTCAGTAAACCCTGCAACACCGTGATCGCTCTTACAAATTACCTAAAAAGTTGTGAGTTTAATGATGAGTTATCACAGCAATCAAAGACACAATTAAATTGCTATTTTCTGCTCGTTTAGTCATCTGATAACAAAAAAACTGAGGAACATGCAAATGAGAAGAACTACAATCGGCTGCGAGTTCGGCTGCATTAAAACCTGGAGAGCGAAACGCGAAAGAATAAAAGCTCGGCGGAGAACTGAAGGGAAGAATAGCCGCGGCGTCCGTCTGTCTCCTGACCCCATGTTGGCTGTGATGTTTTCCGTTTTGTTGTTGGCAAATAAAAAGCTTTAATACCTCTTTTTGCATAAGCATGCAGAGCATTAGACTTGACCTGTGCACGCATATGATTTTAATATCTTTATAGCGAAGAGAAGAGAAGAGAAGAGAAGAGAAGAGAAGAGAAGAGAAGAGAGATTTATTTTCTTTTTGAGTCTTGTAATGATATTATGCCACCCTTCATTCGGTTAGAGCAGTGGTGCTCCTTGGGTTGAAAGAGAAACAAATTGAATTTGCAGGCACAAAGACATGAAGGCTGACAGAGGAGCTGAAGAGGATACTGAAATATGGACTCCCAACAATGCAACTTCTGCTAAACGTATCAGACGCCCAGAAAAAATGCCACATTTTGAGGGACTGCAGCATCATAAAACCCACATCTGTCTGTTAAAAATCCTCCTCTCTTCTTCTTCTTCTTTTTTTTTTTCATTTTAGACCCAGGCAACTGCGCATAACCGTTTGAGATAAAGTAATTTGCCGGGCGGCTGTCTCAACCACAGGGGGTGCCTCTGCTACACTCTCCTGCTCTGAATTGTAATTTATTTTGGGGCGAGCTCGTCCGCTTGCGCAGTGCCTGAACTAAGGACGGCCCTCAATGAGTCACGCTTAATAAGAAGAGCCGCGCTGAAGCCTCGGCAGCCACATCAGAGAATCAGCCCGAATTACAGCCGATGTGATTTACGTTAAGCAGGTAATTCCTGCACACGCAGGCGGCCAGCGCCCGCCAACACAGACGTGCGCTGGCAGATAGGTGCGCACAACTGCTGGGTGTGCGTGTGATCGTCTAATCTCTGTGGACGGTAATCCCATTAGAGTAAATAAGATCTGGGGGGAATTGAGCCCGAGTTAGGGCTTGTTTGTAAGGGTGTGTCTGTAAGGTGTTTTCAATAAATCTGCAGCCAAACGGGCCGGCCGGGCAAAAAAAGCGGCGTCCGACGGTGTCGAACGAGCGCGCTCGGCCGTCACGCGTGTGAGCGCGGTGAATAGAGCGGCCATAACTGGAGGACAGGGACGGTGGGGGGTGGGGTCTACGGGGTCAGCAGATTGAAACCCAGCAGCTGTCGGGTTTGAAAGAAGCAGGGGCGTGAGTCTGTAACCTCTAACACAATGAAACACACACACACACACACACACACACACACACACACACACACACACACACACACACACACACACACACACATACCAGAACCGCCACACACACACACACACACATATACTTACAGCCAGAGCCGGAGCCCGAGTAGAGATCCTCATCATCATAAAACTCGTCTCTCGTCGAGCCTTCGTCATCAAGGGATGGCGACCACGTCTGTCCCTGTCGCACACACAGAGGAGAAAGGGAGGTGCGGATGACAGAGATTATTGTCATTTCATTTAAAAGGGAAACCACTTTGGCAGATTACACACAGACACGCACACAAGCGTCGGGGAGGCGGAGGCGCAGGCCGCATTATGCTGGACACAGCAACATCTGTCAGTCTGCGGCTCTGCGGAGGAGCGCGGCGAACGGGACCATCTAAAGCTGGGATTTTGGCAGGGGGAACATCAAAGCCTTTAAGGGGAGACGGTGGTTTCATTCAGTCTCTGCTTATGTGTCAGCTGCGAGCGATGCCCTGACTGCAAAGCAGCAAGGCATAGCAAAGCAATTAACTTCTGAACTCTGGTTGAATTTGTCTCCATTATGGATTAATACTAGAAATTCATACAACAATTTTACACAAACACACTGCTTAGTCCGCAAAATGTCAGAAAATGTCCGTTTTGCGTTTCGCAGAGCAAATGTTTGACTTTCATATTGCCTGTTTTCGCTGATCAATTCCTCTGAAAACGGTTTAAGACGATTTAAAATCTCAAGACAAGCGGAATCGCGAAGCTGAATGGAGCAAAGACGTGGGAACATTAGACGTATTTCCCCGCACAATGGATAATCAGTCACTTAATCAGCCGACTAATTCAATAAGGTATGAGTCTTCAGTCATGCTGGCAGCGCGGTGGTGCCGGACTGAGCGGCGCGGAGCGGAGGGCTGACTGACGTGGTCAGGGAGTTCGAAGAACGGTTTCAAACAAGCAGCTCCTTCCGATAAAACCGGCCAGTGAGAAGGGGTTCAAGATGGGCTGCAGAGGTCAGTCCGACGAGAAACAGTTGCAGATATTTAGCAATTTTTTGTACGGAATTTTTGAGTTGTTCACAATCGGCCCAAATAAGATCCAATTATGTCTTATGTGACCCTTGAACTACAGCGAGATCGACCCCTCCGCGCTAACCTCACGGTGTTTTGAGTTTACTCGTTTTGCTTGAGCATCAGATCTGTTCAGCCTGCTGACACACAAACAGCAAAAAGCTCCGAAGCCTCGCATTCGAGAACCCATGAGTAAATGTTTTGTTTGATAAATAGCCTGAATTAATTACCAGAATCGTCTGCAAAACACTTGTCAGTATTTTGAACTCCCCGTGTGGCTCTGAGAATATCATCATCTCCGCTGAAGAACTGCCGCGGTACACGAGAGTTTTTTTTTTTTTTTTTTTTTTTCTACAGCAGCACCCCTGAAGCGCTTCAGTCTGTAATGCGGCCGTAACTGTCTCTCATGGATCATTTCCCAGCATCTTCCTCTCCTCGGCGTTCCACCTTAATCCAGCCCGTATTTCATGTCCGCTCACGAGAGGGGGGAAAGTGGGAGCTGGCCGACCTCCACCGAGGGGGGTCAGGTAGGAGAGATTAGCCAGGGATCACTCAGGGGTCGAAACTCTGGAGTGAATGACCTCAGACTTCGGTCACTTTGAGGCTGATCTCTACCCTCCCTCGCCCTCTCTCTCTCCCTCTCTCTCTCCCTCTCTCCATTCATCTCTTTCTCTTGACCTCAATCCCACATCACTGTGATGTTTAAACGCACACTTTAGCACTCAGAGGCTTTTCCCATCATGCACAGTCAACTAATACTGCTATCGAGTGCACGCACTTACCAGACAGCACCAGGACTGCAGTGCAAAGGTAAACACTGCGGGCTGACTGCAGACTTCACTTCTTTCAAGTCTATTGTCAGGCTTCGCTCAGCATTTTTTGACCCTTACCTGTTTACAGTTTGATCCTATATAAATAATGATTACAAAAGACTGTTAAAAAGATCTTAAATATGCTATAAAGTACGTGTTTGGATGGGCTCTTTTGTTAAAATGGGGTTTAAATCGGCCACTGAACACACTGTCAAAACAAAGCTGACATTTTATCCTTTTTCGAAAGTTGAAATGCTCAACTTGTGAGCAAACATTTGCTCATTTACACATCAAGCGGACATGAGGCCACATTAGCATTAGGGGTAGTGTTTCTGGCCATGATGAGGTCCAATATTGACTCTCCTCGCTTTGTTTTCGGTCTCTATCGACTGCTAATGGAGTAATCAGGCTCTTCAGCTGCCAAACGCTCCTCCACGTTCAAAAAACCGAGTCTCCAGCCTTGTGTCTTCGGTTTTTGAACATTAGGACAATTTATTCAGAGTTTGGAGGGTGTTTTTTTTTTCCCCCTCTCCTACCACTGTTTCTTATTGAAGCTGAAGGGTGAGCTGAAAGCCAATGGAATTGCTTTGATGTTCTGAGAGAAACTGAGGTGACACTTTGTAAATTTTAGTCAGGCATCACCTGCAGAGCTCTTTCTACTGTTCAGCGTGCTTTTTCCCATGTAAATATTAAACAGCAACGATAATCGTCTTTTACTTGTATTATGCAGATCGTTTTTTTTTTTTTCCTCCTTCTCCTCTATAAATCAGTGGTCCAGATCTCTCTCAGTGCACAGTGTTACTGTACAATGTTCCCTGCGCTAAAGCAGGGCTCAGCTTTGCTCCAGGTATTGGAAATCAGTCAGTCCGCGGCTGAAAATCTAAGCAAAACAAACTTATCTCGTCCTTATCTCCTCTGCGATCTTAAGCCCTTCCCCAGGCCCTGCAGAGCTGTTTTTTCGCCGGCCTGTGTCATGCTAATTGTATACATGCACACACTCATACACACACAAAGGGGGTGGGGTGGGGGCAGAAGCTCCTCCCCGGCTCCAGACGGAGGAAACCTGATGCCTTTAAAAGCCAATAAAAGCATAATGGAATCTAGAAACCCGAGCATCTCAGTCCATCACATCGCAGCGTGAGGTGGAGCTGAAACGCTATATGCACCTCCTGAAAATGAAATTGACTTGAACTTGTTTGGAGTCCGGACACGCCGAGGATATTGGAAAGTGGAGGGCGGGGTGTCTGTGTGTGTGTGTGTGCATATATATATATATATATATATATATATATATATATATATATATATACACACACACAAGAAAAAAAGTGTGTAAAGTCCAGCTGATGACGTTAAACCTTTAAAGTGGTAAAATATATTGAAAAAACGTCTCCCTCTAAGTATGGTGTGAATGTGTACCCCTATGTGTGTGTGTGTGTGTGTGTGTGTGTGTGTGTGTGTGTGTGTGTGTGTGTGTTGTATTCGAAGGATCAGTTTTACAATGAAGGCTGTTGCTATGGGCAACCTTTGCCTTTCACAGAAATTCCCGTCTCCCAGTGAGAAGCGGCAAGGCGCACACACACACACACACACACACACACACACACACACACACACATACATACCAGAACCGCCACACACACACACACACACACACACTCTCACACACTTTAGAAAAAGCTTTAACGACATAAGCAAAGGTGTTATGCAACGTCAAATAAACAACCTAAAAAACAACATCAAAACAGTCTGTTCCTCCTCGCCCCCCCCCCCGCCCGGATCCACTAACTCGGTGCCAGTATGTTCCTGCTCTCGCCCCATTTTCCTTTAATCTTAAAACTCCGTTTCTTATCTCGAGGCTAGCCCCCGAAATTCAGCGTGCATCCTCAAAACACACACACACACACTTAAACACACCCCACCCCGAGGCGGCGCCCCGGCCCACCGCAGAGGCCTCCACCCGGCCCGCACAATGACCTATAGGAATCACCGTCGCTGCAGAAGTCCCCCCCGTTCGTCCCAGCCTCATCTATCTTTAACCTCGCGTCGTCCATCTCTGTCCCGGCGTCTCGATCTCTCTCTCTGCGCCTCGGCATATTTAATTTATGACTCAAATATCATACGTGTGAAATCATGGTATGGCGGGCAGCCGTGCGTCACTGTGTGTAATTACAGCGTGAAGCGTCTGCAGGGGTGTAATCACAGGTTTTGTTTGCGGTGCATGTGTACACGCAGACACGAACGCCCCTCGAGAGCGATCTGCGCGGGCGTGAGTGTGTGTTTTACGTGATTTTGGGGTGGGGGTGGGGGTTGGGGGTGCATTTTGCCTGCATTTGGGGAGCTATAAACAGCTGCGCTCCCAGCCTACACCACATAGCTAACTAACCACAACGAGAGGCAACGTGCTCCCCCCACCCCACCGCACGCATAACCCAGGGCTAAAATCATCTGTATGTTGCCCTCAATTTCCCTCCACCGCTGCATTTCGCTCCCATTGGTTATAAAAGGAAACTGTAAGATGACAGCCATATTCAGCAGGATCTGCGGAGTGAAAGCAATCCTGGTTTTTGGCAACGTACGAAGCGGCGCCATTGTAAGACATGCAGTGCCAGTTGGAGTCGTTTTAAAACAATCTGTGAGCTTGCAATATATAATTATGGATATTTCTGTATGAAAAAAAAAAAAAAACATGGAAGGAATCTGCTTTGGGATAAGGGGTTAAGGTCATGTTTGAGCAAAGCCAATACAGGTGTGTTATCTGCGCGGCGTTGCAATATTTGCAGTGACTCAGGCAGAAACTCGATCCGACGCTGACAACAGGAAACTCGCCCTATAAATTCAATCCACTGTAGCGTCTCTGTTTACACGTGCACGGCTCGTTTTACAGCCACAGAGCGCCGATCCTACACCTGAGCTGACAATGCCGCAATTTCACAGATATTAATATTCCGCACAAGCTAATCTGTTACAGATTTTAATTTGGGTTTTTAATGCTGGGGTAAAAAAAAAAAAGAAAAAAAAAAAAGAAAGATTATAAATGTGGGAGTTTCTGATATCAAAGCAGCAACACTGCAGAGCCCTGATAAAGAGAGGGTGCCTGTTTGAAGGTTATACGACAATTACCAGTAGTAGTAGGTGCGTGTGTGTGCGTGTGTGTGTGTGTGTGTGTTGGGGGGGTGTTTATATCAGGTAATGCTCAGAGGCAGGAAGTCAAATGACACTGGTAAGTAGAGGTGGGTCTATCAATACACTGAAATACACACACAGACACACTAATATCCACACGCTGCCGGTAGAGGAGATGGAAGATGATATTTTTTTCCCTTTTTGGTTGTTTTTTCTTGCCGGATCCAGTGCAGCTCAGTCTGGAGATCCCCTTCAGGGTAGCTGTGCAGATAGAGAGCTTCATTGTGATCGACTTCAAATGCATTCCTCAGTAACCCGAGAGGCTGCCACACAATGCCTGGCACACACATACACACACACACACATGCACACACACACGCACATAAACACACACACAGACACACAAAGCCCCGATGCACGGATTGCTTCTCCGCTTTGGAGAAATAATAGTTAATTGTGCTTTTTAAAATGCGAGATTTTATCGAAGGGAACGTTCTCTACTGCTGCGCCATCTCCGAGCTCTCAAACTGTGAAGAATCATTTGAATACTCCCTCTGCTTTCTGGCACCATCTGCGAGTCCCTCTTCTCTGTCTGTCCTTCCTTTTACTGCAGCCACAGCGCTGAATGAGGAGAGGGGGGCAGAAACTCGTTGCCATGTCACGTTTTGAAGCTACGCTGCCCGTATAGGCTCGGCATGAATTAAAAAGCCAAGTCATGATGAGGAGGCTCAGAATCGAGTCTAAATCTCAATCTACAATCGTACCAGTGTGAAGAGTTGCCTCGGCAGCGCTCTCCTTCCCTGATCCCACCAGGATTTCGTTAATAGATCCCAGTTATAAAAGGAAAACTCTGTTCTTCATTATGTGCGGCTTTTCATTTTGTAACCAACCCCTTATTGATTCTGAATGTGTTCTTTAATATATCCTGCTCAACTAAGCAAAAAGAAGCTCAGTGTTCGGTTTTTCCATATGGCCTTGATTGTTTCTGGTAAACAGCAAAGCTAAAACTACGCAAAAAAAACAGCTCAATCATTAAGACATGTCGGAAAATTCTAAGTATTTGGTATATTGTGTCAATCATTGGACGAACTTCAACTAAAACCACATAAAGCACACTGTACCAAACTTCAATGATCAAAGAGAAAACCAGGAGTGCGAGATGAAGACTTTATCAGACGGAGCCGTTCATGAACAGTTACCAAGCTTTAAAACTTTGAACTTTTGATTTCTGAAGTGATTCAGAACAGAAGTGACGCTCCTTTCCGGACCTCATTCAGGTGGCAGCTTTATATAGTCAAAAGCAAAACAAACCTTCAGCCATATATCTTAGTAGTGTTGCTTGATACTGGAGGGCATTTATAATGAGTTTTACAGAGCAATTTTCATAATATTAGGATAATAGTGTACAGTAATAGTAAATTCCATCTGACTCTTAGGATGTTAATTTCATTTTTAAAGGTAATTTAAATTTAATGTTCTCTATTTTATGACTTTAAAGCACTCTCATGTTACCCCTGAGATCAAACCCTGGTTGAATCAAAACAAATGTCTGGAAACCAAGAAAAACCCGTGAGCCACGTGAGTCTTAACAGACGTTCATCACCTCGCCAGTAATGGTTTCATCCTCAGCTTCATGGTTGCCTACTGGCCCTCCAGGTGATCACGTGCTCTGCTCACCATCTGATCGTTCACGCTGACGATATGTCGCTAACACTCGGTGGTCCAGATAAACATTTGGCTCCGGATCCTCTCGGCTCCATCACTGCCCGCCTTCAGCAATCCCTCCCCGCTTTCTCTCTCTCTCTCTCCTGAGCCTCCCACTATATTGACAATTAGATGTATGTGGACGGTGGATGTTTCTCCGGGGGACGCGCCGTTCATTAGAGCGGTCTATTTCAGGCTCCGTTTACATGCAGCCGGAGTGGAAGTTCGCTCATATTTGTTTCAGAGCGTCACGTGAGAGGAGCTGCGATTATGTGACTCATTGTCGCCATAAATGTTTTAAACCCGGACTTGCGTGTCTCCAACCGGAGTGCTTTATGTCAGACCAGCTGCGAAGAAAAAAAATACAATCACCTGACAGGAATTTGAAACTTAAAGCAGAGTATAAAGAGGATGTTATGGGCTGGATTTTGGAAGTTTCCGCCTGTTAAATTAGGCACAGTTGGAGAAGCATGGTTGGTAAAGCCGCCGCTGATTGGCAGCCGTCTCCGTGTCTGCTCCTCCACTGAGCCGTCTGACCCACACCGATAAGAGCCGGACGGAAGAAGGCCGAGTCTCTACCTGGAAGCTGTCAGACTCTCTGCCCTCCGACTATCTGCACGCTTACGGGAAAAACCTGCAGTCTGTTTACTGTTTGTGTTGCTCCACGCCCTCCTTGGCTTTCCGGAGTGGATCCCCGACCCTGTCAGCACTGACCTCTAATATCCCTCCATCTCCCGCCTTTCTGCCTCATTTCGCTCTCTCTCTCTCTCCCCCCACCCGCCCGCCCCGGCTCCTCCGCCGGCTTGGCAGGCGGCCAAAGTGGACGCGGCGGCACGCTCGTGCTCAGACACGAGCCGGCCCGAGGCCGAGCAGCATGTGTGTTTGTGTGAGTAGGTTACCAGGTGATGGCCTGGTTAAGACACCTGCCACCTTCAGCTGAGATTAGCACAGAAAGGCTGTGCACGGTCGCACTGCGTGACATCTTACAACACACACACACACGCACACACAAAGGCGGTCGAATGTCGAGACGGTATCTTATAGCGGTGACGTCAGATGAGCTCCTGTGAACCTCAAAGCAGCTCACACCTGCACACTTCAGCCGGTGGGGGTTGAAGAAACCCTACCTCAGTGATTTCAACCCTCAAGATGATACAGAGACATGAAAGTGACCCTTCGTCTCCGGGGTGGATCAACCCCATTTCCTGCAGGTTTTTCACAACAAACTGAGTCATGAAGCTACAATAACGACATTAATCTGCTCGACCCGGAGCAGCCGCAGATCCACACCGACCAGGTGAAAGCTGCTGATCGGCTGTTTTTTTCCAAGCTGATGACACCCCGCTTCGCCTTAATGACGCATTCCTGTCACAGAGAAGTGACACTAATCACCGATAATGTAAATATATCTATCAAATCAACGCCGCATTTTCACATCGTGCCACAGAAGAGTGAAGAAGTTCTGCACAAGGTGATTAAAGACCGCCAACCCTAACCCAAGACTGACATTTTAACCCTCTGACACCGAGCTAACAGTTTGCATCTCTCTGGGTTTGTTTTGTCAGTCCTTATCGATTCAGACAGCAGGAATCTCCAGTAACAAGTGAGAAGCGGCGGCGTAACGACGTGACAGCCAGCTGCTGCCTGGATGTGAGCGACGCTTACATCAGTCGTAAACACAAGACATCCTTCTCATCAGTACCTTCCCTCCCCCGTGACACCGGCACGGCGCGGGAACACGGCAGAGGAGGGCGACGTGAAACGACATAATTGAAATGAGCGCCAGACAAACCCCAAATGATGAAAAAGCTCCGCCGGAGACATAACGGAGATACGGCGCTGATTAACCGGAGGAATATTACCGAGATATGCTGTCACACGTACATCACGCCATTATTGCACTTTGTTACATCTCACTGTACAAGTCATCAAGTCTTCAGCAGAGATATATGAGGAAAAACCTTTTCTGAGCCAGCTTAGTGTTTTCCGGCTGTCCACCCATCGCCTCTCATTAACACAATATCACCCGATTTCATTGAGGGAATTAGTTCACGTTTGGCACAAACGTTCAAATAGACGTCAAATTTTTGGCATTTAAAGAGGATTGTTGGATTATAATTGTGGATTTTTTTTTTTTTTTTTTCTGAACACAACACAAGTATGATGAAGTATCTTTTTTATAAATAGAATAGCAGTTTAAACTCTTAATGCTGAAGCACCGGCGAGGATTTAAACTGTAAAACAATCGAAAACAAACCCAACAATCTTGAGATGTAAACGAATCAAACGTATGTTGATCATGTTAACAGGTTTTTCTACATTTTACACAAGTTCCAACACTTTTATAAAATAACTTTTCTTTAACACAGAAGCTTTTAAGCACAAAGTCTCCGTCCTGGAGCCAGTCGCAGTTCGTTCACAGCTGTTTGGCCGTCCGTGTCCGACCTCAAGTTAACCCAACAAAGGCCGACGCAGAATGTAAAGTGGACTTCTTTAAACTCATTAAGTGAAGTCGGAGACAAAGTGTGTTCAGTTTGCGGAGAATAAATCACCATGTTATTGGATTTCACTTTGAATCACCGCAGAGAAACACAGGAACTTGACTGATGCGGAGCGGCGACGGCAGCTCACCAGCATCTGTGTACTTTTTACTAGAATCTATATTCCTGTTGAGCACAGCTGAGTTTGACTTGAGGCTCAGCCCTCCCCGCCACTGTTCTTTCTGTAGCCTTCTTGGTAAAATCAATTGCCCGCCCTTGAAATGAGGTGAAAGCTGAGAGGCAGGGCTTTGTGGAAAACTGTATAAATTAACACCTATCCTTGGATAAGAATATCTGTTATCAGTCCTGTATCGCTCATGTTCAGGTGCACACGGTGGCTTTCTTCAAATGTCCATAGTTCTCCTGTTACGCCCTCCCATCTGCCGCCTGACACCGTCTTTAAATCAGTAGGTTCATAGCAGTCTGTATGTCTACGTCAGCGCGCTTTACCTGAGTTTATGGGGCATTAACCTTCAGGACTTACGCCCCCTTCGGACCAATCGAGGCTCTCACTGCCCACCTGGGACAGTAAACTCTGACATTTTCTCTAATCTTACAGTTTAAACTCACGTGAAGCCGCTAAAATATCATTAGGCAGAATTTCAAATGCCACGTTTGCACCTTTCAACAAGAGGAATACACGGTTTCTCTCACAGTGTGAGCTGTCATCTCTCCTACAGCAGCGGCGCTCGCCCAACGAGCCCAATCTATTCAGCAGCGATCAAAACGATTCCTAAACTACGCTCCTAATACATTCACTTACTGTCAAATCTTTACCGTCTCTAACAAAGTCCCCTCAAAAAATAATCATTAATTTCTCCCCCCGCGGGCCTCTTTCTTTTTTGTTCTCATCTCAGCTGTAAGCCAAGTAAAACATCCAAATTCACAAGTGAAATCATCATTACAGTAACAGCTGCAGCGGGGGGTCACGAGCAGGCGTCACTTTTTGTTTGCAAGACGAAAACCCGCTGAGCAAATTTTACACTTATTAGCTGTTAAAAAGATGGCAAACGGCCCTAAATGTTTTGGATACAGTCACAACCATGCAGGGACTATTAAAAAAAAAAAAAGTATGCTGGATGTCAGTATTTTGATTTATTTTAGATGTAAAATAAATAAATAAATAAATAAAGTGTGACATTTTTAGTCGCCGTCCTCATTTTAAACGTGTGATATCCTTGAAAACTGCGACGTGACGCCAGCAGGCTTCTGTGGACACGACGCTCTAAGTGGCACTGAGTGGGAAGGTAGAAACACTCGTCCTCCTTGCCAAACACATTTCTGATCTTTCCCTACATGTTTGTCTCAGCTTTTCACACACGCGTGCTCAGTGCGACCAGTAAATATGAACCGCCGAGCAAAAAAAAAAAAAAAAAAAAAAAAAAAAAAAACCATAAACACGCGCGCCGACAGCGGCCAGGATTTTTTAAGTGAAACACATCCTCTGCCTTTTGCTATTTTTAGAAAAAGATCGGATTCCTGATAGCACCGCAGCGGCCGGTCCAAAACTGCGACTACTCCGGCCAGATTAATTCCTTCGACAAAACCTTGTGGGAGGATGGCATTACGCGGGCTTGAGTTTGTTATTTTAGCTCATTTGGGAACCGAATCCTCCTCGCTGCGACGCCGAACCACAGCTGAAACGCACTAATGCCGTCTTTCTAATATTATCTTTTCGCTCGGAGTTATAGGGACGAAGACGATCTAAGTGATGAATGTCCTCATGTAGAGGTGTGTATTTGCTGAATATGGTGTACGGTGCGGTGGATGGATTGGTCGGAGAGCCGCGGGGACAGAACAGGTGCACGGTGGAGGGGGGGGGGGAGGGGGTGGATGTGTGAATGTGGATCACTGCAAAGCAATGTAGCTCCATTTTTCATGCACGCGCTCCAAGTATTTATCTCATGCGCGTCAAAACAATAGACTCAAATCGATTTATGGAGACGTTCAGTGTCGTCGGCGCTCGCTCAAACGGTTTCTTTGTTAACTTGGTAATTAATCCTCATTAGTTGGAAGGCCGCCTGCCTCTTCTCCGTTATTCAATTGATTACTGGAGTCCCCAAATTGACAACTTGAAGTTCACTTTAAATGAATCGACTAAAAAAATAATAATAATAATGATAATGCCATCTGGCTTCCCTCAGTAAATCTTCTCAAACAGCCTAAACATGTGGACCTGTTTCCCACCATGCATTCTGCGTTCAGAGTTTCTCTGTAATTACTGTGAGCGTTATTTGTTAATGGCACGCTGCGCCGTCGCGGCACAGGCTTCAGTCTGTCTTCCTGAACACCGGGGATTCACAGGAAATGATGCCTGTAAGTAATCCGTTATTGCATAATTTTTATCTCATTGATATCGGCTCCAGTGTCGGCCGTTTCGCTCTCCGGCAGCGGAGTCGGAGCCCGATCGTTTCACCGCTAATGCAACACTGAGAACACGCAACACGGGACTTTCAGAAAGAAAAACTCACAGTAAACACAGAGGTGAGCACCGAGCACCAGCCGTGCTTCTTTGAGTAAACTTCAGCACATTTTAGCTGTGTGAGTTGTGTGATGGATGGAAGGATGGAATTTGTGGATTTTTTTAAGCAATGTAGTTAGTATGAAGAATAAGTAGAATCAGCAACAGAGTGAACAAAAACTCCTCAGCAAGTTGTGTTTAAAACACCTAATTATGTTCATTCACACTGCAGGTCCCACTGCTTTATTCAGATTCTTTGCAGAGATCCGGTTTTGTTCCTTGATTGCTCATATTTTAATTTCAATGCTGCCATCAGACTCCAGTCAGAAGAAGACAGGATGTCACACTCGGCACGCCGTGTTCAAGGATGTAAACATGGATGCTGCACAGGGTGGCGTGCGCATCGGCTCTGAAGCGGCTGTACAGTCAGAGGCAACAAAATTACAACCAAACGGAGAAGCAAGAGGAAAAGAGAGCGAGCATTTTTAACAGAGGGCCTTTTGTGTAGTTTTTGTAGCTGCAACAGGCGCCCTGTGTGGAGGAGGAATCTGGTCCATTGTGGAAATGTTATCGCATCACGTTTTGCCTCCTCCAGCGCAGAACTGTGAGGATCCACTGAAGGCAAAAACATCAGATATGTACCATATTTAGGATTCATGGTTCCATGGTTCATGGTTGTTTGGACATATTACTTCCATTTTTATTCCATGATGTACTTCTGTAAACACATACCTGAAAACACAGCAGACAAAAAAAATGTGAAAATGATATTCTGACAGCTGAGCGGGGCTGCAGGAGTCCTGATCTGACCCCCTGACCCTCTGACCCTCGGACTCGCAGCGTGTCTGACCTGTAACGTCTCCATTTCTGCAACAAAGCACGCAGTCGACACCGACTCGGCAGGGGTCACGTGACTGTATGGTGACACATCAGCTGGCCTGAAGCCGTGTAATGGACTGGAGCTGTGAGACCGTCTCACTCACACACACACACACACACAAATATAGCGACTCACTGGGGGGGGCCGTACGATGGGAGGAGGGGTGATACACACACAGAGGCGGGGAGGCAGGGAGATGTATATCTGTATGTAGGACCCAGCTGTTACACTAATCTGACAATCCAGCAGGATTAAAGACCACATCTCAAAGCTAGCACACACACACACACACACACACACACACACACACACACACACACACACACACACACACACACACACACACACACACACACACACACACACACACACACACACACACACACACACACACACACACCAACCATACACACACACCAACCATACACAGACACACACATGCGGGAGGCCTCTCTCACTGTGTGGAATCCTCCTCTATAATATATGACCTTATGAAACATGCATTTCTAAATGAGAGAGTGAGTGAGTGAGTGAGTGTGCCACTGTCATGTTGCCAGAAATGCCTTCGGATTCCGACACAACTGCAGCAGCTCCCACACACACACACACACACACACACACACACACACACTCACACACACACACACCACAATGCACTGCAGTGGGTCCGCTTGCGTCCGTGAGCACGTGGTGTGCATGTGTGCATGCGCTGGGAGCCGTGTCGCGTCGGCGGCGTTCGGGGAGCGCCGGCGAGCGAGTGTATTGACGTCTGGCGGTCGGAGGAGCGGCGAAGGCTGCTGGTTGGCTGATGGGTCAATGACTGTGTTTTTTGGGGCTGCTGGAGGGAGAGCAAAAGAGGAGCGAGGCTGAATGTGGATTTATAAGTGTGTGTGTGTGTGTGTGTGTGTGTGTGTGTGTGTGTACATGTGGGTTTGTGTGCCCCTGTCCATGAGTGTGATTACAGCCCTTGCTCAATGGGCCCATTTCTGCGGGGCCAGTGGGAGGGCGTGGCGCCTGTGGCTGGAACTTTTCTCGTGTTTCTAAGGAACTTTTCAAAAGGGCTCAGAAATGTGGCTGCGTGTGAGAGAGAGCGCCCTGCGGACCATGATGCCTTTGTGCGGCAGCGAGAGAGAGGGAGAGAGAGAGGGGGCACTCAGAGTACACATAGAAACGGTAATCAATGGTCTCTTCTCAGGCTAAAATCGAAAACCTCAAGACACACACACACACACACACACACATAAGCATGCTCAGAGGGGATGATGAGAATCACATTCCGACCGATATACAGTGATGGGAATCACAAGGCAGAATCTGAGCGTGTGTGTTCATATAATTACAGCTTGTTTAATCAGGCTAATGACTGTCATGCGACTACACAAACCCCGAGGAGGGAATGTCAAGGAGGAGGAGAAAAATCGATGCACTAAAAGTCTGAGTTTCGCAGAGGAAAGGTACGAACGGGGAATACTTGAGGAAAGAAAAACAGCTTTTGTGGAGTGACGAGTTGGATGGAGTCAGAAGGAGGAGAACAAAGAGAGGAGTGTTTTTGTCTTTGATGCAGGGGGAGAAAAATCCAATCAGCCCGTGTAATTCAATCTGGAATGAGAAAGACACACCTTTTACGGGTGTGTGTGTGCGTGTGTGTGTGAGCGCGCAGAGGGCATGATGAGTATTATTATCATAGCCATACCTGTCGTTTTCTCTCAAACACACACACACACACAGATGAGTAAACAAACCGAGGGCATCCTGGCAGGCTGACCTTGCTCACTCCCCTGCGGCTCCCTCCCACCGGCCGAACGGCCCCGGCGAGCCCGGAGTGGCGTCCAGCCCGGGGGACCGGGGGCCAAGACACTGTCAGAGCAGCCAGATAGCCGATTGATTCCCCATGTATCATAACGGCCTCCGATATCGAAAGCCAGTCATGCAAGCGGTGCGATCTGGTGACAGAGCGGCCTTCAGATAAGGAGGAGCGCTGCTGCGCACGGTCCCCGCTTTAATAGGCTGCGAAGGCCGCATGTCTGCCAGCTAATCAGATACCGATCATGAGATAGTGATTAACCGGGACTAATCGATGTCAGAAGACTTCAACGAATCATGAGCCAGCGCGAGGGAGAGGAAGGCAGATCCAAACGCTCGCTCGGTTCTGTTTCCTTCGACCGTCTCACCAGAGGTAATTTAATACTTGGCATTACCGATGTGTGATTGAATTTTTCAGATCTTAAATATTCGTTGATCCCACTGTGTCTCGAAATAACGACAAGGTCAAAAAAGGTTAAAAAGAAAACCTTTTGAATCTCTCGCATACAAAGACGTGCTACATTTGAGGTTTCCATTGTGTTTAATACAATGAACATCAATACAAAATACTGACTTCTTTAGTTTGGATTGAATTCCACTTCTCTGATATAAGAATTTGAGTGTTTGAGTGTCTTTTGAGATAATACCAGGTTGGTTTTTTTTTTTTCTCATTTTCCATCAGCGCACAGTCCACTGATAAGAAACATAATTCGTAAAATAACTCATTAATCACATTCACTTCTACCTTGCGGCTCGAAACCAACGAGATACTGCGTCCCCATTCCTGCAACTTATAAAACTTCTCTTATTATTCCACCTCGAGATGTTTCATTTCAAATATAATTTCTGTATAAAGAGTACGCCAACAATAAAGGAGAGAAACAGAGTCATTTCAAGGACACAGAAAACATAACAGGGGACGAGAGAGACGGTTGACCTCAGACGACAGTATCAATCTGTCCTCCCAGCGACTGCATCACACACGTTGAAGTATAAATTTAAGAGGGCTATAAATGACGGGGGAGCCACTGCTGCACAGTATTTGAAGCAACATTCACACGTGTGTGCTGCGGGTCGCTGTGAGCCGGCGGGTAATGAGGGCGAGCAGGTTAAATGTTGCCGCGCAGTATTTCATGTAATTGCGATCGGAGCGGCATTATCTCCCAGCAGTCTCCACCAAATCGAGAATAAACATCACCGTTGCAGAAGTTTCAGGTGAAAGCGGGCCTCGTTCATTTCTAATTTAAGGAAAGCTCCTTCTCTCTGCAGACAATATTACTCACTGACTGTTTAATTAAGAGCTGGATTTAAGTAACTAATGGTTTGAGAATGATTGTCTAACACACAGATTAGCTCCAAAGTGTTCGGTATAACATTTGGTGATCATTAATTGCTGGGTAATGTGGGTTCCCACTTAATTAAATTGCGTCTGTGCAGTGTGTGGCGAGGCGGCCGGCGTTCGTTGTTAACCTGCGCCGGCACAGAGCGGGGAAATATATGGGTTATGATACCATCTTGCTCTCCGAGCCCTCCTCCCCTCTTCTGTCTCAGTGTAATCCTGTCCAGGTTGTTCTCTCCATTCAATCCGTCTCAGCTGCTATAAGCTCTTTACAGGCCTGCCTTAACCACCAGCCTCTCTCTCTCTCTCTCTCTCTCTGCTGCTACCGGGACACCAATCCAGCCCATCCATCTTCCTTTCATTTTCTCGTTTTTCTTCCTCGTCAGCTCCTCTGCCCTTTTATCATTTCACTCCACCTAAAGCCAATCCCTCCCTATTCTTCCGCTATTCTCTGATGAGCTCCGCCGATCCTTTTTTTACAACCTTAAATATTAACAAATTCGATTCCCCGTCCAGTCAATCCCCCCCTCCCCATTTTTTTTCTCTCTCTCTCCACACATCTGCTGCATATTGTTCTCCTCTCCAATCTGCCTCTTTTCTTCTCCTGCAGCACTTTAGCCACCACCCCGTCCTTTCATATCACTTTTGTCTGTGATTGCCTCTGACCTCATTCCCCTTTCATTTTCTTCAAATCTCCTCTCCCTCCACCTCCACTCAGTATCTAATCGCTGCTGTCGCCACACCTTTGCCGCTTTGTTCAATTTTTTGAGGGAGTGTTCGACCCAGCCGACTCTTTTTCGGGGTGCTATTAGAAGTTAGGATACAATTTCTCTTCAGCGAAGCTCAGCCAAACGTTTTATGTCACAATTAGGGCTGGATATTAAACCTCCCAAGTTTAAAAAGCACAAAAAAAAAAAAAAAAACTACACTGTGACACAAGAAAAAAAAAAAGTCCCCTCAAAGGAAAAGCTGGAGAAAGTTGGCATAAATTGGCCAAGTTTTCTTTTTGCGAGGGCATAACTTTTCTTTTTAACCCTCCTATGACTAATATTGTATAATTCTGATTTTTCTGGTTGTAGAAGGTCTTTACATACATTACAGTGAGCTTCAACCAGCTGTAATGTATAAAGTCTTGAGTGTACAGAGCTGTTTCTCTGCTCTCTGGTAGTTTTGGAATGGATATCATACATTTCCTTACAGTTTCCGAATAGCTGAATTGACGGGGTTAATTCAGCGGTTTTTAATGTGTAGGGTGGGATACATAGAGCACATACAGAGGTGGCAAACGCATCCATGTATCATTCAGGCAGAGATTAAAAAAGATAGATGATTAAAAGTAGAAATGCAGAGTTAAAATCTTACTTTCAAGTGCAGGTTAAAAAAAGGAGTACTGACTCTTAACACTGAGTAGTTTAACACATCCCCTTTGAAGGACATTTCTATTTTACATCTGGTTCTTTGACCTAACCACTTCAAGCATTTCTTTTAAATGAGACGGCGGATGGCGAGTGTGCCGCCGCCGCCGCTCTGGATCGGCTATCATCGCCGTTATCGAGCTCACTTCCAGCGATTTGCTCTTCCTCTCTGCTCTGTTCATGTACTCCGGCCCTTCCTGACATTTTCCACCTTTTACAGCGCAGAACACACCGATGTTCACACTCGTACTGCAAATTAGGGCGACATCAGTTTCAGTGTTGGCATGCGACTGTGAAACAAAGGATAGACGCTCTAAAAATCCAAAGTAAAGTTACAGCTTGACCTTTTTTAAAAAAAAACAAGGGACAGCGCCGCTAATACAATTCATGTGAACATAGAATGATGTTACGTCTCAAACAAGGCGGCCTCAACAGAACGAGCTGTTTTTACACCCGTCAAAAAAAAACTTCAAACACCAAAAAGAATCATCAAAGACCGAAATAGAAAACTGTCAGACAACTCCAACGGAGGACTGTCACAAAACCTTTGAAATCTGCTCCCTCCCACCTCTTTACCGCCCCAATTAATCAATAACTTAATCAAAAGAAAACTGCAATAATTGTTATTTTGAATTGCTTTGGTTGCACGCGCAGCCTCGCGCCGGCGGGGGGGGGGGGGGGGGCTTCGTTTGCAAAATGTCAGAAAATGCATTAACGTCAAGAAAGAAATCATGTCTGTGCAGTCTGAGTGCTTCCTCCCCCTCCTGCTGGGTATAATGTTCCAGTGTTGTGTGACCTGTCAGTCTGTCTGGTGTATCTGCTTCACTCATATCATGGCCTGTCATACCTCCGCCCCCCCCCCCCCCCGCAGCCCAACAAGGAAAACAATTATCACGTCTCGCACGGCTAAATAAACAATAGCGCTCGCGCACACGCGCACGGTCTCGGTGTCAGTCAGCCTTTCAGACCTGGAGTCTCTGCTGGCTAAGATTAGGGCTAATCCACAACTGTTGGAGTGAAAGATTAAGAATGAATCACCTGCTGCTGCAAGAGTGTGTGTGTGTGTGTGTGTGTGTGTGTGTGTTTACGTGTGGAGGCGTTTAAAGAAAGGCCCTATGGGAAAGAAACCTGCTGCAACCACCAAGCAATATTAATATTATATTAATATCCCTAACCACCCCAGAAGATGCGCGCACACACACACACACACACACACACTCACACAGATTTACATTCCTTCACACACACTCAGCTCATTAGCTTCAGTGGTTCGTTCAAACTGCAAATGCCTTTGAAAGAACCCTTTAAAGATCCGGGGTTCAAAGGTTTACTTCAGAGGATCTGCACACACACACACACATACACACACACAAACACACAATCAGGTTTTAGTGTCAGTGTTTAATTGGATCGATGTTCTTCCCTCATGGCTTGCCGATAATTGAGGGGACGTGGGCAGCACAAGGGAAGCCTTTTGTTACTAACTTCCTGTTTATAACAACAGGCTGAACAAACGAGGGGGTCCGCGGCGGCGAGGGGTGTGTGTGTGTGTGTGTGTGTGTGTGTGTGTACGAGGGGCTGGCGGGGCCGAGGGTGCGGAGACGGATGGAAGGAGGGAGGAAAAGCGTTGCAGCAATGAGCTCCTGACCTCGTTCACTCCTCTGTCGGGACGCCGGGCTGAATTATTTAAACGCACACATACACAGCCACATGCCTTCTGCACAGTCTTTCTCTCTTGTTCGCACAGGCGGCCTTTCCGTGCTCCTCTCTGCCTCTTGCTTCACATGAAAACACACACACACACACAAACACACACGCACACCTTCATAAAATCCCCCCCACCCCGTTTCTGCACCACTCAGGAAGCTCCATGTAAAGCTTGAAGTCCGGATCTATAAATACTTACTTCCTGTGTCCATGTTTGTTTTTTCCATGCGACCATCTGAGCACACAAACAAGTTCACAGGTTGCTTTTTATACTTTAAACAATCCGCATATAAGCTGCTTTTTGTTACAGAGTGAATTTTAATACAACTGTGATGAAATCCCAAACAACAACAGGATAAGACCGCAACAATACCCGGAATAAACAAAAAAAAAAAAGCCATATATCCGCAAATTCAATCAGACTAAATCTGTTATCAAAGAGAAGATAATTTGACAAAAGTAGAAACTGTGACGCTGACTAATTACAGAGGATGAAACGCAGCGGTGTGACAGATTGGGTGACATACACTGGAATGCATGCGTCTTTTGATATCGGTGTTCTGATGTTTTCTTTCTTCTTCACGCGCAGAAACGAGGCTCCTCCTCTGCGAGCGCTCACACCCTTTCAGGACATGTGAGCCGCAGAGAACTTCCACAAATTACTGTAAAGCTGAACTCGAAGCCGTAGAATAATACCTCTCACGTCTAAGATTCGATCCGATCTCATCTCTCTGGATCTTTATCTCTTCCTGCAGGGCCCTAAAGGCGCTCCCCGGGGACGATGCGCTCTCTGCCTTCCCTCCCCGTCTTCATTTGTCCACGAGGCTGCGAGTGGCTGGCTACCGAGGCCATTTTCAAAAGACGGGCTCCCACAGGAACAATGATGGCACTTCCAGTAAGAAAGCGAGTTTCAGCTGAGGGAACAGGTCCAGATCCAGTGTCATCAGACAGTGGAAGAAGTAAACAACCACCTTGCTCCAAGGTTTCTTACCACATGGTGGTAAAACTCCTCACTGTGCCACGGATGTTATTTTACGGTGGAATCAATACCGGTCAAATGTCCACAGAGGCTGTTAAATCACACGTTTCCACAGTCCGCAGTGACTTTTTGTCAAACCCAACAAAAAGATGTTTGATCTTCACAATGATCAATAATAATAAGTAAGAAGTAGTGACGGGATCGAGCTGGGGGGGGGGTTCCAAATGTTTACCGCCACTTCTAAATAAACGACTTGAACGATTAATGGGCCGTCAAAACTGCTGGTAATTATTTTATCAAACAAAGGAGTGACTGACTCCAGCTAATGGGGTATTTTCATAATTATCTAAACATGGAAATGTTTTGCTAAACTGATCATTTACTTTTAAAGATATAAATAAATCCAGCCATCCGTTAAATGTTGAAAGATGTGAAAGAATCAGATTGACATTATGGAAAATGAAGAAAAATCACTTTGATTAGGCACAAATAATGGCAATCTGAGTGAAAATATAACAAATGAAGATGAAAATGATCTGATCCCGTCGAAAGCAGCGGATTAAGAGTGAGCATTTGTAAACTAAATTCAGCAAAAAAATGTGAGGTTGCTGTCAAAAGTGGCTGAGTGATGGAGGAGGAGGCAGCCAGATGGAGCGGGAGACGGAGGGAGCGGAGCTCAGGGGGTCAGGGGGAGGCCAGCCTCGCAGAGACGACGCTCGGGGTCCGGTGGGGAGTGTGAAAGCCGACCTTATCGCGGCCCCGGCCCGCTCTTATCAGGACCAACACATTCCAGCGACTCCACTGGATCCATCGGACGGCTCTGCGTGAACCCGCCCATCCGGGCCCTCGGTTAATTACCCCACACTCACCCAAGTACCAGCTAGAGCCCGGCGGGACAAATCCAACACCGATACATGTGAACCGCAGTTGATCGTATCGTCTCAACGTATGGATAACATGTTACCGAAAGACATCGGTGATTAATACTCTGTCTGTCTCACACACACACACACACACACACACACACACACACACACACACACACACACACACACACACACACACACACACACACACACACACACACACACACACACACACACACACACACACACACACTCACACACACACACACACACACACTCGTAGTTGCAAAGGTTTGTTGGTGGAAAGGAGGCGCCCTGTTTCTTTGGGTTTTATTTATAGCGAAAGCTGTAACACACAGGGATCCCAGAATGCCTTGTGGTTTTGGGAGACGGCACTGCGTTTATGCTCTCTAATTTAGTGTCCTGTAATAGAACACACACACACACACACACATACACACACATACACACACACAGTAAAGGTTAAGCACAACTGCCACCTCTCTCCATCTTGCTTGTTTAAATTCATCGTAGTGGAACAGATGGGACAGAAAGGACAGGGAAGGAAGGAAGAGGAAGGGAATCGAGACGGAGGGAGGGAAGACAAAAAGAGGAAGAGGACGAGTGGAAGAAGGGATCCGCAAGATAAATATTTGTGAAGCTGTGAATGAGACCGGCAAACAGCAAAAGAACAAGACAGAATGAAAGGGAGCAAAAAAAAAAAAAAAAGGGGAGGAGGAGGAGGAGAGAGGGGCGATAAAGCTGTGACAGCGGCAGCCATGCTGGTTGTCATGGCGACGGTCGAGGAGAGCAGGTAGAGCACCGTCTCCTGGGAATGAGCAGTGCACGCCTCCCTCCCCCACCCCGGCTCCCTCCCTCTTCCTCTCCCTCGCTCCCGACATCCCTCCATCCCGGCTCCGTCTGCATCCCGCCGCCCTCCGTCGCTCCAGCCCGCCGCCGTCATGCCCGTCATTCAGCCCCCCCCGCCCTCTTCTCATCCCAGTATCGCCCATCTTCTCTCTTTCTTTCCACTCCCCTTTTCCTCCTTCGCTTTTCTGACGCCGTCTTTTATCGTCCTCCTCCGATCACGCAGCACTCAATTTCCCTCGCCCCTCGCTCTCCCTGCTATCTAACATCCCCATCTCGCCATCACCTTAACTCTTTTTCCGTTCCTACCTCTCTCCATTTTATGCCCTTCCCCTCCCCGGCTCTTCCTCATTATTTTGTGCTCCGTACACCTCCCTTTTATTTTCCATTCCTCCTCCTCCTCCTCCTCCCATCGCTATATTAATCTAACCCCCCACTCCAGAGAATATGTATGTCTGCGTAGTCCTGCCCAATTACTGCAGGGGAGTCTGCGTGTGTTTAGCAGCTACACGAGCCGCGTTTCTTCTTTTTGACCTACCTAAAACACCTCCAGCGTTCTCCGTCTCCCTCTGACTCACTGAATCAACAAAACGGCTACACACCACCACATTTCACCAGCACTGCTCGCTCCGTGTGTGTGTGTGTGTGTGTGTGTGAGGTAATCACAATGTTAGCGTGCATCACTGCATATGCGAGCGAGCGTGTCTCTACTTGTGTGTGTGTGTGTGTGTGAGAGAGAGTTACTGGTCATGTAGAGAGAAGCCAAAGTTTCCAGTTGGATGAATTCAGGCTTTAAATGCCTTCTTTTCATTACACGGAATAACTTGAAGACATTAGACCGGGAGAGTGTCGCTTTGCTGAGTTTTTTCTGGAAAGGAGGGAGTCTTGCTGAAAACACTTTTTTTAATCTAATCAAATCTGTTGAAACGTCGCGCAATAACATATATCTCTTCCATAATTTATTTCTTTCTTCTGTGAAAACATCCTCATTTTCAACAGACTACAGGGCATCACTGCACCTAAATAACATGTCAGCAAATAAATGATTCATTTAACAAACTGTGTGGATGTTTAACACAAACTATCTTTGTTTTTGTTTTTTTCTTTTACCCTACTATTTTTTTCTCACAAGAAGTTGTTGTAGATGCACTGGGGGAGGCAATAATCCACTTTTCCCAGTGGGTGGAGGAGGAGGGTGAAGGTGGGGAATGTAACCAGTTGCGTGGAGCCATTTGTGTCAAACCATTTGTGTTTTCTGAGAGCTGGACTCGTGCGGATGCTGTTCAGCGCCGTGGCGTTTCGGTGCCACAATGCCAAAATGGCTGTAGACTTAATAAGAGGCGGACTGATTGAAAAATACCACGGCAGGTCTCTAATAATGAAAGGATTAACATGCTGGACTTCGGGGCATAAGAGCAGGCACGCTGCATAATAACCACGCTCAGAACGCCACGTGGTTCACACTCAAGTTTCCACAACTCAAAAAAAAAAAAAAATGGGAGGACTGACGACTTTAAAAGAGTCGATTTTTACTGTAAGCAAATAAGTCAAAAGAGTTTACGTCCAGGGTGGAGCCGGCCTCCGCTCGCTCAGGTGAGGAACTGACCCTCCTGGGAACTCCTGGCCTTAAGTTGGATGAAGTGATTTACTGTTTAAGGGGCTTGTCTCAGAGACTTTCCTACTATATGGGCACAGCAAGTCAGACATATGCTCCGGGGCTTCCTTCTCGTCTTTGCTGGAAGATGAGCGGCAGCATTTTCAACCATCTGTAGAGCGGCTACATTGGCCGAGTTAAGAGTACAATAAATTACAATAATCTATTCATGGAGGCACCAAATCCTGCCTTCATTCCTCAGCACTTTGGGCTTATCTGAGTCATCTCTGTGTTTTTATCTTCAGCCCTCAGAAGTTAAGTGGTGACTAACAATGAGTAAAACTTCCGGAGTATTTCTGCCCCGCGTTTGGCACCTCAGCTTATATCTGGTTCATGATCCTCGCTGCTTAATGCAGGGCCGCTGCGGCTCAGCCGCAGCCCGACAAACAGAAGCACTAGCTGCAGACGAAAAATGTCCATTTTTGCAGTCAGGTTACTGTTATCGTGCGAACAACATTAGAAAGAAATCACATCATAGTACGGTGAGATGCTTGATGACATACTGTAATGTTTATACTAGTGAAAAATCGCTTCTCTGCTCTTTTGGTTGGAAACGCCAGAGTGGAAAAAAGTACACCGCTATGAATTGTAAATTCAGAGAGTGGCTCAAACACGACATCTAAGCGATTACTGTGCCATTTCACAGATGCTGAAAGGTCCAGGAGACCAGTGAAGGGTCTCCCGAGCTCTCCAAGTGTCGATTCCAATCCGGTTTGTGTTTAACGTTCATTAAGTCGAAGACAGCTCTGTACACAGAGCATTTCAGGGAAACTTGTACCTGAGATACAAATTTCCAGCAGCCAGCTCTTCCGGCTCGGAGCAGAATGGATCAGAAACAGGGCGCTTTGCGGACTGAGGGTTTGCTCCGTGCTCCTGTTATCACTTCAGCAGTAAAATGGGAAATTCCATTTCTTCTGAGTTGAATTCAAACATTAAACACTCCCTCCATGGGAAAGAAAGAAAGAAAGGAAAAAAACTAATTTCAGTCAAATGCAGCACATCTGCCAAGCTGGCCCATCCTATGTGATAAGAAATTGCTTTCAGATATGGGTGAGCGGTGTGTGTGCGCACACAGAACACACACACACACAAATACAGCCAAAACGGGGGACGAGACGAGGAGGTGGGAGCAGATATTTTCCCACTGAAGGCTATCATTATTCTCCCACCGTGCCCAAGTTGACCTCCAGACGATGGCCCACTTGAATGCGACTCCGGATGTGAACCATGATCCTTTTCATTTCCTCGAGACAGGAGAAGATAACCCCCGCCCCATCCTCACCCATGTGCTCACACACACACACACACACAGACACCTTGAACACCTCCTCCACCCGCCCCGCCCCTGTTTGCTACCTGCCAGCCCTCGTCCCTGCCTGTGTGGGGACTTTGTCCTCCAGGAGGGTGAGAAGGACCCACTTCCTGTGTCAAATTGCCTCTCGCATTCCACACTCTCCCTCGATCCGCCTCACTCCGGCTATTTTTTCCCCTCCTTCTTGATCCTTCTCTCTTTCTTCGTCCCTCTATGGGGGGCTTTGTCCGCCGTCGGGACGCACAAAACACTGATTCATTCCGCGAGCTGAACGTGATCCTCGAGAACACGACGCTTTTCCGCCACGGACACCCACTTTTCAAGGAGAGGAGGCCGGCGCGAACAAGTTTTTGGCAGCGGATATTCACTATTTTTTTGAGCCCACACAGACAGATGGACAGTCAGAGCTCTCATGAAGGCAAAGATACACACAATGTACGCACACACACCGACGATCCGTGGGACAGAGCAGATGTCCATGGGAAAATCAGTCTCCCGTGTACGATATAGTCATCCGGAAATGAAGTCACAACTTCGAAAACAGGAAATACCCACAGAGACATAAGACTGGGGATCACTCCGAAGACGCAGGAAGTCAGCTGGTCTCGAGCCAGGAGGCATCTGAGGAAAGATCTTGTCAGCAGTCGCATGGTTCCTCTGTGTGTGTGTATGTGTGTGTGTGTGTGTGTGTCCAGGTTGTGTGAGGTGAGCCCAGTAATTGGGCTGTTGACGTTTGAGCGTGTGTCACCTGCGTGTGCCAAACCCGCGTCTTCTTGCACACTCAGAAGAGTGTATATTTAAGTGTGTGTGTGTCGGCGTGCATATGTGTGTCACACCTGTCTCCATCTGTACACTTAAAGACAGATTAGGTCAGTTTGAGGCCAGGGATCTTTGGCAAAGACTGCAGCGGACTGACCTAGTAGTAATCAGTGTGTGTGTGTGTGTGTGTGTGTGTGTGTACGTGTTGAAAACGCCTGCCAAAGCCAGCGCAGCATCGCAGCAGAATCAGCCAGTTGTTACTCCAACATGTTGACAATACAAATATTGTGTCCAAGCAAAAAGCAATTACAGCAGAGCTGAAACGAGCAAGTCGAGGCATCCGCCAGCCCCGGGGCCGCAGACTTCAAGGGGCCCCTAAAACATTTAAGAGTGCCGGCTGCCGACTGTTAAATTGGCTTTTTGAAAAAAAAAGTGCAGAAGAAACTGGCACCGCTGACAAACAATATGAAATGCATTTATGTGTAATTTAAAAAAGCACTGCGCCCATCAAACCAATTATGAACTTTCCCAAATACCACAAGTACAACTTTATAGGAGGCCATCATTCAATTAAAAACAAAAACAAAACACTTTTGATCAAATAAAGGCCCCCGCCGTCTGCTGAAGAACATGAGATCATGCAGAATGTGGCTTTAAAGTCACAAACACAGCATTCCGGTCGTTAAAAACTATCCGACATGTTGCTGCAAGTCTCAAAAGTTTGGAGATCATTGCTGCTGTGGCGTGTTTTCCGCTGAGGAATAGTTCAATAAGCCTTGGATTACCAACAGCTTCAGCTCAGTGTGAGCAAAGACCAGAGCAGCCCTCGCTCTGCATGAGGCTTGCTTTGCCTCCAGGGATCATGTGACACAACCGTGAGCGGAGGTCAAAACAAATAACTGCTCAATCAATCTGATAACATTCATTCCAATAAGAGTCAAATTATCTTAAAAAAGAATATTTTCTTTTACTATCTGTAGGCATATTAGAGGCTACAGCAAAGAAATATCTTCCTCTCTCTGGTCTGAATGGACTCTTGGGCCACAAGCTCAAATAAAATGCAATAGAAACTGCAGGACGTCGTTCTCCAGCTACACTTTCAGATTGGACCTCGGATTTCAGTCGTGCAGGATCACATCACCCCGGAGCGCTCTCTGGAGTGATGTCGCAGTTATGGCTGAAATCACCGACCGCAGGACGCCCGTATCCCCGAGCATTCACACAACCCCTCAAACCTAAACATTTCCACCGCAGAGCGGATTGAAATGAGTAAACTGAGGCTTCCGGGGCGGCTCAGTCCAGACAAATCATTGCAAAGCTGAATCTGATTGGAACATTTCTGGGAGATTAGAAACTAGGAAACCCTCAGACGTCCTGAAGCCGAAGCAGCGCAGCAGGAAAAAGTGGTCAGAGTCAGACGGTACGACTCCTAATGGGGGCGAAGTGACTCCTGGGAGAAAAAAAGAACTCAGACTCCAACCGAACGGTGGATATTTAATTTGAATGAATGAACGGTTGCCTTTTCAAGTTGCACAGTGATGTAGAGGTCCAATCACTCATGTCACTGCGAGGTTATGGGCTTGAATACGAGCCAGGCCGGTCTAGTTTGCATACACTTGTTGAGGAATATTCAGGTTTGAATACATGCATTTGAGACTAATTACCTCATGACCCTCAGCTGAACAAAGCATACTGAAAATGGATGGAGGGATTTATGCACTGATTTTTAAAAAGGGTGGAAATTATGCAAGATGAAACGCGTCAAAAAAAGATTGTTCTTTCCAAGAAGTACACTTATTTGTTCAAGTGATTTGCATATGGTGAGTGAGGGGGCAGAAACAGCCCCAAAGCCATCAAACAAGTTGAAGAGAGACAGAAAGAAAGAACGAAAGAGGGGAGAAAGCGATCAGACACTGGGGGCTCTTCTGTTTTGAGATACACACATGATGGAGATTTGATATTCTTAAGTAGATCTCGCATTCTGATTATTTTTGGCGCCGGTTTTTCTTTTTTCTCTCAATGATTCAGCGAGCTTCCTCCTCCTCCACCTCCTCCCCGCTGCTTATAGGATAAATCTGGATTTATCGGTAACGGAAGGTGTGGGCGTGCGATGAGGAGGGGGGGGGGGCGCATGAATCTCGGCGTGGATGGTTGTTCCGGAGGAGGTGTGTGAGGAAAAAGAGAGAGAGAGAGAGGGGGGGGGGGGGGGGGGGGGTCTCGCATTCCTAATCAGCTTCCCTCCTCGCGATTCCCGATGACATCATTCAACCCGAGCCTGCGTCCGCGCACCGCATCGCCGTTAACTTCCCCGTTACCCCACCCACTTTTAGCCACAAGCGCGCGCGCACACACATACACACACCCGCGCGCGCGCACACTTCTAATTTATAACGCGAGGATGTCCCCCCCCCCCCCCCCACACACACACACACAACCCCCCCTCCCCTCCCCCCCCCCCCCCCCCCCCCCCCCCTCCCCCGGTTTGGCTGCTGGAATCCGTCCAGTGAGCCCAGCTCAGATCTGGCAATTAAAAAAGAGCGTGCGCCTCACATGTTGGGCATCTGACGTCCAATCAACGACACGCACACGCGCGCGCGCGCCACCAGCCCAACAGAGAGGCAACCCGGTAATAAAGTCGTTAAAGCCGCAGTATGACTGGAGCCCCCCCAAATTAACGGCAGGATGTGAGCCGGTGACACAGACACCACAGAACGAGACGCCGCACGAGAACCCCTCATCAAGCTCAATTAGAGATAACCCGCTAATTACAGCACTCACACACACACACACACACACACGCAACACACTCTTCCTGACTCAAGGGGACACAGGCCACAATAAATCCCGACACTGAGACACAAAGGCTGGTGTGTGTGTGTGTGTGTGTGTGTGTGTGTGTGTGTGTGTGCGTAAAAGCGGGGGGTGGGGTGCACGGGAGTCGCCAGCCCCCCTAACGGGAGTCTCGGACGGCCAATGAGGGCTGATATGTAGGTCGAGTGCAGGATTTCCTCCCGTGCACACACAGTCACTGTCTCAATGATGATAACGCACGCACACACACACACACGCACAAGAAAAAAATATATATACATATTACACAGGCTCGGGCGCCGTTGGTTAACAAAGGATCGGAGGTTCCGGCTTACCGTGGCGGCGTGAGCGAGCAGCGCCGTGAGCGCCAGGAGCCAGGGCAGCTTCATGGTCGGGGTGCACGAGCGCAGCCTCGCGGGGCCGCCGCTGCCTTCACGGGGTTCGGGGAGGTGGATGGGGAGGAGGGGAGGACAGAAAAAAAAAAGCTGCTCCCGGTCCTGCTGCTGCTGCTGCTGCTACCGCTGCTGCGTGTGTGCGCGCGTGAGTGTGTGTGCGCTCGGTAGTCTGTCCAACTTCAGAGCGCGCCGCTCGTCTGCGCGACCATCCGTCCTTCTTACAGTCAGGGCTTTTTTTAATCCAAGGCTTTACGAGCTGCTGCCGCCGCTGCCGGTCCCGGTCTCCCGTGAAGCACCGAGTCTCCTCCAGGCCTCCACTCTTCCTCCTCTGTCTCTGAGTTTTTGTGCTCGAAACCCGATAATTTACTACCAGGAGACCGTAGACCTCTCTCTCTCTCTCTCTCTCTCTCGCTCTCTCTCTCTCTCTCCTCCCCCTCTCCGTTGAGGGCAGGATGTTCCGTATGGCGACGCTGCCTGGCCTGGGAGTTTGGCAGGAGGAGAAAGAGGAGGAGGGAGTGTGTGTGTGTGTGAGGGAGAATATATATGTGCGTGTGTGTGTGTGTGTGTGTGTTGTTCAACAGCGAGATAGGGGAGAGAATAAGGAGGGTCGGAGGAGGAGGAGGGGGGAATCTCCGCGAGTCAGGGCGAGGATGCCCCCTGCAGATCGGTTAGACACCCGCAGCCCGATAAACACTGAGGGCGCGCGCAGAAGGAGGAGGAGGAGGAGGAGGATGAGGAGGAGGAGGAGGAGGAGGGGCTGCTGTCCAGACCGAGGCTCCACGAGGCTCCAGGTTCTGTTGATTCCTCATCTCACACCTTGAAGGAGCAGCTGCGCTGTGATTGGCTGTCGTCACGTGACTGAGCATCAACAGGAATGACCATGCACACTGGGGGATGATGCGCGCGATCTGCGCAGCGCAAATACTGGATCCATTATGGCTGCATGAGGTGCAACATGTTAGCAAAAAAAAAAAAAAAAAACTAAGCTGTGTCATTGTTTTCATCGCACTTCAAAACAATTTTAACCATTGCAATAATTCTGTTCTACCACAGTACTCTACTGTAAATAGAACACATCATTGAAGCACAAAAGAAGCACAGATGTGTTCATGCTACAATGCCGTGGTCGCTTACAATGTTAAATTCTCTTACAAAGCATGTTATCAGTGTCAAAGCTGCTAGTCAGTCCCCCATGAGGTGGGGGGAGCTGCCATGCAGGGAGCTTGACCTTGGTTTTAGGCGACAGGCGACTCAGCAGTCCTGCGATCCGACACCGCTGGAACACAGTATTAATGATCACCTGTAGCTGTGTTTGCTTTGTGGGTGTAGACAGAGGGAAAGCTCAGGCTCACTGAAAACAACACATAAAAGTCGCCCAACATTAAGCGAAATCTCCACATTGAACATCAGACAGGATAAACCTGTGGCACTGCTATGGTTTGCTTTTCAGAAATAGTGGACGAGGCTCAGAGGCTGTAAATAAAATGTTCTTATGGATTAGAAAGTACTAAATAATAAGATCCTTTGCAGAATCCAGATGGAAACTGCTCTGTGCTTTTTAAGATTCCTGTTGTTGTCTGCCAACGTTGGGCTTCATTGTAATGCAACAGACAAATGAGAGACTGAGAGATCCTGAAGATGGATGGATGTGCTACACAATCCCTCCAAACCCAAGCTGGAGTGTGACTTCTGCTAGAAAGATATATTCAGTAAGGTCTGATGGATCCCAGGCAGGTAAATAGGAGATTATGCTGTATCCACCCCGAGACCTTCTATTATTCATCACTTCTATGATTCATTGCAAAACGTCGGTGTCAAACTGAAAGTACACAAGCATAAAGTGGACGGGGTAGTTTTTCCTTGATCCAACAGGAAATTCAGCTCTTGTGTGAAGCTGTAACCCTCAGGCCTTTGTAAGCTTCCCACAAGATACTTTTCACATGGTCTGAAAAAACACTCACAGGTAATGCAGCCAACTGGTTTTTTTTTTTTGTTTTTTTTGGGGGGGGGTGGGTTTCTTCCTAGTCTGTTCTGTGATTCCAACAAAGCCGAGGCTTTACCACCAGCAGCAGCATCACGCACGGCCCGCCTTGTTTTTTCAAAGTAACACCCCGCCGTTTCCGTTGGGGCTTTGCATGCTCCGCACAAAGGCCGGGCAGGTAAGAACAGGTTTTATTTTATCTTTCAGGCACTTTGAATGAAATTGAAAGAGCGGGAAGGGGTGGGGGTGGGGAGTTGTTGACAGACACCTGCTCAGCGCTGCAGCGTCTCCTGCTAATCTCTTGTCACAGACCTCGGGCTCATTACTCCTATCTTAATTATTAAAAGTGCATTAGTCTCCTCAACAGGCGCAGTCGTGAATTTATTTGAACATCAGCAGCTATTCAGCGCTCCTCTGGAGTTATGATCTAAGGGCCTTCGCTGGTGCTCAGCCAATCGTGATCATATAATTACGTGAATAATCATTCCGGGGGACTAAAAATAATGGCCGTGCTGTAAAGTGGTACACATTAGCTGGATGTTTCTTTTTGCTCGGTGCCATCATTACCGCCCGGCGCTGCCTGCCTGGCTGTCAGTCCGCACCGCGCCATATCGGGGCGCCAGCCTCATTAATCAGCCGCAATTTACGGAGAAAGTGGAGCACCAGGAGCAGGCGCCCCGGTCGCCTCTCTGACTCACGCTGTGTCGTCTCATCGCCGCAGACACTTTTCATTCAGACGCCTGGAACAGATGCCATGGCACCGATCCCGCTTCCTCTCCGTTCGACGCTCCCAAGAGGGCCGCGAAACCCTCCGCCCCCCCCGGGTTCAATGAAGCACACTTGAGACGGTTCAATTTTCAAAGTTTTTTTGTTTTTGTTCAGTTTGGTTTCAAAATAAAGATCACACAATTGTTTAGAGACAATCTACAACAGGAGTTACAAAAAATAGTTGCCCAGGCAATAAGCATACACAGGTTCTGTTAACTATACACATATGGTTACAGGTGTGCTCGTAGTAAATATACACAAGGCTGCTCCAAATGTACACCGCGCCGTGGCGGGCTGCCTCTCTCACCCAAAAGGACATGGACAGTATGATACAGCACTTACAGCACTAAGAGAAATGCCAAAAAACACAAGAATCTCCTCTGTACAATCCATAGGTTTACCCCCCGAAAGCGGTCATGGGGGATTCGAGGGGTTTCATTTCTCGCTCCCAGCCAGCACCGACACCGCCCCCCCCCCCCCCCCCCCCCCTCTCAGACACATGACGCATTTCATGGGGTAAAGCTTTCCTATAAAAAGATTTTCTTCTTTAAAAAAAGAAAAAAAAAAAGATAAAGGTGAAACGAAAAAATAGAAACTTTTGAACGTAAACCAGAAGACACCACTAAGTCTAACAGAACGTGTCCAATTTGGGGGGGGGGGGGGTCAGTGGGAGTTCGACGTTTTAAGTTAAAGCAGTGACGAGATAAAGATAAAACCAAGCGTGGCGAATCTTTGTACAAGTACTACGCTGTATAGAAAGGGCTTTTCAAAACAAAAAAATTTGATATTACAATTTACAATATACAACAACTCATATGTCACAACCAAGGAGGTGAGAATATACACTGAAATGCACAGTTTTTTTGTGTGTTTTTTTTTTAAGTGAGCTTTTTTTTTCTTTTTTTCTTCTCATACCAAAAAAGGGTGGTAAAGCACTTTTACATTACAAGGGTTTACAAATGTACAATTATACAGTCAGAAGTATGTGGTCACTACTAGGATACATTATAGATACAGATTCAACATCAAAAACCAGAAAAACTACAAAGTTTTATATATATATTTATATATATATGCAAAGGTCTACACCAAGTATACACGTTATATTTATAGAAGCAAGACCAGAAAACGAATCTCCCATGCTAAATGATCTGTCTGCTGGTTAGCTGATGGCATGTGTGTGTGTTCGTCTATGATTCTGTGACGTCAGACAAATTAAATACTCGTTCCATCTCTCAGTGGTGAATCGCTAAGGAGGAGGAGGGAGGAGGAGGAGGAGGGAGGAGGGGGGGGGGGGGGGGGCACTAGGATTGTGTGTGCAGCAGTAGCAAAAAGTGTAATGATTTCTTCTTCTTTTTTCAGTTTATCAGAAACGTTGAAAAGAGGAGATGGAAGGGAAACAAAGAAAAAGGAAAAGGGGTGAAGGGGTGAGTGGATCAGGTCTCACCTCTCCTCTCTCTCTCTCTCTCTCTCTCCACACCCCTCCTGTCCTCCTTTCCCTCCGTCCCCCTGTTCAGCAGGCCTGGACTCGGTGGGGGGGAGGGGCAAAACAAAAAAAAAAAAATACAAAAAAAAAAACAAAAAAAACAAAAAAAGAGAGAGAGAAAAAAAAAAATTCAACTAAGGCTGCCTGTAGCAACAGGCTCCTCCCGAAGGGTTGTCATGGAAACAGTGGTACGTGGGGTACTCTGCTTCCTCGGTTGGTAGCGTTTGGAGAGGGGAGAGTGGGCATGGCGCTCGGTGGGCAGGAGGGTGGGGCTCGCCGGAGGAAGGTGTGCCGAGAGGTCGGGGGCGGGGGCAGACATGATTTCAGGTGGGGAGGGGAAGTCGGGGCGGTGCGGTGGGGGGGCGGTGCGGTGGGGTGGGGGTGGGGGGGGGGGGGGGGGGGGGGGGGGGGGGGCAGGGCGGGGTTACATGATGCCATTGGGTGGGCCGCAGAGGGGACCCAGGTCAACGCCGTTCTTCATGTAGTACTTCTCCAGCTTGGCCAGGATGTGTTTTCCATATGTGTACTTCCTCAGGGTGGAAATGTGAGGCCGGATCTGTGGCAAACACACACACACACACACACACACACACCGGTCAAACACTGCATGGGGCAGCATAACGGTAAGGTCTGCTCGACATGGCAGCCTCTTTTTTTTTTTTTTTTTTTTTTTTTTGAGGGGGGGGCTGCACGAAAATCAATGCATCTGCACTCAGGTCAGCCTCTGCTCTGTTGCCTGGAAACCGCCGACACCAGTGACCACGGGAAGATGAACTGATGCGCAGGCAAACGAGCAGACGGGTCAACAGAGAGGACCTCTTTACCCCACTGACAGCTCCAGGTTGTTTTTTTCATTTTTAGATTCACAAAACTGAAACAAATAGAAATGAATCCCTTAGCAGGGTGGCGACCGCCTCTCGAGGTTTAAACGGCCTGAGGACGGATCAACAGCGATTTTATTCTTCTCTAAAGAAATTTGTATTCAATTCGAAAGAGCCGATGACTCTCAAACGAGCGGCGCAAAAGTTTGAGACCAGCGTGATTCACATTTATCACTGTAGTATTGTTTTAAAAAATCAATTTCAAGCCGCAAGATGAGCAAAACACCAACTCTAGATAAGTTTAGATTCCATTTATTTTGTCATTTTTAATGTTTTTGGCTGTCCAGCACAAGAACTTTCCATCAGGACTTGTAAAGTCTATTTTTCTTACAACTCATCTTAGTTTTTCTGCTGCTCTCTTAAAAGATCTGAAAGAGTGGATTGTCTGTCTGCCTCCCTCTCGCTCTTCCCCCTTGGCTCCTCTACTGTTATAACCGGCTTTATGTCCCTCACTACATTCTCCGGCTGCCTGGAGCTCCATTTCCAGCATACTTTACTCGGAGTCGCTTCCATTTCTCCTCCACAAACATGTCCAGACCACTTCAGCCTGGATTCTCTCGCTGCTTTTCTCCAAACTGCTCAACTTTCCCTCTCATCTGTTCATCCATCTCGTCTAAATACTTTCAGTAAATAAAGCAGAGGACAACGAAAACTTGAGTTTTTTTTTTTCATCTGGACTCCTGACAAACAAGTGTTATGATACATTACAGTTCTCACCGCTGGTTGAATTTTTGTTGTTCACCATGAAACTAACGAGCTCTTATTTGCAAGTGTGTTTATTTTAAGTGAGCGAGTGCACAGAAGTCATTCAACTCCAGACTGACATCAACTTCAAACTGTTACGAAACGATAAGAGGATCAAATATTGAAAACGAGCCATTAATTGTAAAAGTAGGCAGCTGGCATGTCTGAAAGCTCTCATTGTATCCTCTAGAAAAAGACCACCGCAGCTAATCACGTCCCTATGGAAAGCGCTCACAGAACTGAGAGTATAATTTCGGTAAACACTGGGACTTGAAGGGGTTCGAATCTGCCGCCGCACGCAGCCGTCCTCGTCCATCCACCAACCTTATGCATGACGATCTTGCGCTGCGTGGGCTCGGCCACGTCGATCATCTTCTGCACCACGTAGTTGGCGTACTGGTCCTTCATCATGGTGTATAAGGCACTGTGGGGGCCCTCGGTCAGGCTGCACACTTCATCTATCAGGACAGCTCGCTCCGCCCGCGACGCGTGGGTCACACACTTCTCCACCACATTACTGATGAAGGGAGAGAGAAAATGTGAGCTTAAAGAGGCAAAATGATCAGAACTAGAAAGATTAGACAATTATAGCTTCTCAATTATTCAACGTTTTTTAAAACAGACATGCTTTAATTAGCATGCGAGACACCTGTGACGAACTTTGGGGTTGTTTAATTCTTAATGCGAGGCGATTTCTGTGAAATCTGTACAGATTATCTCCTCCAAATTCAGAAACCTGTGCCTTTAGCGTCAAGCTTCCGCTGTGCGGTTGTGGGGTTATTGTGTTGTGAAGAATGGGCCCGCAGAGTCTGAAACGGGCGCCAGCGGGACGACATAACAACCCGCATGCCATGTGGCGTGATGGTGGCACATTAAACAAAAAGTAGAGAAACGAGGACCCAGCTCCAGGCCTGGCTGCAGTTGTGGAGAGACGGGAGTAAAAACGTTCTTCAGAGACTGCGACACCTGAAAAGTGTTGGCGTTTGTGCTGGAATTTACCTGGCAAACTTGTGCTGGCTGAGTCCCAGAACGTTGCCTCTGATCTCGGCCACGATTTTACTCTTATCTTCAGCTCGGCCGTGTTCCAACACGTGCTGGATCACATAGTTGCCATACTGGTCCTGAATAAAACAAATCACAGAGAAACAGTGACTAAAAAAACGTGAGAGGGGGACAGCTGGCGCCTCTGACGTCACATCAAACACAGCCGGCTGCAGAAATCTGGAGCTGTACTCCGGCCAACTCGAGGCGTCGTTAGCCGCGAAAAATGTAAATGGCGGCAAACGGCGCGTTACCTGCACGAGCTGCTCCGTGTGTTGATGCAGCTCCTCTAGTATAGGCAGCGTCTGTTCAGGAAGGCAGTGTTCGAGAATGCGCTGGATGACTCTGCAGCCGTAAGGATGAGTGGAGAGGGCGAAGACCTGAGAGAGAGAGAGAGACGCAATCAGACATGGCGAGCGTCTCGGCGCGCACGGACGCACACCTGGCCGAGCGCAGAGTGGCTACTTTTGGCTCAAACCGGCGTCTCTCGGAGCGCAAGACGGCACCTTGAATAACGGTGCTAAATGATCAGAGGCATGCTTTCACACACCCTGCCCACTCCCGAAGGCAAGGTCGAAGCAAATTCCTGACATGCTTTGGGCTACACAAACAAACCTGCAACGCCGAGTGGAAAACAAGCCGTTACACAACATGCAAATACACGGCCGGAGAGAGAGAGAGGGAGAGCGAGCGAACCGCCGCACATCAGTGAGAGCGAGCGTCAGAGAGTTCTGATTGAAGTCCTCAAAGTGAAAACCTGAGTGTGTGCTAAACAGCTGGCACATGCTGGAACACAATCTTTCTTCTAACACGTTATGCTAATGTAACATTCAGCTTGTGGACAGAAGATGGCTGTTGTCACTGGGCTCAAGTATCTGTTGCCAAGGAAACGCACCACGTCCCTGAAAAGGGGCTGAGTAGATGTGTCTATCTACTTCGGCGGTGACAATATGCTCGCTGCCTGAAGGCGGCGGAGGTGAGTGTGAGTGAGTGTGTGAGTGAGTGTGTGAGTGTGTGTGTGTGTGTGTGGATGTCAGTCCAGTCCCGGCGGGCTCCGGTGATTGAAGGTGGAAGTGTTTGGCGAGCGGACGCAGAGGGGACCCACCTGTCCCTTGAAGGCGTCGATGATGAAGTGCAGCGCGTGAGGCTGGACACATTCGATACACTTCTGCACCACGTGGTTACCGTTCTGGTCCTTTACACACTTCAGCACATGGCCGTCCAGCTCCCGCACCATCTCACTCTGCAGGGGGGGGGGGCAGAACGTGGAGAGGGACTTGTAATTGTTTGTGAGGAATCAAATATTGCCTCAAGGCATTTTGCAAACTCCCCTTCATTTTTCACTGTAGCTTACAGGCCGGCAAATAACACGGGGCTTTTAGCAGATGCCCTGGAGAAATCTGCTGGCATCTATTAGGGGGAGATGGATAACTTTGCAGCTCACACACCAAACCTTACAGCTTCTCCAAAACACTGCGTTTAAGCAAATATTACCTCCTGTTAATATTCATCAAAATATACCAGATGAGTGAAGCTCAACATTTGCATTGAAACAGAGTGTCGTAATTCTCACTCGTTTATTGATGATTGAGCGAACAGAGAAAACCTGCCGATCCACCAGGGGGGGGGGGGTTTCAAAAAACCAAACCAAACCCACAAAGTAGATAAAAAAAAAAGCTTCCTCAGCAGGAGGAGTGCACCTTTTCATCGATGCAGCGTTTTGCTGTACAGTTATCTATAAAGGACTACAGGTGTAATACATTACAGAACGTCAAGGCCTGGACTTTATCATTGTTTCCAGCGATAGACTGAATAGATTTATAATCAGGAAATCCAAAATAATTCACAGGGAGGGGTCTGGAAGTTAGGGAAGCTAGATGGATTGAATCCCCCAGCGGGTCACCTGAGCAAAGGCCTTCAACCACGAACCACCCCGCCGACTGTAACAGCTCAACAATAAATAACCAGCTGCTGTTACAGGCACTTTGTGCTCTGGGCCGGTCCTAAAGCCCGGGTGAACGGTTGCGTTAGGGAAGGGCATTTTGCTGCAAAAACCTGCCGAAACACGCCGATCTGGCACGGCAACCCAAAGGCAGGGTTAGGCAGGACAGCTCCAAATGGCGAAGAGTTCTGCGTTTGTGCGATCTCTAATGTGGTCTGACGCACTTCTGTTACAAAATTGGACACAGCACAGACCAAACAGGATGCGACTGATTTCAGAAGTCCAGTTATCTTCGCAGATTAAAAGAGAGCGACTCTTCTGGCTGTTCTGACTCCTTCACGCATTTTATGGGATTATAAGGATGCGTCAGCGAGCAAACAATCACAGCACAACAATCCTAATGTGCATGATGTCAATTTAACGCAGCACAAAGCATTACTGCTGAAGTGAAGCAGCAGAATATGTCAGAGCTGCTGTCCAGCCCGGAATTTGTTTAGGTTGGGTGTAATAAAAAATTCCAGTGTGAACACAGACTTTGTCTTCAACTCTGGCCTAAAACGGCAAAACTACAAGTGCCAACACAACATAAAGGCTTTTTAAATTGTATTTTTTTTCATTAATACAAAAACATCAACCAATATGATGTGAAAAGACAATGATCAATACTACACAGCATTTGGGAGTCATCCTATATTTGATTGTGGAGTTTAATTGACTTTAGCTGTTTGCATTTGAGCTGCTGTTCTTTGAAAGAAAAAACTTTGGGTGTCTTACGCAGTGACAGCCCTCGACCACATCAGAGAAAAACCACATTTTTTAAATTTCAATGATATTATAAACTTGTTTTTTACATATCCAAATTGAACTGTGGCAGTAAATCTGTAGGTTTACTTCATACTTTAAATTTGAAATACAGGGTTTTATTTGCGACTCAAGACAAACATTTATTTATTCATCCATTGCTCGCCGTTTGTACTAAGCTGCTTTGCCTACATCTCACTGCAACTCTGTACCGAGACTTACAGATACACCGCTCTGAGAGAGCGGCGGCAGCAAACCCGCATTTCACACTATTACAGATAAGCTCGGCAATTAATCCGCGGATCCCCTTAGCGCCTGACCATTGAGGGTTATCCACACGGATCAACTGCAAACAGATACACCACTAATGAGGAACACAAACTCATTTACAACTAAATCCTGTGCACATAGATAAAAGACATGCGTTAAAAATAGTTTGAAAAAAATTTGCAACTTGTCTTTTTTTTCCAGTAAGCAGTAAATCACAGCTGGGATGAGACAGAATTAAGCTAATTAAGGTCATTTCACCACAGTGTGCATCTCGTGTTTTTACAGATTGGAGCCGTCAGACTGGTGTGTGTACTTACAATGACCTGTTGATCCGAGGGGATGAACTCCAGCGCTTTCTGAATGACCCTGCAGCCGTACATCTGCAGGGCCAGAGACAGCACATGGCCTCGGATCCTTTCTGCCAGAGCCAGCTTCTGGTCCAGGCTGCCAAACTGAAACACACACACACACACACAAAAAAAACAAGCCTGTAACTCCACCAAAGTGTCTAGATACCATAGAAACTGCTACAAAACCAGGTTTAACTGTTTGGGACACGATGAAATTGAGTGTTTGTGTTCATGACCGGGGTTGCAGACATACCTCGAAGAACTTCTGGATGACGTAGTTTCCAAAGACGTCCACCATGAGCTGGTAGGCGGCCTGCAGAATCTCGCTGAAGACGAGCTGACGCTCGGCCGAACTCGCCCGCTCCAACTTCAACTGGATGAACCTTTAAAGAAGAGAGAGAGAACACACCGCTTCTGAAAAGGTGCCCTCCAAACATCTTTTGTATTTTCAAGCTTTTCAATTGTTCACTTCAACTTGGCTTTGCAATATATAAAAAAATAAACTCGGAAAATTTGCAGACCGCTAAAATCCACTCAGTATAGAAGGGAGATTTATAAAGGCTGGATGAAATTGAAGCCAAAGACAAACACATCAGAGAGCGGTGCACCAATAAAGAGAGGGAGACGCACAAAGATGTTGAGACAGAAGTGCTCCTGTATCTCTCACCCAGGGGAGCAGTCAGACACAAGGAGACGAAATTCAGCGTACAAAGAAAGAGCTGAAGTTTCCAGGCTGTGCGAGAGGTGAAGTACAGATAAAAAAAAAAAAAAAAAAAGGCTGTGATGTTGAGGTGTGGAAAAGAAAATGTGTGGAATGTCCAGACTGGACCCTGATGTGTATTAATAGAACATTTCAGTGGAAAAGTCCACTTCTGAGGCACAGCTGGCTCAACCCCTACAGACCCAGAAACCGGGAGCCCGGAGCGGCCTCCGGGGCCCGCTGGCCTCAAATAAACAGCTCTGGATCGTAGCACCAAACAAGACAGAGATGGTAACAGATCAATGACACCATTACTCCTCTTATCTTCAGGAATGAGAGCCATAAAGGCCACAGCATCAAGATAACGCTGCAGAGAGCGCTTTGGAAAATAAGGCCCGTCTAAAACACTCTTTGAATTCACACACACACACACACACACACACACACCAGTGAAGGACACTGACAGGAATATCCCGAGGCCTCGGACCTCGACACATTAACAAATCCACCCTGTTCGCATTATTCCAACATGAAAAGCAGCATGAACTTTGATCTGGTTTATACTTCAGCACCGCCTCAGGGTCCCTTTAATTGTTTTGACTATCACAAATTTAATCAGCTGTGGGAGAAAAGGCTTGCCAATGAATACCAATTTACCTGACAGATCTAATCACATCTGCATTTTAGATGCTTCAGCCCACATCCACACACCAAAGGACCAGAGCTTTGGACAAACACTACTGCCCCCCCTCTGCCATTAAGTGCCTCACACAAAGAGACAGATGGACGGTGTAAACTAATGACACCAGCAGAGATTAGGAGCTGTTAAACTGATTAGTTATCACGCAGAAACCAAATCTGCAAAAATGTTTAATCTTGTATTCATTATTTAAAAGGTGGCTTCTCATTTCTGAGAATTTGAAACGAATGACTGTTTCTGTTATTGCTTCAGAAATTACAGGAAAGCGTTTTTTAATAACTTTTGCCGGCAATGAAAAGCGACTGAAAATAAAATACCTAAGAAATAATACAAATCGGAACTAAGGAACTGGGGGAAGCAATGCCTCGCTACTACGTCATTGCTTCAGTGTTTAAGAGCTTTCTCATACTGTCACTGTGCTGGTCACTCATTCAGTGTGAAACACTGTAATCTGAGACAGACCTAAAGGGTACTGCTGGTTTTAAAATGCGCTAAATCAGCGGAGCGGCCATGTTGGACCAGCGTCCTGGTGTGTACCTGCTGCCGTGCTGGTCCTGGCTGAACTCCATGATGTGGCCGGCGATGTCCCGAAGCTGCAGGTTGGGGTAGCGGTTGTTCCTGAAGTCCTCCAGCAGGCGGCTCCGGCCCGACGGCATCACGTCCGACATGCCGTAGCGTAGCCGCGACGACGGGAACAGCTGGCTGCTGGGCGAAAAGAGGGAGGAGCCTGAGCTGGCTGCGCTGCGGTACTTGGCTTCTGCTCCGGGAGCCGCGGAAATGAAACGCCCACTGCCGTTGGTCAGGCCTCCTGCGTGGTCGGACAGAGAAAAGGATTGTGACAAAGTCGAAGTTAGTTCAAAAAGCACGACATCAAAACAAAAGCACAGAGTGTAAAACCACTGTCAAGGTGAGAATATCTGGTCGAGAAGGGTCAAAACACATTAGTGATCTTAAACCTCGTTACAATAAAACTGATGTTTCCGTGCAGAGGTTAAGATGAGTTTTCCTAATTAATGACACTGCAGTGCTGAAATTTTCACAGCGCATCATAAAAATTACATTCCAGCTCTGCAGCACAGAAACACGGCACTGGATGGCAGCAATGAATCAAATATGGAGCTGCTGCTAATTGGGGGAAGGAATTCATTAAACAGATGCAAAAATCAACAAACATTTAATGCTTTCATTATCCTATCAAATAAAACAAGAGGGCAATGCTTGTCTGATACAGTTTGCAACTGCATCAGTGAATGTTACAATGGAAAAGCTGTATAACGGATGATAACTGCACTGAAGAAGCATCTGTACCAAGTGGGACGCTCAGCCATTGTCTCAGGTTTTAAATGCAGTTGGAGAAAATTGAAAACATGCAGGATATGAATTCCTCTCTCAGTGTTTGCACACAGAGCAGACGACAATTTCGGCGCTCGGTTTCTTCCCTTCAGCAGATGCCAGGTATTGAGGTTTATATTTGCACAGTGCGACACGTACAAATGCTTAAAACCTGCCGAAGCCAGGTAATCCATCACGGGCATGACAAAGCCTCGTCTTGGCTGTCACTTTATTTGACTGTCATTTCATGGAGACTCCGGACGCCTGTTTGCATTACACTTGGCTTTGCCAGTTGTCAATCACGCAAAACAGAAGAAAAACAGAGAGGGTAGCAACCAGTGTCGAAACACGGGAACTGCAATGATTCTGTCATTAAACCCGAGTCTTTCCGGTGAGTCACAGTGATCAAAACATCTTCAGCGTACTCAGAGGTGACTGTTTACCCAAATCAAAGAAAGCTGCTTACCAAGATTGAGGTTGGATGAAGAGCTGTGATTGGACAGGGAGGGTGGGGGTGTGAGGGAGTGGGAGGGTCCCTGGTTGGGGAGGGGCATGCCCACTGGACCGGGGGACGGACTGAAGCCCAGGGTGCCGTTATAGAATCCTCCGTGTCCGATGGGGGTGAGGCTTGACGGTGTGCGTTTGTACAGCTCGCTGTTGCCCGTCAGGGAGTCCCGCCTGGAGCCGCTGCCGCCACTCGAATTGGCCACTAGGGGGAGGCAAAGAAACATCACGGCACTGCAGAGTTGGTGCTCTTCTTGTTTGCTGAAGCACTGAAAGGCCGTCGTCCTACCGGCTGTGCCGAAGCCTCCGAGCGTGGCCCCCAGAGTGGCGCCGAGGGAGGACGAGGCCGGCTGGCTGAAGCCCAGGGAGGCGGACCCCGGTCCGGGCTGGCCGGAGCCTTGTGAGAAAAGAGAGGAGCTCTGGGAGGAGGAGCTGAGGGACGAGGAGCCGTAGAAGGAGCTTCCACCCAGCGCGCCGCCGGGGCCGCCCTGCTGCTGGGGCTGCTGGGACGTCATGGCACGGAACGGACCGTTGGCCCCGCCGCCCAGACCGCTGTTCGCACCACCGGCGGAGGCTGCCGCTGCTGCAACTGCAGAGGGAGACGGACCAGGGGGAGCACGGTCAATCACACATTCATTCAGAATGAAGGTTTTCTTATGAGGCGTTTCTTCAAAACTGTCCCAGTAAATCATCAACAGCAACACCAAAAAGCTTCACTCTACACTTTTCCTCTTCAAACAATAGTTTATGGTCGAGACTCATGGGAACAACTCGCCCAAATCCAACCCTCCACTTGACTGTACACTCCTTTAATCTCATAATTACATGCTATTCTTGAACAGGATATTCGCAGCATGCTTTTAAGGGCCGCAATCTTTTAATCTCTTGTTTTGTTTTCATGACAGTCTACAGCGAACAACGGGCCGTCTTCGGGATTTACACCGTTTGCGTTACCTGCTTGTGCTGCAGAGGGGGATATGATGACTGAGGCAGGCGCCATGAGGCGGACGGGGCCACTTCTGGCTCCAGTGTTGACCACCAGGGCCCCCGTCTGGTCGTAGTAGGCTGCAGGCGCCAGGACCGGGTACCCTGAGGGAGAGCAAGGTAGAGTCAGAGAGGACAGAAATAAGTCTGAGCCTGCTGGTTCTTTGCTGCAGATAGCAGTGAAGAACATTTTGGTGTCTGCACAGCGCTGATGTGACTGGGTTCACTCTGATCGTTTCCAGTGTAATAAGACCAAGTAGCTGAGTGTTTGTGCTCACCGGGGACTCCCGCTGCTAACCCCTGCCCGAAGGCGAGGGCCGAGTTGACTGCGGCTGCTGCGACCAGCTGGTCATTCTGTTGACCCTGCTGGCCTTGGCTCGGGGTCAGAGGTCGCTGGTTTCCTCCAGCTCGCATCACCTTTTACAAAAGAATACATTTTAGGACAAAAAAAATAAATCAATATTGTTTAACAAGTAAAGCAGTCACTTATGTCACAAAAACTACATGCTGGAACTACACATACGAGTTTCTGATAGACAGTGAACGTTAAAGGAGTACCTAAAACACCGACAATATTTAATGACAAGAATGAGAACACACTGCTTAGACCAGCAGAATGAGCTGCAACAAGATCAAACGCTTGCTCCAGGCTTTTCTTATCTCTGAAAGCTACAAACATTAGCTCTCTGCTGAGCAGCTGACTGACCTGCTGTTGGTTTTGCTGGCCCTGGCCCGCAGCCTGCTGATTGGCCGAGCTGTTGGCTGCAGCAGCCTGCTGCTGGAAGAGGTTTGCTGGGTAAACCCCCCAGGGGGTCACACCATAGTACTGAGGAGGCATCACTGCCGGACCTACACATTATCAAAACACACACACACGAGCCATGACACAGGAGAACTGACTCAGGTTATGAACGTGATCGGTTGAGGAGAAACAACGTTGTTATTTGACATTTAAAGTAACACTGTATTAAACATGCGTGTCTCACCAAGTGTGGCTGCTGCTGCGAGTCCCGCTGCGTAGGGGTCCGTCCCCGGGGGAGCAGCACTGATGATGTACGGATTGGGCACAAACGCTGGGGCCAGACCTAAAAAAAAAAACAAACAAAAAAAACCACAATGGAGGGGAAAGGTGAAGAGAGATCCAACCGTTTCACATGATGCCACACATAAAATGATGGAACCTCTAAGGATGCTTTCAACAAAGTATAAAAAGAAATACCAAAAGTAATTTTGGACATGTGTTTTTAATTAAACCTACAAAATATTAACTTTAAATTACCTGGTAACTGTTTGACTAAACCAGGATGATGGTCTATTGTTTTGTGCCGAAATGAACAAAAAAAAAAAAAAAAGAAAAAAGAAAGAAATAGCAATAACATCCAGTCTTTATTATTATATATCAAATTCCTTCATATAAGGTAACGATGGGACTTTTGGGACTGTGTTAGGAAGAGGTCATGACCAAGAGCGAGCTCTTATGATGTGTCGACTATCCTCCCTGGAAATCAAATGTGCTCCTAGTCATTTTTAACAGCTACAAGGGAGACGTTCAGGGAAAATGAGCAACATTCAAAAAATGTGGAAGAAGGAGAGAGACGACACTGCTGATAGAGTGGAGAGAAAGTGTTCCAGAAAACTTTCTGGAGACATTCATGAAAACACGAGAAACAGTAATTGCTAAAATAAAGTATAAAGCCTTTCTACTTGGTCAGATTGTAATATGAAATTTTCGACATTGTCCTCATAGCAAAACAGAAAATCTCAGTGGAGTGATCAAAAACACAGCGGCAGCAGATAAATGTATCAATCTGAGAATAAAATGTATTTGCTATGGAAGGAATATCAGTTTTTCATCTCCAGGTCATGTTTTTGTTCGCCATACGAACAAAACACACACAAACACACACACTCTTACCGATGTGAGGCTGCTGTGCGGCCGCCAGTGCGTACTGCTGCTGCTGGGCTGCTGTTAACTGTTGCACCGCAAGGGCATTGTTTCTCTGAAACAGCTGCAAAACGCCACAAGGAAAGGCGAATCACTCAACATCAAAAGCACCGAGTCCGCTGGAGACAAACGCAAGAGCGTGCCCGTGACTGCAGCCTTTACCTGCTGCTGGTTAGTGTAGTCGAATAAGCCCACAGTGGGTGCCGAGTCCATGGGCATCTGAGAGTTGTAGTCAAACTGAAGCGGCTCCATCACTGACTCCATGGGGTCCATGGTAACGCCACCTTGCTCCACGCTGGAGAAGTCCTCGGGAGGTTTGGGTCCACCTCCGCCTCCCAGGGGCGTCAGGCCCTCTGCTCCGACGCCCCCGGGGCCTCCCAGCAGGTCGCCCTCGGGGCCCGGGGCCGGCATGTTGCCCGGGGGACGACTGAGGAGAACGAAAGAAGCAGAGATGATTGAGTTCCTTGCGGGGCGTCTCTCCGGCGAGGCGCCGGCGGGCGCCGCCTCGGTCATTACCCGAATTCTTTGACGTCGACGTCGAGGCCGTTCTGTACAGGCAGCCCGTTGGGGTTGATGACGTCGTTTATGACGTCCGATTCACTTTCTGTTAACTCTTTTAGCTTCTCTCCCTCAAACGTCGTCTTTGGCTTCTCTCTCTTCTCCTCCTCCACCTCGCCATCCCGCTGCCCCTGTGTGACGGCAGAACAGAAGAAACGGAGGTCACACGGTGGAAAAAAAATACCCTTAAAATACACATCCTATCACCGACACACTGGACAGGATCAGATAAAACATGTAAACTTACATATGGTCCTTTTCGGAGGCAGGAGTCCAGTTTGTCAGCCGGTGAGGATGACAGGACGTACTCCACCATGCTGACCCCCAGCCCTCCGCTTTCAGACCGCGGCGACATGACCGAGCCCACTCCCACCTCTCCCCCGCCGTGGAAGCCCTGGCCCGGCCGGCGGGACACCATGATCGGCTGAGACACCGAGTGATCTGTCAGAAGACGGACAGGGACGCGTTAATTACACACACGGGCGAAGGGAAATGCTGTATTAACTCAGGCATGAAAGGGACAGCTACAGAGACAGGAGCGTTATTAACAGGATGACGGAGCGGCTCGTTTTGTTAACCTCCCAGGGCGACACCGGGGGATTATTTACTTTTTAACACATCGAACAAGATTCATTTTCAATGCAGCACTGAAATGCCGCACAAGTGACGTCAGCTCGTTTCTATAATAAAAGGAATATTTACTCTGTCATCATGTCTACAGAAATAACCACGCTGTGTTGATCTGATGGAGCTGAAATCTCTACTCCCATCATCGTCTGGGAGAACATGAGAGCAGCCTGGACGTCAGCGTTTGATTGTGGCAAAGTATCTAAATATATAGTTCCTAACTCCAGACAGTGATCGCTCCGGCGCTTTGTTCTTGGTGAGAGAAAAACCGAACTGCCCTGCACATTCACAGGAGCCACTGTTATTACAGACTGTTTCATACCTGAGGCCCCCCAGGCACTGTCCCTCCACTGGTCCAGGAAGATCCCTTTGGGTCCGTCCTTCCCAGAGTCGTCTGTCTCCCAGAACTTCTTACCGGTTAGCAGCTGCTGCAGAGACGCCGAGACAGAAGAAACGGGTGTAAAAATAGGTGAAGTTGTCACTCCACACATGAGAAACACGTCTGCGTAACTGGGCATTTTCTAGCTAAAATTAGAAGTTTAGTCATGTACAAAGTAATTTGACTGCAGACAGTTTCCCAAAACAAGTAATTTCAAAGGGATGAAAGAATAACGCATAAAAACCCCACACAAGTCTTTTCTTCGGCTCGTGGGAGAGTTCTTCCGGATAGAATGTCAGGGATGGTTCTGCCTAAAATCTGATCTGATAAGCTTCTGTTCATCTCCATTGTTCAACAAACACTCTGCACTTTTTACATGATAAAAACACTTTTTACCATCCAAAACTGAAGAGGATTTCTTTGTTTTGCCAACATGGGACTGAACACTTCTTTCTGTATAAAACTACAAGGTAGTAAGTAGGGCTGCAGGATACGGCCAAAAAAAAAAAAATAGTAGTAATACTATATACTTTACAGTGTTTGTAGTGTTTGTAGGAAGGCACAACAACTCAAAACAAAAAGAAAAAAAAAACCCTGAGAAATTGAGATACTCAACTTTAAAATAAAAGTAAAAAAAAAATGTACACATTCACGTTGTGTGTCCTCTTAATCCCCAGTCCCTTCTGTTTTTGATGTGAACAGGAGTTCTCCATCACCGCTTCGCTGCTCACTTTCACTCATTAGCAGCTCTTTAGCCCTGCTCACCTCGACACACTCGCTTCAGCACAAATTAACCTCACGACACGCATCTCCCGTGCCGCTGACCGACCACCGGCGGAGGCCGGGGTCTTCGGCCCTTTCTCCTTCTGACGGGACTCACGGCGTTTTAATCTCTTTTCTACCGTCAGTAGGAGATGGAACTAGCGAGCCGGGTCCGCTGTTAGCTTATTAAGTTTAGCAACTCGCGTCAATCAGCTCTGCTGACCTACAGCTGGAATTTTGCTGGAAATTTGGGATTGCCGTGCCATTTTGTGATGTGATGTGTGAACTGGTTTGATTTACAAAGATATTCAGAAAGTGTTTTGATCTGTTTCTCTTTTACCATTCGAAGCGAACTATCCGGTTAATTTTATACTGGACAACTTTACCTACGAGGAGATGGGTTAAACCTGAATCACTAATAAATAAAGACTGGATAAACCTTGTTCACGAGCTCTACATGATGGAAAAGCCTTCTTCCTCAATCAAATTACAAAAGGACACATTTTATCGAACACGATTGAAATAAGTCTGTAAAATATTATTTTTTCCCTAAACACACTGCTATTTGAATCAAGACCGATACAGCTATGTCTTTCCCTATTTAATAATGTAACAAGGAGCTAATCCTAATCTGTCTTTATGTTTCACTTTGATATAGTGTTTTGATATAAGTTTTGTGAATCTCTATGTAATATTGTAATCTGGGATAATCTGTGACTTTTCAATGGAAGAAAAAAGATATTCAAGTCAATTCTTGTTTAGTAATTAAAAATTTTACATTAAAGTTAATATACAACTCCTTGCTAGGATATCTGTAGCAAATGCACTAGTTTTAAGTTTTCTTTTTTGAACGAGATTTCTCTATTTCTGTATCATCAAGCTTTCTTCTTGAAGGGATTTAAACTTGAGTTCCTGTTAAGTGTTTTGACCTGCCTCATGTCGGAATAATGCTACACAAATGAACTCGCCGAGCTTATTGTCCCGTCACTCTTACATATGTTGTAGTGAGGATACAATACCAGAACGATCTTTCTATAAAACGCTCTGCCGTGCAATATCCAATGTCAGGGTTGAGGATGCACTTAAAATATAACTCAATTTACATGAAAATCGATGAGTGGAATCACAAATTCAAAAGGTACGACATTAAATCAGGTCGATGCTTTCCTAATGAAGTGACAAGTGTGCGAATCTAAAGTCTGTGCATGAGCACTGTGAAAATCCAAGCTAAAAGTAACCTCAGGCTCGACTGCAGCCTCTGTTTTCATAGAAACAATCAGCAAGTTTATTCATCCTAAATTAAAAAAATCACCTGTTTAGTTTCATCTGGTCTTTGAGGGATTCGCTCCCGTCCAAACTCAACACTGCTTTTGCCTGAAAAGGTTCGATTGAGCAACTGCTTCTTTTCGACTTTCTTGGATTTCCTGCTCTTCAAGTTTGGCTCTGTTTGAATAATCCATCATGTGGCTTTTTGAACCAGATGTCATTATGAGTTTGGCACGCCGCCTCGGACCTTGTTTCACTCATTTCGATCTAAACTAGAACCGCAGCTTAACTGGTATCACACAGCCGTCACCAGTCTCAAGATTGTCATCAACTCACAAAAGGCCGCTTCAGATCCGAGATAAACTCATGTCTTACCTCTCCCATGGCTCGGCCCTCCAGAGCCAGAGCCTGGAAGTCATGGTTCAGCTCGTCCATGGAGCGTACCTGCACACCCGGAGCACAACGATTATCAAAACAACGCTACAGAAGCAGAAACTAAAACTTTACGACGGGCTGAAGGCTGAAATTTGTTATGCATTTATAAATAGCACTGTGCTCAGTTTACATTTCTTAATAATATTTCCTGAATAAATACAGTTTTAATTGTGTTATTTTAATGTGAACAAACAGTTCATGAGACAAGACAACAGTTCACACGCACACAAACCAACACACACTTGGTGATCGCTCACCTGGCTGTCATGGATGTTGTCTCCGGTGGGCCAGCGATGTTTGCCGGGCTGTTCGCCATGTTGCCGCTGGAAGAAATAATCCACCATGGCATCGTCCTGGGAACGTCCAGCGCCCGCCACGCCCTTTGATAGACACAGGCGCACACATGCACGTTACCTCGGAACTGCTGGTAGCAGCATCAAGCAAAAGGAGCGTCTGGAGAACATCGGAGGAAAATTCAAGTGTGGACAAGGTTGGGATTATTTACAAGCATTTTACACATGTATGAACTGTGGGATTTCATGAACTGGCATTTTAAAAGAGGACAGAAAAATGCATGAACAAATATTAGGGACGGCTTCACTAAAGATGATTAAAAACGTAAAATAGACAAATAAATCATTCAAGCATCTGTGCTGCTGTGAAAATATGTTTGGTCTCTCACATTATCAAAATACTTATTATTTCAAGACATTTCAAATTAAACTTGTTGAAAAACGTCCCTTCAACAAATTACATCTGTGGTTCAAACACACACTGAAACTGGGAGGCAGCGACTGGTTTTCACCAGGGCTCCTCTCTTAATCACATCGTGGGTGAACGTAAACCTCATCAGAGAATGAGTAGTAAACATGAAGTGGAAACAGCTGGGTTCGGTCCTCCGCTGCACACGCAGAGCGTGCAGCAGGACACGTTTCCCAGATGTCGGCCAGGCTAAATTGTTACTTTTCAGAAAGCCTTAAACTGCCCCCCCTCCACCCTGGATTAAACTGCTAAACTGGTTATCAAAAAAAAAAGCATTTACATCCTTTGCTGTGCAACTGCCGTTTCTAACATTTCACTGTTTTTATGTTTCACTGTGTAAAGTTAAACTGGGAAACAAAGTTTTCTTTGCTAATTTTGTTTCTTTTTTTTGGATTCATACGTTTTTCATCCAGTGTGGCGATCGCTAGACAAGCACCTGCTCTGCAGGCAACAACAGAAGCAGTATTGTGAAAATTTAATTCATTGCCATGTGTGTAAACAATGTAGAAATCCAAATTTATTAAACAAATACAATTATGTAGAATAAAATGAACATGAGCCGGGAGAGACGGGCACTCTAAATAATCAGAGTAATTAAAAAGGACCTTTCAACACGCACAAGGTCAATCTACATAATTCAGTACTGAAAAAAAAATAAAACACAGTTATGATATTAAAAATCAAACATTGTAGCATTCACAACAGCAATGATATTATTCAGCATGAGCAGAATTGCTGAAATAAAAAAAAAAAGTTCTGATGGAAGATTTAAAGTGTGCAGGGAAGTGAGGGATCAAACTGTTCATTTGGTCCGATGGGTCAGAAAGAAAAATAAATTGCTTTACAATGAGATACAAAAGAGACCTGGAAAGACCTGGTATCTGCAAAGTGCTTTGCGCACTCAGTATAAAAAAAACAAAACTAAAACAAACAAAAAAAAAAACCCCACACATTTTACAGATAGTTTGAATTCTGACCATGAGTCAGCGGTGACAGCATTTGCTCATGTTAGTTTTTGGCTCTCTTCCCATTTTGTTTTCTCATTATTTTCCTTTTTCCCGTTATTGGATTAAATTTTCCATCAAACACCTTCAAGTGCTTTTATTGATGCGACACCTTGCGTTGGTCTGATTTCCACAATCTTGAAACTGGACGATTAATCAAACATTAAGTCAAATCATATCAAATGTTGCAATTTGTTGATCACAAAGGAAACTATTTGAAATCCACCATCTTGCTGCTCCACTCGATAAATATCGCCACAGTGTGCATCGTGCAGTGACAAAGCATTCTAACTGACGGAGTAAGCCCTGCACATCCTCCATGGTCCAAACACGTGCATGCTCATCCACCAATAACAAACAAGCAAGAAAGCGCACAGGAGCATTAATGTGCTGTTTCGAAATTGAAGAAACAGCAAAAATTTTGGTAAAACGCATCATAACCCTAACCCACCCAAGAGAAAATACAACAAATTTCCGCAAGCATTTAAAAACGCAAGACCGAGCTGAGTTAAGAAGTTTGGTCTAAGAAGGCTCCTGTAGTCCGTATAACAACACAAACTGGCTTTATGAATGCACGGCTACACAAAACACACCACAGCAGTGACAGACATGTCCAGTAAACTCTCATGGAGAAGGGCTTTAATAGATCCACACAGCGAAGCCGCATAAGGGTTATTTATAAGTTTATATAAACAAAAAAACAACGCCCAGTCTGAAACCTGTAACCACTGGTAGTGTTAATTTAATTTGTGGAATATTTTTTATTCTGATTTTTGCATTACTATGGTCAGTGTTATTTTTTTAAACAAATAAGGAACAACAAATAAGCTTTCATGTGGAGGGATGACACATTTTCAGACGCTTACTTTACACCGTTCTTTAGAGCAACAGTAGACGCAGATTTCGTGTTAAACCGTTTCATACTGAGTGAGCCTTACTACCAGAATTGGTACAGATTTGACTCATCTGGGGTTTTTTTTTCCCTCCTTCTCAAAACTCTTCATTTTTGTTTGAACCCCAGTTCACTACATCCTGTGTTATATCAGTTTTCTGGCAGGCACCGATCATTGCCTGTTCAGTTTTTACAATCCATGTAATAAAAAGTGCCTTAATAGGGGGAAAGTTTGGAAAGACTGAAAAAATGATTATAGATAAATATCAGAGGACACGAGAGACCCTACAAAAACTTACATTTCATTTCAATGCAAATGAATTCTATTTCAGTTTCTCATTAGTTCGATTTGGCCCCGGAGGAACAACTCTCCCTGAACACACCACCGGCGGCTTGAAGAAAGGCTTCAGTAACGTGTCTACACTTTGACTTGTTCATAACTATAAATGAGTTTGGCTGAGAGAAGCACTTTCTTTTCATACAGCGATGTAAGAAGCTCCTGTTGGAAGGTTAGTCATGATATTTAACCTTTGAGCCGTGTATGACACATCCTGATAAAGGTAAAGTTTACTAAATGGCTTGCAGGACAGGAAGAACATGATATGAACAGTGCCGCCTAAACGAGGTTTCTGGAAGGGTGAGTCTAGCAGAGCACACTTTACCAGAGCTGGGCCCGACTGCTCTCTCATACCTTTCAAATTTTGGAAACACTCATTCTTTAAGTTTAATCATAATTTGAATTTAAAGAACTTCACCATTTTGCATCACTGTCTTAAATAATATCAAGACTGGTTTCACTTAATTTAACCTAAATGAATGGAGCAGATACATTTCTGAAAGATAATTCTGCTGCTCTATGTGATGCAAAACTGACATTTAAAACATTAACCAGAGAGAAACCAGCGAGAACAACACCTATTGGATATGCAGTCTGTGACAGTGGGGATCAGCGGTGAACCAGATAACACCGACAGAGGAGCTCATTCACAGCAGCATCTCATGCCCTTTATTGAGGAGAGATGTTTGAAGTTGTAGGATGAAAGAACAGAAACAGCTGGTAGACATGTCCTTCAAAGGGTTCCTCTCCACTTTTATTCTTCGGCTGTATTTCTGAGCCTGTCACTTTATTAGGGGGGTAAAAAAAAATAACTTTTTTAAGTTGAGTCTCTACTTCTATCATTTGTCTACAAAGATGATCTCAACCACGACTTCAGAGGAGAACAAGTGAACTCTTGTGACCTCTGTGCACGTGGTTTAAGGTTTTGCCTGACTCTTGCGACCCAGTTTAAACAGTCGGATCGCCGTGTTATTAGACTGTTTACATGTTGTTTTCAGTGTTGTTGCAGCGCTCTTAATGCACTAAAGAAGTAAACGGAGCATTTCCTGCTGCTGCAGCCTCACGCTGAAAGCTTACGATAGATGAACCGACTGCGAACAAGTTCGAGAAACTATAAAGCGTTTATATCACAGAACGCCAAGCGTTATTAATGAATTAAATGACTCCACTTTACCTCTATGAACCTTGTACAACTAACCGACGGTTAAAGTTTACAACATTACTCACTGCAACTAACCGGTCCAACGTTGAAGGAATCTGTTTATGGATGAAAGAAAGTTGTGGAAGTGCCAGGATGCCGGGCTTACCTGCTGGCTGGGGGGTGTGGCCTGAGGGGTCTGCCCAGTTGGAGGGGCGTGTCCTCCGCTACTCAGCACCACGGGCATGCTGGGAGATGTACTTCTATGGTGGGGGCTGAATGAATCCTGCCAGAGCACTGCTTTCCTCTTCAACACACACACACTGCTCATTCCACCACAGCCTGTCCACAAAGAGAGAGAGACACACACACACAAAAACATCTGTCACATGCAAATACTGGTTTAATGCTGCGTTGTGCAAACAAAATATTTGATGAGCTTTCACAAAGACTCTTATGAAGGATGGAGTCTTCATGGACCATAAGCACAAGAGCCAGTGTTTTATTTACAGCTACTTAAAAAGTACAGAAATCCAATAAGCCCTTCATTTTTTTTTTTTTTTTTTTTTTACATTTCAAGATTTAATTAAATGCTGTATTTCTAAAGAGCATCTGGTCTGTGCACATGAGTGAGAAAGGAGAACAAAAACATAAGAAAGCACACCACAATCATCAGCCTAACGTTTTCTTAAAATGTTACATGAACTTTTGTCAAAGTGGGTTTTTCAAGGAAGGCTGTTGTATAGACGGAAAGAAATTGCATCTAATGAATGTTCGGCTGTCAGGCATGTACATGCCTGCTGTAACAACCTAAATCTTGTTAGAGGGGTGCAACATGCCAGAGTAATGGAGTCAATACTCCACAATAATGCTTTTTTTCCCTGTCATTAAGGCAGCACTGTGGTTTGCACTGTACTAGCTAAAGTTCATAGCGAATCAATCCCATCAGAGACAAACTATCCATACTGTACCTCCTTATCAATGGAAGGTTGCAAAAGATTCAGTAGCCGGCACATTGACTGCAACTTACTAAATAATGTCTGTGACCTTTTATGGTTACACATCTGTTTAAATGAACCTTGAGTCACTGCTGCCGTTCTGCTAATCTCTCAGTTCCTGATTCCACACTAATGAGAAAAATCCCAAATTATTCTATGTAAATGAAGCCAAGACTCATTCAGTTTTTTCTAAAATAGGAACGGCGGCCCACGTTTCACAACACACTAGAGATGCCGAAAAAAATCTTAACAACTCACACATGCCAATGGACTTTTAGGTGCCAGTTTATTTGGCAGAGCAGGCTAATGCTGTCTATTACAACTGCAATAAAAACCACCTTCATGATGGCTAAACGCCTATTATTGCTCGGTTTTCCAGATTTTTGCAAATGTAAAATAAGCGCTTGAAATATCATTAGTACAACGCTATAATATTGAAAAATCAACACACTCCAGAACTTTGATGACCACAAAAATTGAAAACAACACATCGACACTAGTTTGAAAAAAGGGTAACCATAATGTGGATTTGCGGTTAAGAGCACAAGCTAAAAGTAAGATGCCACTAATGTTAATTTCACTGAATGTCTAAGAGTGTTAGGTCAAAGAGGCAGCCCTGCCAATAAAACTACTTAATAGAGAAAAGTCTGAAGCAGAGAGCTGGGATCGACACATAAACCAGAGAAGCAGCAGGTGATTTACCTGCCAACTCGTCTCTCTCTGCAGCAGCATGACATACTGTAAACATTACAGCACTTCTGTCTTTGGCTGAAACAACACAAACCAGTATGAATGCCAATCAAAGTGACCATAAAGATAAAAATGTTCCCAAAACAGGCACCCAGTGAAACATTGAGAAGTGGCCCATCCCTCGACAGTATTTATACACAGCCCAGACATCTGCAGGGTCACTGTTTGGTTACCTTTCTCTGCTTCAAGGTGTCCCATCTGCAGGGCTGTGCATGTTATGAAATCACATACAAGCATGGCTGCAGACAACTGCAACCGGTCATAGTAGAAGCTCATATGTTAACAGTTGACATGTGCACACACTCAGCTGTCACGCTACTGGATACACTCAAAACCCACATTGAATAAAAATAAAAACCCATAAGCTGAGGAGAACTTGTATTTTTATAATTGGGTGCAGCAATATGTGATGAAGAGTTTACTTTAGTAGAGTTTGAGTGACATTTCATCCTAAGAATAATAACGGACAAGAACGTGAAACAAGTTTTAGTACAAACAATCCTCTGAAAATAGTTTCAATTTGTCTCCATTACACTGCAGAGTGAGCAAACAGAAGTATTCAGGGTGACTATATTTTGCATTTAAAGCATCAGTTCTTCAATGTAAACAAACTTTTTGAAGCCGTTTTGCGTTAAGGTCATTGAAAACACATTTCATGACTGCACACAGATCATGACGGGGATCTTCTGTGGATGGAAGCTGGTTCCAATTCTCCTGTCTCTTCATTAAAATCCCATAAAAGCTCCATGATGTTGATGTCAAGACCCTGTGGGGGGCATACCATTACTTCCAGAACTCCTGATGTTGTCTTTATACCCGAACTCGGAACATAATTGCATTGGCTGTATGATTGGGATGATTGTCCTCAGTTGAGAGTGAATCTGGAACCACTCAGATGTTTCCATTTTGGCATTGCATGATAACATGCTTGCCCCTTTGCACACAGTACTGCAAGTAGCAAAATGTGGTCAATGTCTTTTGAACTCCATTTAATTCACTCATTTTAACAAAGCCTGTGTGGAAACCTCAGAAGGAGGCAGCCAAAACTCCCATGATGAAAACACATTTCAAACTACTGCCTCAAATTTACATCTAAGTTAAGCACGCCACACAAACTAGCAACTATGTGTATGCTTTAAATTGGAAGTCACAATTTTCTTTAAGCGCTGGCTTTGAAAAGAGCAGGATGGCGATGTGACTTAACCTGGGTAAAGATGGAAGGGCAAGCTTGTCATGAGGTGATGAACTCAAGAAACGTGCACAAGATAAGCTATTTGGTGGCATAGGGCAACATACCGAACAACAGCATGAAGGATGTAATTTGTACTTTACAACCTCTCCTCGTCCAACAAGCACTAATCTCCGTTAAAATAAGCAGTTTCACATTAGTGTCCCTACAGGCCATCAAGAAATTACAAGCAGTGCCTTTTCACGAGCCATATACAGTAATTACCTGTGTGAGAGAGACTGACACTGTGGATGTTCAAACACATGCAGCTTTCTCCCAGTCTGCTGGAAGCACCGTGCAACACACCCCCTTCCACAAAGACAAAAAGAAAAAAAAAACCTACAAGCTGACCGGCTGAACAGTCCCAAAAGACACAAACAAACCAGCCTGCCAAGTGATCATCCACACATGCAGCCGTGTCTTTTGTTTTCCTGCTCCACTCCACATCCAGCAACAAGGAAATGTTAGCTCTTTATTCCGTAGCTACAGCTCCAAACGAGCCAGAGAAACACCCGGAAATCCAGCACAGTCCGGCCATTACCACCGGGGAGAGGTGGCACAACACCGCTCGGGTGTGCGACAAGTTGAAGTCGGGTCCGGCTGGGTTAATCATTCAATACCGGGGATCAATCCACCGCATACCGGCCACAGACAGGGGTGTGACAATACGAGCGGCAGATAACGCTAGCTGTCTCCACATTTCCCTCTCTCCCTGCAGACGTGACACATCAAAACCAAACACAATATGTGGGTTATGCTCCGTGGGCTGCTTTGTGACAATTACCGGGGGGTTTCCCTGCCGTGCACCCGCGTCCCCTCACGCCTGCCCCGGGGATCTGCTACGGAGGGCTGGCTGCCCCGTGCCTACCAACAATAACACGGCCTCCGACACAAGCTGAGCCCGGGCGAACCGGTGGCCAAACACGGACCCCGAGTAATGTTTTTTACGGCTGCGACAGTCTTCCTAATATCGTTACCGTGCTGCTAGCCCGCCGCCCGGGGGTCTCCACCTGTCTGCCGCGCCTGCAGCCGCACGGGTCCCGGTGACGCGGATGCTAACAAAGGCCCGAGAGCTGTCTGGAGCGGAAGACCGACACAACGGGAGGAAGGAGGCGAGCGGCAGAAAGGGAGGCAGCCGCTACAAGCCCCGCTTCATACTCATATTCTCCCCTTCCCCGGGCCGCCATCACAACAATACCCGCACCGACGCGTAGCTAAGTAACGCTCCCCTCCACCGCGACCGGGAACGGGGCGATACTCACCGGCGGAGAGGGTGGATGGTCGCGGATTTCGGCCCCAGTTTCTCTCTGACACCCCAGGCTTTCACTCCGACAACATGGCGGCTCGACGGAGGAGCAGGCGAGAGCGCTGCATGCCGGGAAGGGATGAGAGAGAGCGTACGGTTCATTGCGCCAACCGGGAGGGGAGGAGGAGGGGGAGGCGGACCGGGAGGGGAGGGAGGGACACACCGGACCGGACCCAGAGGGTCTGGGGGGCGGGGGGGTGCACACTGCACCGGGAGGGGATGGAGGGGCCACACCGGGCCGGTTCCTTTGTTTTAGGAAGCGGTCTGTTTGTGTTGACGTTTGGCGTTTTTATGACTTGTCAAGCAAAAGTAAAAAAAAAAACAAAAACAACTCATTTACCCTCGTTTCTATCAAACAAATGACAGAAGTATCATGATAAAATAAAACAAAGCAATTTTTTAAAGAAACAAATCAAAATACTATTCAGGAATGTTATTATCATTATTATGTATTTTTTATTTATTACTTCTCCTGCACACAGCGTACTGGGGTCTCTATGGTAACGGGGTGCGCCACACGGTCAGTGCGGCTGCAGGACCTCCGGTATGCAGGCGGACGGTGTGAGGAGAAAGCAGGACAGGGGGAATTTAGTAGTCCGCAAAATTAAAAAAAAAAAAAAAAAAAAAAAAAAACATAACCCCAGCGGACTCTTGGGAATGAGCCAGCGGCGGCTACGGGGCTGCAGACCGGGGAGGCGGCTGCAGACCGGAGCCGGTGTGTGGATGACGTAATGCGGGTACAGTAGGTAATGGCGTCCCTCAAAATAAAACCTGTGGTAATCATAGGGGCATTTGAAGGATTGCTTGCTATAACTGTGTCTTCTTGATTTAGGAAACCATAAGTAAGTATTTACATAAAGCCACACATCCATTTTCCATTTTAGACAGACATAGAAGTTGAAATTACATCTTTTGTACACCTAAACCTTTTATTTTGTTAAAAAAAATTAAATCTGCACTACATTACTTCCTGTTTTAAATTGTCAGTTTTTTCCTTTAAACTAATTAGAAAAATTATTTTGATGACAATGTGACATTTTTAAAATGATTTGTTTTTACTGCATGAAAAGCAAACTACTGATAGGAACATTCTGAGAACATAGTGGATGTTCATTCTGCTAAATAATTTAGATTTTATCTTTTCTGTGGACTATAAACTCAGCCGAATTTAATTCGATGAAAAATGAATGAGAAATGATGCACCCACTGTTTTGCCTTCATTACTGCTTTTTTCTAATATTTCATTCATTTACTTATTTCAACATTATTTGACAATCAAGCCAAACTGTAGAGGGTCAGCTCATCAGAGTGCTTTATTTACACAACCCTCTAACTAATCTAGCAAAAACAAATCTCTGCCCTATAATCCCAGTATTAAAACCATGTAATCAAGAAATGAAAGCACTCCATTTATTAAACATTTCTCTCAGTTGGTCACATGTGAGTCCAGAGATGACAACAGAAGTCAGTTTTAATGTAGAAAGTGTATTTTTATTATTTCAAACTTCACCTTACACTCAATAAGGTCTTTACTTCATACCTATCTCACTCCGTTCCTCTCCCTGTCTCCAACTGTGTCTACAAAAACTACATCAAGCATGTCACTGTGTTTTATACATCTTCCTCCAAAGTCTCCTTAATGCTCTGGTGGGTATCATCGTAAAGAGCTGAGGGGGACTATGTGGTTAATGAGATGATGAGGATGATGATGATGGTGGGAATATTAGCTGCAGATGGATTCAAGGCAGCGTGAGGATGAGCAAAAAGAGAGAACGAGGGAAGCAGGCATAAAGAAAAACTTTTGAGGTGTAACCCTCTCCCGCAGTCCCACCCACCGACCCTTAATGAAACCCTCCCTTTTACTAAATGGAACCAACAAAACAATCATTGGCTGGTTATTTACATGCACAGTATCCCCACTGCTCCCCCCAATAGACACACTAATACCTGATCCCAAAGCCATCCACACCCAGAATTACAAGTCTCGCATGTACGAGGCATATATTTTCCTGCAGACAAAAAAGACCTTGAACACGGTGTTTGACTTCAAATTTCCCGTTTTTCAGTGAACAAATCTCCAAAGACCAGCAAGAGCAAGAAGAAATGGATCCTTCCAACAACTTTTGTTGTAAAATCCAATGCCCATCAGTGAAGTACTGTAGTTTACTTTGAATGAACTTCTGACACTCGCCTGCTGTACTGTAAATAGTTCCAAGAACACCACAAAAGCAGCTGAAAATAGTCCCAACAAATCTATTTACTGTTGCTGTGGTGACTTTCCCTAAAAACAGTGCCCAGCAGTTGTCAGAAATGATGTGGCCTTTGCTTATTTCATAAACAACATAGAATAAATTGACCTGCAGCTGGGTGTTTTGTAGAAACTTGGGACATTTTTAAATGACTGACAGTTTCGGTCTTTTCATGAGATTTGTTTTTTGTCTGCAAAAAAAAAAGAAAAGCGGGGGAAATACTATTAGCCTTGTCCTTTATGGAGTTCACCTTTTTCCACTCCACCAGCTTGGTTTTATTACCCCAGAAGGCCTGGACTGTAATGCAAGTAAGCATGAATGTCAACAGAATTGGTTTTAAGAGCACTGGCAAAAAAAAAAAAAAAAAAAAGAAAAGGAGATGGCTTTGGGAACGGGGATCATAAGACTGCTCTAGTTTGACATCACCACATTCTAAAACGACAACAGGTACGAGCTGTGCCTCTTTTTATTATGTGACCCCACCCATAATATCCCCCACACCACACACACACGCACACACGCACACACACACATTCACACACGCAGACACACGAGGCCACCCCCTCAAAGAAAATTACATGGGGACACAAAGTGGTTAGAGTCAAGAGTCCAGGGTGCAACCACAAAGCACCTATAGTCCCCCTGTCGAGTTACACACACACACACTCACACACACGCACTGATGGGAGTGTTGAGAGCTGGCAGTTTACTAAACTCTGTCTTCAGTGATGTGACAGATGTATCCCAGCTCGTGTTCTTCGTCTCTGTTTTCTCCTCCTCTGCTTCTCGTGTCGTCTCCACGCCGCCGACCTTGCTGGTTTCTTCCCTGAGCTCTGTACATTCTTATTCAGGGTTGTAGTCGTCACTCTCAGTCGCAATCACACATGCACAACACGCACGCCTCTCCTTCCGGGTGGGGTTTTTAAAGTCCTCAGGTAAACTGCGACACAGAGAGTGAGTGTAATCAGCGCTGCGGCCGCCGTCCATCCACAGCGACACCATCAGGGTTTGGCCTGAAGAGGGCGTTGCCAACGGTTTATCCAGCCCTGAGATAGAGAGAAGAGAGGAATCAATGTTACTGTATGTTGGAATAACACACCACCATGCATGGAATCAAGTTCACTTGATGGCATCAACACTGTGAACTGTTTTGTGGTGCAGGAAAAAAAACTGAAAAAAAAAATGGTGCTAAAAGTTGAGCAGTCTTCATACTGCCATTTAAGTGACAAAATAGAAAAAGGTAAACATTCTGAGGCATTTTTATGCAATAAAAGGTGGGCAAAGTAATCAGTCACATAAATTTTAAGTCTTTATTCTCTACATTGGATAGGTTTCTGTTCAGATTTCAGAAAGTACCTTAACTTTGACTCACTATTGTGCCTATATATTCGATAGTAGCAGTAACTGCAACAGTTTTGTGCACATAATACACAGCTCAGTATTATTCATAATAGCCTTTCATTAGCATCAATCGGGGGCTCTTGCTGTGAAGAGGAGATGCTTTTGTAAAGCATGGAGGAAAAACCAGCAGCATCTATCTCAGGTTTCTAATAATGCATTTTTCCAATTGTGATCAGTTTGCCATTAAAGTTTTTAAAAGTAGGGAAACAATACCTATCCAAAAAAGGGTTAATCATCTATACTGATTATAGATAAGATTATGTTCTTTTTACCACCCCCGCTTTTACGGTTCTGGAGGGAAACTACAGTCATCTGGCTGTTAAAACACTGGGTTGGGTGTTTTTAAAAGAATATTTCAATTTGTCATGTAGAGTAAGAAGTTCAAGACACATTTAGAAAACAGAAAAAGCACTATGAACTCACATCTCAGAAGCTGGCACAAACTAGGGGCTAAATTACAGCACATGTTAAGCTTCCTGAATTTGACCATTGTGTCTAATGTGTGTCTTGTGACTCTGCCAACTTTCAAACATTATTGTGTTAGTTCCCTGGTGCATCCGTCAAAGACGACCTTTCAACACCAAATGAAGAGATAAAAGCCGAAAACGCTTATGAGAAGTTTCTATTTGTAACTTACGTGTAAAGAGGCTGCAGCTGCAGATGAGAGGACTTCTGAGGAGGCTGGTAGCCGTAAGAGTCGAACCCACCAATAAAATCAACTACGTGAGGAGAGAAGGAGAAGGGATGACGTTATTCCACTTTCCCTTAACCAGCTTTATTTTACTCAGTGTTGTATTTCAAGACATGTTTCTATTTCAGGAATGAAGCATCAGATTGTATCATGTAATGCGTTCAGTATCGCCCTTAATAACACTGAAAACCCGATGACATCTGAGACAGAGAGACAAAAGACAAATACATCCAACTGATACTTCATCTTTCTCTACGCTTCTATGTCACTGATACGCCATCTAAATCTTTCCAAATCGAAAGAACAAACCTTTGTGACACCAGCCAAAAGAGATATCATCACTGATTGTTTATAGAAGTGGAGATATAAACCTTACTAGGAGGATCGTTTTTCTTCGGAGACAAAATCTGACATTCTCATAACTTTTCTATGAGGTAGCACATTGCTGTTCTTTAATCCTTTAAAAGTAATACAAGAAAAAAGTCCTATTTTGATGTAATTTATAATACATTGAATGTATGGAGTGATTGGAGGACAAAAATCTATGCTGTTGTCTGTCTGCTGATGCTTGTGCAGACTCATGTGTTCAAATCAATGCAAACATCAGAAATTCAAATATCTGTTTCAACCCAAGGCTGCATGTAAATAGTGAACATGAAACGCTGACTGGCATTAGCTGTCCAACGATTGTGACTTTCTGTGTACACTTCAAATTATGTCTTATTCAACATCCATCATGCAATGCTTTTGATTTTTTTTTTTTTTTTGTTCTACCTCCTTGAGCAGGTTGTATGATACAAGAATTAGATTAAAAAAAACTATGGATGACTGAGACAATTCAATCTATCACAAAAAATCTTGGAATATCATTTTTTTAATACTAATGCTGTGTAAAACTTGCCTTTTTCCAACCCCTGCTGAATGCGTACATTCGATACATTTCATACTACAACAGTGATCAGCTTATTTTCTCTGCCACAGAGAATATTGATACATCATACCATTTTCACTCCTTCCTGCCTGACATTCCTATCCTGGAAATCAAGCCTTTGAGGGCATACTTTCATTACACCACTTAATTCCTTCCACTGAGTGAGAGACTAAAACACTCGCGGGAGGCTCATCACCGGCACACTCATTCAGACACACAGATGGCGAACGGAGACCAACAGACAAGAGCTCGCCAGCAGACAGACGGACACGCTCATGGTGGGAATATCCCAGCACACGTCTCTAATGCTCCCCGCAGATGGAGCGCTGAGATCACTCAGAGGGGAATCCTCTGTCTGCGGCGATGCCACCGAGCGTGACTCGTGAAGGAGAAAACAATGAGATAGCATCGCTCACACCCCGAGCCATGGATCTTTTAACAGTAAAAGCCCTCTCGACGGCGCAACAAGTAAAGCTAATCAGCTGAACGAGGCGCGAGAAGACAGTCAACAAGCTTTCAGGAAAAGCGAAAAGCACTCACAGCTGTCCTCGTCGTCCTGGAAGACTTTGCTTACGTAGCAGGCGTACACGAAGCCAAAGAGCTGTCAGGGAGGAGACGAGTCAGAAGTGAGATGACAGCATTTGAAGGAGCTGAGTCATTTCTGACTCGCGGAAAAAAAAACAAGAGCCGAAAGTCAGGCGAGTGTTAAGATACGTACAGCCAAAAGGATCTGGATGGCCGAACTCAACACCTCGATGTACTGGTAGTCCAGAAGACACCCGGACACAGTGATGACGTGGTGGTCGTCTGGGGCCATGCGAGAGTCTAACACAGGGGTTACCTGGCAACCGGGACCATGCTCCATCCACCACGAGCGGTGGAGGGATGTGTTGAATGTCATGAGGAAATCCCTGTCCTGAAAACACACACCCACACACACACACACACACACACACACACACACACACACACACACACACACACACACACACACACACACATCGTCACCACTGCTTCCTCTTCGAGTTGTCTGAATGAATCCCACAGCTGACAGGCCAACACTGCTCCGATTATAGTAAACTATGAATACAGCGGGTTAAATTCAGATAAGTAACTTCCCTCAAGGGGGTCAGTAAAGTGTGCTTCCTTCTTTCAGTAAATTGTTTAGTCAATGTGAAAATTTGAGACACTGAAACCACAGAACACGTGTCCATTTTAATGAGCAGTTTGGAGGAGAACCGGAATGCAAGGAATAAATTGATGATGGAAACTATTTGGATTGCCTGGTATTAGACTGTATAGCACATGGCTGAAACAAAAAGTTCTTTCAAGCTCACATCGATTATACTTGTCCAGAAAAAATGAGCGTTGAAACATCTGTAAAATCTATTCATCTACATATTATTTCAATAAAGAAACCCTCATATGAGCCAACGTGTTCCAAATGCTGTTGTAGACGCACTCCAACTTACCTGAGACAGGTTTCCGACCTCCAGGTAGAAACAAATTATGAATGAGTTCCATCCCACCCAAAGGACCAGCCATACTGCATACTGCCACACACATGCAGAGAGAAGTGTGGACACCAGAGTAAGGAGACAGGCGGCATCTGTAAAGCTGGTGGCAGCACCCAAAAAAAAAAAAAGACACATATACTCACAAAGATGAGGTATCTGAAGCGAAACTGCACGGTTCCAAACATGCCCAGGATGACGGCCATGATGTGCAGGAAATTGGCCAAAATAGGAGCCCACTGGTAGCCTAAAAAATCAAACACCTGCCTCTGGAGGGCCGCCACCTGCAGGTACGAGGGAATGGATGACGGGTTATTCATATACACCACACACACACACACACACACACACACACACACACACACACACACACACACACACACACGCACGCACTTTAAGACACAAATAAACACATCCATGTGCAGCATATGCAAATAAAGGGCAACACACAACTAATCAAGATTCACACATACACAGTGACAGGGACACACACACACCCTCACGCACACACAGGTCTGCCGCAGTTGTTTCCATGGTAACTGCCTGGAGCACCAGCTAGTCCAGCGACTGTAAAAAAAAAAAAAGGGAGCACCCCCAAAAAGCTCCGGCAAACTAATGAGAATCCGTGGGCCAAATCCCCCTGCTGCACAACAACTCATCAGTCCAGCAAACAATGGCCTCCACAAGCAGCTCTCACACGGCCGCCGTCCATCCCCGAAACACACTCAGCGCAGGAATAGATGCTCCTGACTCTTATTACACACTCAGTACACTTTAGAGGGTCAGCCTCAAAGCGTTTTCTGAGTGCACGGGAGAATGACCAACTTTAGCAGGAGAATGGAGGCCAGATGGTGAACAGGGCCTCCTTGTCCCGGCCGTGCTTAACATTCACTTTGGTTTTTAGCTGCATGGGGCTACCAAGAATCTCCCCGCAAGCATGCAGCCCACCCTGACACCGAGGAGAGCCCCCCCCCCCCCCCCCCCCCCCTTTTCAACCCCTGCCCCTGTTCGCTTCAAAGTCATGCACAACCCTGGCCTGTAATGTGGCATGTCACCCCCAGCAGCTGCAGCTTGGGGCTGCCTTTTTTTTTTTTTTTTTTTTTTTTTTCTACAAAGAGGCTGGACAGAAAAATGTCTGATTACAATGTTGCACGTCTGTAACACAGTAATTATACATCCACGATGAATGAGCGTGAAGGGAAAACACTGAGACTCACCAGCTGCAGTGAGCAGATCACCAGCAGCGTGCATCTCCCCTCGCACTTCCCCATCTTGGAGGGCTCGGGACGCGGCTTGGAGCCGCGGAGGCTCCGGGGGAAAGACGGGTCCCCGGTCAGATCCAGACTGCCTGCCCGTCTCAGATCACACCATTCCCGGCCGAGAAGACCAGCCCAAAGGCCGCCGCCGCCGCCGCCGCCTCCTCGTCCTCCTCCTCCTCCACCTCCTCCCGGCGCCTCCACTCACAGCCGGTGACCCATCGTGGCCTCCGGTTGCGTCGGTAAATGCGGGACGAGAGACCCGGGCGGTGTGCTGAGAATGGAGCGGGAGGGGGAGGGAGGGTGGTGGTGGTGGTGGTGGGGGTCCACTTCACACCGGCCTGCTGCTGGCTGTCCGACCACCACCGAACCACCTCGGCCACACCTTCCGAAGAGGGACACACACACAGACAGACGCGCGCGCACACACAAAGACACAAAGAGAGACGGAAAGCTGTCATAATCTGCCCCGGGCCACGGCCAGAAATGAGCATCATATGATACCGGATCACACGGGGGGCGGTGGAGCGGGGTGGAGAGGTGGGAGGGGGGGGGGGGGGGACTACGGCTAACGGCTGCCTTCATGCGATCCAGCGCGGACACAAAGCGGTCCGTTGTGACTCACGGTTCTCAAGGAGCGGAGAAGTCCGCGCGTGCCCCACCTCCGCGAGCCCCCCCGGGTCCGTCTGGATCCGCTCCGCCCGCCCGGGGCGCAGGAGTCGAGTTCAGGCTGGGGATCCGCGTCGCCGGTACCGGAGTCTGGGCTCCGGCGCTCCGTCTCACAGCGTCTTTTGTCAACAATCGGAGCCGGGGCGAGAGCAGGAGGAGCCGGGGGGGAGGAGGAGGGGGGGGGGGGGGGGGGGGGGGGGCGAGAGGAAGAGAGAGAGAGAGAGAGAGAGAGAGAGAGAGCGGGAGGAGGAGGAGGGGGGCTCTCAGTCACCGCGACCCCTCGAGGAGGAGCTGCTGCTCGGATCCTGCAGATCCGAGAGACGGAGGAGCACAAAGGAGAGGACCGGGGCCCGACCGGCGGCCGGAGGAGGCTCACGCGGACCAGAAATAATAATAATAATAATAATAATAATATAGCGTGTAAACGGCTTCCACCTCCTCCGAACACCTCCTTCCTCCAGACAGAGGAGGAGGAGGAGATGATGGCCTGAAGTACCGCCGCTGCTCCCCCCAGCCTGCGGTTATTCAGAAAGAAAGAGAGAAAAAAGATAAACTAGAAACACACAATTAAAAGCTTTGTTTAATCTGAGCTACTTAACACGAGCAGTCCGATAAAGTGAGCCGCGCACGAGGAGAGGCGGTTATCAGTGATGGAGGGGCAGATAGTGGCTTTATCTCAGGGCCCAGTGCCAGTCATCCTCACTACATTTCTCAGGTCGTTAGGTTTACCGTGACTGCCAGCATCTCTTCATCAGATCATTTCAGACATGATTTTCCCCCCTTTGTCTCATTGGAATCTTTTCTGCGAAGGCTGCATGTTCTCCCTGTTTTTCAGTGATCGAATATTGTTTGAATATTATCCAAAAGTTGTCACAAATACTCTCGAATAGTCAAGTATGAATAAAACATTTACCCAGTTAGCACATTTCTGAATTCATCTCTGTTTTATTAGCTGGGTTATAACCTCCTCATAAAGTTGCTGCACTGGAGAATATTGCTTATTGATTTTTTTCTGTCAACATTAACACAAGGTTGCACTTTGTTTATTGTTCTCAGCATGTGGTTCATCAGTTCAGTTATTGACTAAACAACTTCACGTTTTGAAATTTTCCACACTTCATTGTCTTTCTGACAAATGTGCTTCAAGGTAAAAACATTCATCACACATAATTAGATACATGATATTGACCATGCGCTCCAACAGCCATCACTTTAATGGTAATTATTTTGTATGATTACTTTTCAACAATAATATTTTCAATAGCCTATTGAGAACATTTTCTTCAGCCAACACTCTGTCTTTGCGGTTTTTGATGTTTTCATAAAATCCTAAATTACTCTGAATGATCAAGTGCTTAAAATTTCTTTTTTATTGTTGTTGGAAACAAAAACCTCATTGTGATCTTTTTTGGAGGATTGGTGTCAAATGAAAGATTTCAAAGAATTCAATTTCTGGAGGCTTATTATATCATTAAGTTGTGTTTTTCCAAGAAAGAGTATTTCTACCAATCACCCATATCTATAAAAAGATTTTCTTCAAGTGACTCTTGCTGTTGATAGGAATTTTCCCTGCAAAGCCCATGTTCCATATTTTGAACCAACTTTATTATCCAGGGATTTATTTCCAAGAATGTCTATTTTTAAACATTGACCTGTTGTGATGTTTTCAGAGCAGCTTCGGGTTCAGTCTTTCTCAACTCCAGATGAAGACAATCGGTGGAATATTAATACAAATATAAGGTGGAAAAAAAGTGTCTTCCAGAAATTTAGGAGATTTTTATATTGTTGCAACCTGTTTAGATTTTCTTTCTTTCTTTCTTTCTTTATTTTTACCCCTGCTCACCCTTTTGGTGTCTTTGTGATTACTATAAAAACACTTCAAAATAAGTAGGCTATTTCATTTGAAGGCAATAGCATTTTATTAGTTTCATTGTGTCTTTTCTTTCGCGTTGTTTTCTAATGTCTTATGTAAAGTGCTTTGATTAGAGTTGACATTTTATTATCATAAGTGTAGTGACCTGAAATCAAAGCCCCACTTATGCAGTTCATTGTACAACTAGGCTACAGAGAGGGGAAAAAAAACTACACTGACATGCCAGCAATGCTAATTATTCTGACCTAATTCAACTTCTGCCTGCACTAGACTAATGCTTAGCTGAACTTATGTATAAAAAAAAGAGCTTGTGTTGTGCATGCTATAAAATATATGTGTGTGGATGTCTGACAAGAGCTGTTTGATGTTGGATGTATGTAACATCTCAGTTTCACTGGATTTCCATGACTGTTTAAATGCATGCAGGCCCATTCAGCTCCCGGGAGAGTCCGACATGGTCAGTAACTTTAACCACATCCTGGTTTAGAAGAGCTCATTTCCTGACACTGGACACATCAGCGCAGGGGACTTTAATCATGCGGACTTGAAGGCTGAACTCCACAAATTCCACCAGCGTGTAAAATGTGCTGCGAGAGAAACGAACACTGTAGGAAAGGTGTATCTGACTGCAGGTGCTCTTTTACACATATTATGGCACTTCAGCGATACAGCAGCTCACAGGAAAGCTCTCAGTAAGGTCAGAAGGTCATTGGCAGCACTCTCCTCACACTGAAGGAGCCGAACAGGTCACACTGTGTCCAACAGGCCCAAAATGTTTTAAAGGACACTTCCCACTCTGGACGCTCTCTGAGCAATACAGACACAAACAAAACAGCCTCATAAACAACTTTTGTCCTACAGCCATGAAAAAAATTAGATGCAGCTAAAAATAACTCATGAAACTCACGCGCTTTTGTACATTAAGTGGATTGTGTAATTTTCATGTTTTTGTATTTGAGTGTATGAGGCAGATGCTTTTATTATTTATTAAGTTTTAGTAATTTTAAAATTCCATTTCCATTATGTTTCCCAGTCATCCAACCTTTCTCTGCTTGCCTCAGTGACATTTATAATTGTATCCAATTGGATTCAGACGAATCAGAAGTGATAGTACACTCATAGCTACACAACAAGAGAAATAGATTTCATCTCTGACAGTAACCTTAATTTTAACCATGTCAAATATTGTTTAGTTCTGTTTTTAGCAAGTATAAATTTCTACTCTTCATATAGTTTAGAATTGAGCCGTTTTATCCCATTCAGGGTCATTGGGCAACTGGAGCTAATCCCAGCTATCTCCGAGTTAAAGGGATACTTCAACATTTTGGCAAATTGGCCCATTTAGCGCAATTCCTTAGTCATTTCAAACAGCATACTTACTTTTTTGTGAGGGCGAGCTGTTGTTTATTCAGAGGCGAGTCGGAGAAGGTTTTCGGGGCGGACACAATGGAAGTGGGTGGTATTTTTGTTCCCCCTCGTCAAACTCATCAAATACAAACTCCAACAACCCCAAAACACTTTGGTGGACACGTTATAATCCGCACATTCACTACGCTGTGGAACACCAACAAATAATATTGTAGCGTTATGACACTGAAGCAAATACTGGGAACTACTTTTTCTTTTGAGATCACTACGCCCAGACGCCATGTTTAGCAAGTAGTTCCGTCTTAGCAATCTTCGCATAAACAACTCAATCTCGTAATTTTACATTAATGTTTCACAGCGTAGTGAATGTGCGGATTATAACGTGTCCACCAAAGTGTTTTGGGGTTGTTGGATTGTGTATTTGACGAGTTAGACGAGAGGGAACAAAAATACCATTCATTTCCATTGTCTCCGTCCCGAAAACCTTACCCGACTCGCCTCTGAATAAACAACAGCTCGCCCTCACAAAAAAGTAAGTATGCTGTTCGAAATGACTAAGGAATTGCGCTAAATGGGCCAATTTGCCAAAATGTTGAAGTATCCCTTTAAAGGCAGATTAAATCTCATAACACAACGTCAACAGTGAAATACACACAATCACACCTTCGAGCAAATCAGGCTCATGCATCTTTCTGGACTGTGAGGAAAGCCTGCTCTCATGATTGATGACTAGTTGAACGTTGCCACGGATTCCTTGAAAATAAATGTTTTGCTTATTGATTTTCACTAAAAGTTGAACAATTCAGAGAGCAAATATACAACAAATGTGTTTAGTGTTGCATTGAAGGTGTCCTGGAGAGGATAATTTGCGATCTGATGTCTGGAGATTGATCCCTGATTCACTTTCAGTGACTGATGATGTGAACCAAAAATAAACCAAAGCCTGTCAGTTGGTAGAAACGGACCACAAGAAACTCATGATTTTTACACAACTTAGAAGTTTATTAAAAAGAAGTACATCTGAATAAAAAAAAAAAAAAAATCGAATACTAGTCATTGTGGAGATTGCTGTGAAATTGAAACACAGATCCTGAGGTTGTGCCTTGACAATCGGAAGGACATGAAATCAGAGTCTGACCCGCTGTCACAGACCACTCATCAACTTCCAAGACCAAAACACAAACACACACTCTCACTCTCTCATACATGTATACACACACACACACACACACACACACAATCAAGCATACACAGGCTTCCTACTGAATCTCTCCCATGTACAGACGTTTATCACTGGAGCCGGACAGCACTGCGAAAACAAAGAGCGAGAGCGTTAGGCTGGACGAATGAACCCAGCTGCTGAAATCCATCAATTTCTGACATTTTGGAAAGCCACCAAGTAAAACAGCTCTGCTTCAAATTCACCATTTACTGTGTCCTCAGAGCAAAAAAAAAACAAAAAAACATTTGCTTAATCCGTCACCTCATTCCTCTCCCATGTATCACCAGGTGACTCACCAATGGGCTCCTCTGGGTGGAAGGCCACTTCATTGACGGAGCCTGCGTGGCCCGGGAGCTTGTACAGGATCCTACGAGATGTGGTGTCCCAGATGTACACAAATCTACGCAAACGGAAACGCAAAGCATCATGAGTCATCATTCCTGTACTAATATCTTTCCCTACAGTCGGAAAAGCTGGGGTCGCCTTATAAACTGGTTCTATCTTTCATCTCCGGATGTTATGCCGAACTCTGAATAATGCATGATCGCGCCGGGGGATGGCTGTGAGGATGACGGACTACGGGAGGAGCGGCGGGAACTGGAGCATGAGAGTTACGAGGAACCTGCAAGGCAGACGATCAGTGCCAGGAAAAATATATACGGAGGAAACCTTTCAGAATATCAACAAACTCGTCCACGAAAATCGGCAAAGAAATTCACACGGTAATATAATCAAAATTTGGTTGTTACACATGAAGCCAGCAATAATTTAATAATTTCCAGTAACAGTATAACTTTGGCCATTTTGAATGTAATAAAGCCAATAATATAATAAAACACACAAAAAAGATGTTCCTACAACCACCATGGAGAGACTGTTGTAGATTCTGTATCCTCAGTGAGTGCATGTGATGACTACATCATCAATTGTTGTTTTTTTTATAAACAAATTGCACAAACCCTGGACTATTCAAGGCACTTTACTACTCTTTAATGTTAATAATTCATTATATTACTCACTATGATCTCTCCGATGTGCAATAAACTTTATTAAATGTCTTTTTATTATAAAATAAAAGTTTCTCCAGTTGGTATCTAGACCGGTCACATAGGTCTCTAAAGTGAAATTTTGGATACATTTGTAAGCGGACATAAATTTTGGTGCTTTGAATTCACAGATGAACAGCAGACAATCTTTCTACAAAAAACTACTGAGGTTAGAATCTCTCTAACTTCCATAAGTCAATAAGTGTGTGTGTGTTCCTCTCACCTGTCTGCTGAGCCTGCAGCTATCTTACTGCCATCAGTGGACCAGGAGCACCTCAGCAAATTCTGAAAAGTGAAAAATACTTTACAAACTGCATTTGCATCTCGGTACAAGCACTCTGTGTGCGAGCCGTTATCATGAAGACATGAAGGATGGCTTTCTTTAATGACTGACCACGAGCATTAATGACAGCTTCAACAATGAAACTATGAATCTTTTTTTTTTTTTGCAAGCAGAGTACATAAATTCCTGAGCCCATTGAAGGCAGCACAGGTTTTCACGTTACCTTTTCAAAGTTGTGAACGTTGCCCTGGAAAATCTTCACGCACCTCTCCTTGGGGGCAAACGGCCGCACATCCCAAATCCGCACTGAGACACAGAGGGGAGTCAGAATCAGAGACAGAGCATCGCCACGAGGCGAACACCAGCCGATTCTCATTCTACCTGTGTTGTCCATGGAGTTTGAGAGGAGGTAGGATCCCTCGGAGCTCAGGCTGAGCCCGGTGACGGAGTCGCCGTGGCCGTGCATGTTGTAGATCAGCTTATTCTGCCTCAAGTCCCACACCTGCGCAGCACAAACAACCACTTTAGTTTTTCTTTAGGAAAACACAGACGCTGACATGTTAATGTGAGATATGCAATTGTATCCAGGGGCCAAAAAACAAACTGCTGTCATGAGTTTGTTTGGAGTTTAGGGGGGAAAATACAGATGTTGCTGCAGCACACAGAATGCAATACAGCTCCAAAATCACAAAGGGGTTTGTATACATGTGTAATGTTTGTATACATTTGTATTTTACAAAACAGCCATACCTTGTTGCACCAGAATAGATGCTTCACTTTTTGAATGAAAGTGAAAAAATGCTGTCTTATAAAGGGGGTGCATACAAAAGCTACAAAAACAGAGAGTCCCAAAGAGTCCATACTCACTGAAAATAACACTTTACAACAGAAAGAACTCTGATTTCTAAACCAGGAGGGGTTACAGTGCAGAAGACTGGAGAGCTCAACAAACGGAATACAGTGAGGGCAGAATAAAAGACCCAATTTCCTTTGTACAAATATACTTTGAGTGTAGACTGTAAGTGGAGTCAATGCTGGGATACTTACAAAAATTAGCTAATGACATTTACTTTACCATTTATTGATACTACTGACTATCATTTGAATTGCTATTCTTCACTGTTAAGCCCTTCATACGTCCTTCTGTATTAACAATAAATGTGTGTGAATCATGGCTTTGAACGAACTTATATTCTTTTTTTCCATACAAAACAATAAATTACTGGTTAGATGAGATCATATTAATTTCATTCTTTCAGCACAAGTGCTCCACGCTTTGCCACCTCAGCATTTTGTGAACCATTTGTTCTTCACAGGCTTTGATTTCGTTTTTTAAACCGTATTATGAAACTGAAGCTGAGGACCTTGATGTCGTTGTCGATGCCTCCAGACAGGATCTGATCGCTGGTGTCGTTGAACGTCACGGCCAGCACCTGGTAGGTGTTCTGGAAGGTGTGGATCGCACCTTTCTTACGGATGTCCCACAGCTAGCGTTCAGGAAAAAAACACACACAAGACACAAAAATCTTAAGTGAATTAAAATCACAGCAATTTAGATTATCATCATCATTTCTTTCTTCTTTTTTTTTTTAATGAGGAAATCTGACCTTGACCGTGCCATCATCGCTGCCGGTACAGACCAGCTGGGGGCCTCTGCGGGCCGGGTAGCAGGTATTCACGAAGGAGGTGTGGCCCTTCAGGCGCTTCACCCGCTCCCCAGTTTCACTGTCCCACACTCCCACCGTCTTGTCTGTGCTCGCGGAGAACAACACGCTGGGGGGAAAGTAATATCGTTGTAATATCAGCTGATAACGTCATTCAAAAATAACAAATGTGTAATGAGCTCATCACGCTTGAATGGTTTAGAGTTAAATTCTCTGGGATCCGTGCGTACCTGCCGTCTGTGTTGTAGTGCAGCTCCATCACCGCGCCACTGTGACCCTTCAGAGTGGCGTAATTCTCACAATCTCCATACACGTTCCACAGCACTGCGGAGAAGAAACACAGTGCCCTACAGGTTATTCACTGCCGCCAGGAGTACAGATAGATATTATCAAACGCGTCTTGTCGGTAGATTTGCGGTCTGGCCGCAGTGTCTTTGTTGTGAGTGAAGCTATAACTTACATATGAGCCTGTCAAACCCCGAAGAAGCCAGTGTGGCACCGTTGGGGTGAAACTTGCAGCAGTACACTTCGCCCTCGTGGCCGGACATCAGCATGATGGGAGCCTGCAGGCTGGAGCTCCGTGGCGGACCCTGCAGCGGACACACAACACATCGGGAGTCAGCACGACACACTCAAACACACAAGTCCCAGAACACTGCCGTGAGGATGAGGATTCAGTCCATCAAAGAGCAAATGCGGAGAGACACAGTCTCTCACACACACATTCACATCGGAGGGCGATTTTGTGTCACTAATACGATTCAAAAGCATGTCTCTGAACTGTGGGAGGAAATCACCAAGTCTGGATGGAACTGGAGACATTCTCTCTCTGAGGTGAAGGCTAACCACTAGACTGAATGGACACTAACCCTAATCCTCTTGTGGAAATTCCTTTCACCACATATACCCATCCTATTTCTAGGATGCGGAGGGCAGCCACATTACAGCACTCTGGGGAGCTGATGAGGGTCAAGGGTCATGCTCAGGGACCCAGAGTACTGAATTCTCTGCCGTGGGAATCGAACTTGCAGGACCGATCCCAAATCTGATTCATGACCTCCTTCATGACCCTCCTTTTTAACAACATTCAGATGGTAAAATGCTGTTTAGTTCTCTACACAGGATATCGAATATTAAATAAAATTGAAAAAAAAAAACGCTAAGACGACCTGTAATCTATCAATAAATGGATACACTTTACTTACTAATCCAATATTGACATTTGTCTTATGCCGCACTGTTATTTCAAATACACAAATTATTTAACTATTTAAAAAACTGTTTTAAGTTTAATATGATGTCCATCCGTCTTCAATCTCACTTTATCCTGCTCTTGGTCGTGGCACGTTGGAGCAGGACACACCTGGACAGGCCACCAGTCAGCCACAGGACAGAGAGACAGCCACCCACACTCACATTCACATCTTGAGTTATCGTGTATTGGAAAAAATATAAATACGTCTTCTTTCTTGGGGGCAATATAAAATGTCTGTTTGAATTTATGCTTCGTGGTAGCTTCCTGAGGGTAATCACAGCAGTACAAACGACTGTGGGCTGCCCTCTCCACTCCCTGACTGACAGATGCAACAAAATAAATACAAAAATAGACACAGAAACAGAGTAATAACCACAGTTAATTCACACATTCTGCACATGACAACACCTCAACCATATACTGCAAAACAACAGTGGAACCTATTGCATATTGCACTATTATTCGTCACTTCTTGTGCATGTTGCATTTTAGCCTTTTCTACTGTGAAAGAAGCATTTCTTTAATTTCAAATATATTGATTGGATGATGGTAATAAATATGTTGGTAATGTTCTCCTGCTGGGATCCTGAACACAGAGCAGGCAGAAAGCTTCCACTGGACTCGAACCAGGGTTATTTCACTGTGATGGATGAGTGCTAACCACTATGTACCGCTTTTGGGCGATTTACCGATTGCGCGAATAATGAATTAGTTATTTGCGCATTTCATTGATGCAATTAGCATAGTTGCAAACATAAATCGCGTGCTTTGTTTCTTTGTGCAATGTAAACAGAAACATATCCGACAGTGCAGTTTATCTCCTTGTCAGGCTCTACTTTCCGTACCGTGGCCACGAGTTGCTGAGACTGAGCCGCCGCCACCAGCTCCGTCCGGGGCCGCTTCGCGGCGGCGGGAACCACCGCCATGTCCGCCGCCCTCTTCATTTGTTCAATCATCCTGGATTCGCGTAAGAAAAATCGAAAATACTTAGGACTTTGACGCAAAAATACACTAAAACAAACGGATCCCTTTCATAGGAAACGTCGAGCGGAGTAACACGGAGAAGGAGGCCAACGAAGTGCTTCCGCTAGCTACGAGGCCTGTGATTGGCTGTGGTTTGTATCGGCCGCTCTGATTGGCTGCTTCCTGAGTGGTTTGAACCGGAAGAAGAAATATGAACTATGCTACATCGAGAGGTAACAACAATTTATGTTTTCTTCCTAAATTATTGCTTTAAAATCAATTCGGTTATTCATAAAGTGCACCCTTCTTATCAGCATTGGACACTCGTCCGGTTTATTTGAATATTCGCCGGTTTGATTGGTCGATGGCTCATTTTCTAACCAATATTAACCCGAATGCTGCGACTCTCCAGTTAGAAGTGAAGCCCCTTCTCTGCAGGATTTCATCACAATGAGCATTTTTGCACGTATTTCTAGTCCTCTGGATGTTATATGTTAATAATATTATTCTCTAGTTAGCTTCGCAGTGAATTACAAATCTGCGCAATGTCTACAGCACTGGATAGATTATGCGAGTTTATTTTACTTGTAGAAACCTTGCAGTAATAAATATGGTTTACCTTAATCGCATAGGTTTCTATGCTCTAACTCTTAACATAGATTGAAACAATTCACAAAAGTGATGCTTGTTTTAAGTCTTTGGAATTTACAGCAATAGATACAGCAGCAGTAACATGTTTTACGTCGTATTAAAAAAACAAACATAACAAGTAACATCAAGCCAAGCTATTATGTTATATAGATTATAAATGGTAGATATACTGGTGATTATAACAATAGTGGTAGCTCCTAACAAGTATATTAACAGTAATATTACAGTTAGCAGAATTTAGTTTTCAGAATAAATCACCTGATAAAATTTACTGCTCCCAAAAAGGTTTATGAGAAAGCAATATTTTTTAAATATGCAATATTGATTCCATAGCAGTCTGAACTTCTTGTCTTCAATACCCGAGACTTTTAACTAGATACAGTGTGAAAATAGATGGTTGAATAAATCTGTAAATGAAGTGAGTATAAAAACAAATTTGAGATAAGCCATATTGAAAAAAAAGTTTGTTCTCTATGGCATTAGTATCAGAGCTTAAACTGAGCTAATAATTTCAGGCAGTCATATCAATAAAAGCTTGAATGGTTTTGAGAGTTTTTTTATACAAACGTGCCAATCGGTTTTTGATGTTTTTCAAGCACATTATGCATAAAAAACTTTTATCATATTTGTTCACCCTATTTATACTATTAAAATGCACAGTAAATGATAAATAGATGCTGAAGCTGGTTTGATGTTTTGTTGTTGTGCAATACTCTGTTCAGACAGTTGAATAACAAAACAAATCGAAACATTAACGTCAGTAGTTTCTGTTTCCCAGTGTTCCAAATATTGCTTCATGTTTCATCATCATTTTTTGCAGATTGACTGATCGATACCGGGGATCTCTTGCTGTTGACACGATGTCTGACCGAGATGGGGGGGCCTCAGAGCCAGCTGGACTGGATGGCCTGCCGCCACTCTACAGCATTTACAAGGGAGAGGTGGTTTCTGTGCAAACCTACGGAGCCTTTGTCCGGCTGCCCGGATACAGGAAGCAAGGTTAGAATGAAGTGAAGTACTTGCAAAGATTTGCAGCGACTGAATAAAAGAACAGGCACAGAAGTAAATGAATTCAATTAATCTCAATTAGAGGCTGGGAAAAGTTGCCAGCTAAGGTATAAGAGATAAGTGATAGTCTGAAACTCTACATTGACTGAAATAATGCATCGTGCATGAAGATAAATCAGGAACTCAGTTGATATCCTTTATTCAACATTTAACCATGTAAAAACTACAGAGTACTTTGAGGTAAAGAATTCAGGATTCTTGCTTGGCTGTCAGAAAAAACAGACACGTGACAAACATTTGAAGATTACCTGCTCCACGAACTGAACCTCAGCATCCCAGTTATGATGCAACATGTTCAAAGAGTGACACAACTGGGAAAAATGAGTTTATTATATTCAGTTTCCAGTAAACAACATTGTGTCGACATTGTTCGATTAAAAATATTGGATTAATACACAGCTGGCAAAAGATCTGACATAAACTAAGCATATTATCTCATATCTTTTGTCATCCTCGATGATGATTTCTTGTAGCTGTGTCATGGTCGCCCTTGATCTACGTATTCACTTAAATATCAGGTAATAATTTTCACCACTGGAGGGCGAAGTCAACAAACTTCACCGGAATAAATTGAGAACCTGCTTCCTTTAATGAGTGTTTTCAGATTGAAATATTTAAAGCCATTTAAGTTGAACCTAATTTAAAGTGGGAGTAAATTAAAGTAGTTCAGAAGGCTGTAATGAGAAAGCATACTTCTAATTAATTTAACTAACTGAAGCAGATATTCTTCTTCTTAAAAGTTTTCTTTAAGAAAAAAAGAGAAGCTTGGCTCCACAGCACAAGTAAAACAAAGAGGAAGTTTCTCTCCAGCACAGATGCTTTTTTTTTTTTCTTTAGATGATGACATCTTTGTTATTATATTCTCTCCATTACATAATCCAGGTCTGGTGCATGTGAGTGAGATGTCTGCCACTCGGATAGAGAGTGCTTCAGAGATAGTGGATGTGGGGGAGCAGGTGTGGATTAAAGTCATTGGGAGAGAGGTAATGATACACTCACACACACACGCACATGCACACACGCACACGCTACCAGAGTGGGATGATTATCATGTCTTCCGCTCCTCAGATCCAGGGTGACAAGGTGAAGCTGTCCTTCTCAATGAAAGCTGTCAATCAGGGCACGGGGAGGGACTTGGACCCCAACAACGTCATGGCAGAGTAAGCACCTCATGAATTATTTATGTGTATGCGCATCAGTGCAGGTGTGTAGTATCATGTGTGTGTATGTTTGCAGGCAGGATGCAAGGCGGCGCCGACAGTTCAAAGACCACACTGGCAACAGGATCACGCTGGAGGCCGTGCTCAACACAACATGCAAGAAGTGTGGCTGCAAGGGTGCGACAACAGCAGGAGTTACTGCAGCTAGGGGGGGAAAAAAAAGAGATTTTATGGTTTGATCTGCTGACATTTCTTAATTTTAACTTTTTAAAAGTAGATGATTGCTCTTGACAGGTCACTTCACAAAGGACTGCTTCTCTGCTCCGGGCTTGCAATACGCTCTTGTGCCTGAAGAGGAGGACGAAGAGCCACAGCAGCAGCAGCAGCAGCAGCAGCAGACCTCCACCGTCACGCCACAGCAAGACTCAGACAAAAAGAAGAAAAAGAAGGTAAAGACTTTCACAACTCCCACTTCCTTCACTTTTGAATCTTTCGGTTGAATCATTTCATGCTGCAACTCTGACTGGTTGGACGGAACCTGTCAGGAACTTCACAAGAGGGGAAAAAAAAATTGCACTTCTGAAGCGAATTTGCTGTCAACAATAAGCTTTCTTCTTTTGACCCACAGGAAAAGAAAATGAAGAAAAAGAAGAAGCGGGAGAGGAAGGGGTCGGAGAGCGACAGCAGCAGCAGCAATGAATGCAAATCCAAGAAGCGGCGCCACGACCACAGCCGCGACAGAGAGGACAAGAAGAAGAAAAAGCACAAAAAACACAAACCGCACAAACACAGCTGAGACGCACACTGATTCACAATGGCACACACTGAGGCTGTCGGACAGACGCGGGAGGGGAAGTGGCTAGCAGCAGAGTGGCGACCTTCCAGCTGTGTAACGTTTAGAAACATGTCTACCAACTGCTTATTATAGACACCCCCATCCATTTAAGTTCAGGAAAGTTTGGCTTCATCTGCCACCACGCTATCGGAAAGCGCTTCCTGTCAAGCTTTCAGACTCATGCTTCGACCCTCCCCTTGTCCCGGAGTAACCTCCAGCTCCCCCGCAGAGGCGGCCCTCTGCACATCCACTGTAATCCAAGAGGTGTAATGAATACGGCAGCAAGTGGAGCGCCCCTTCCTTTAGAAGCCCGCATATTGTCCGCCGCTCTCCAGTGTCTCTGGGAAAGCCATTAAAGCGCACAAGGAGGTGAAATCTATAGACATACACACATATCACACACACAGGAAGTAGTAAAGATGCAAACAGGAAGTGTAATGCAGCTTAGCCTGTGTGCAACAGGAACCTCAGGATGTGCTCATGTCCTGAGGTTGTCCGGCACCCATTGACTGCCTGAAAATTCACATGTGTGTAAACAGCCCTTTTCCTGCATGCTAAGTGGTAAGATCATTAAAGCTGTGTGATTTTTTTTTTCTTTAAGTCTTTGACGGTAACTAAATGCTTCCCAGTGTCTTTGTTCAAGGACCTTGACCTGAGAATGGCCATGTTAGAGTCACACACACACACACACGGCCAACATGCTCACCCAAGGTCACTGTCAGTTAATGTTTTCAGCTGAAGCACGCAGGGCTCAAGTATTTACACCACACAGATCTTAAGTCTTCCTTTGGGGTCAAAGCAACACTTCTGTCCAACATAATTATGCTTGTTGCATGACTCACTGTGAGAATCCATTGTTAGTAATAATTTTAAACATTAAAACAAAAAAACAAAAAATAACAGACAGCTGTGTTGTGATGGTTGTGATTTACCCTTATGACGTAGTTATGATCTCTCTGCATGCGCACCTTTGGTCCAAAGGATGTGTGTAATTAAATGGAATTCTGGGAGAAAGAAATTACAGAAATTTCAATGATATGTCATTCATAACAACATCTACTGGTGCAAAATGCAGTGAGAGGTTAAACATTGCAGCGTGCCTTTACGTTGCAAAAACTGGTTCTGTCTCAGGGTGTGTGTGTGTGTGTGTGTTACGGAGGCTTCAGCCTGCATCTTCTCACAAACTCACCCCAGATCATGGGTTAGATATTATTTCACAAGTAATAATGCAGCTCAGATTTCTCTGTTAAAGATAAGAGTCAGCCACTATCCGGGCCGGATTGTTTCTAAAGCTTTCACAGTGCGTGTTTTCACTGAGTCAACATACTGGGCTTTAATGCAAATGTGAGCAACGAGGTAGGGAGTTTTCACCGACGCATTACAGGCCGTTTCACTGGGAGTCTCACTGTTGTGCTTTTTGTCCTCAATTAATAATGGCAGTTACTTTTATTGGAAAGTCACTGTAAGTGCCTTCTTTGTCATTCAGACTCTTTGGGTTCAACTTGAGTCACTGCTGATATTTGAGATGTACGGACTGCATATCATCAGTCTTTGTCTACAAAGCATGGCCTCCTTGGAAATATTCCATATTGACACACGGCGGTGGAGAACTGACTGCACTCCGGTCCTATAATTACACCTCTAGCTTGACCTCTCTTATCACGAGGCTTTCAGAATTTCTTCCAGCTCCCACATGAAGAGACCTGCTCTCATTGATGCGGTAGGCTTACTTCTGTTCTTTTGGCTCTTCTGGCCCGGTGGTAACGTCAGGAGGGGTTGGCGTGAGGTGGCGCGACTCCTCCCATGCCCTTTCACCCCTTTCACCCTGACTCCCTCTGGCAGAATGTCACGAACACATGACACCGGCCTACTGAGCGAGGGATTCAAATTTAGAAAGCACATTCGCGCATACCTAATTCACAAGTAGGAGGCATTACTCACACACCGAGTACAAGCTTCAACAAAACTCTGGGTCGGCCTAGCCGGGGCGAAGGTATACACACAGAGCGGCAGGAGCTGCTGAGGAGCTAAAATTAACCTCCCTGTCAGTCTCTGTAAAGCCGCTCGTGATGGAAACTGCAGTCGCACTTGGCTTGGACGCACACAGTGGCGTCGAGCTCCTGGACTGGGTCGACAGTACCGAGGTCAAAAGGAACTTTGCTCAACACCTGAAAAATTACGTGGAGCATGACCGTCTGCAATAGTATGAAACAGAATTTTAAAGTAACTTCTTAGTTGTACAGAATAAATGAGAGAAATGTAAAGGCTATTTGTTCGCATGTTTTAGGCTTTTATCCTGCATTAAACGTGGCACGCATGTAAAAGAAAAGAAATCACCAGGCAATTTCGTTGTTTAACAAGTTCGTCCAGCAGCGTGGACACTTGTTTTAGTTTTATCTTATTTCTTTTTATCTCAACAGACAATTGTTTTTGCAATCTAAATCTTGTCCAGATTTATCATCTGCACCATGCAAAACAAGTTTTCCTGTAAAAAAATGCAAACCTGCAGTTTTATAGAGAAAAACACAACAAACAAATCATTGGAATTTATTCAGTGTTTCTTACAGTAGAAGGAAGGATGTTGAGAAACAGATGCAGTCAGCAGTAATATACAGTTTGAAGGGTGACAGCAGCAGTTACGAAACACGTTTGCTCGGTGTGGGTTTTAGTGGCGTTCTGGAGTCTGGGACGCGGGGGGCAGGGGCTCGAACTGATGCAAAGAGATGCTGCTGAGAGGGAAACACCGTGCGACTCTTAAGCAGCTTTTTCATACAGACGCGTACAGACGACGTTCCCCAGCGTTAGCGTCTACGAAGAGAGAAGAGCCACAGTTGTAACACAATCAGGAAGCTCACTGAGAGATTAAACACAAGCGTTTTGTCGATGGAGCCACTCACCAGTGTGAGATTGTTTCCGCTGACCTCTCTGACCAGGCTGGTCTCTTTGCCATCCCACTTCTGCACGTGCACCAGCTTACCACCGTCAATCGTCACAAGGGACTGCGGGGAAGAGAAGCACAATAATAAGAAGGCAAACCACCTTTATACACACACACACGTAAAAAGAATTTCATTAAAAGTGATAAAAGCCGAGTAAGAACACGTCTTTCGCCTGCATTCCTTCTTTTAGGTAACTGTAGCCACTGTGTCCAACGCTCAGACGGAAAAACTCATGAGCTATGATGCGTGCATATCAGGTTTCATTCAGCAGAGTAAAGTCGATTGAATTTCAACAAACTACAGCAGGAATATGCTACAAAAGCAAACTTTAGCTGAACTGTGGCCTCCGACTCCTGCTGGGAACAGTTATGACACGTTGGGCAACGCATGCTGCAACGAAGGGACAAGAGTCAACAAAAGATTTCAGTCACAAAATTTTACTTTTAGCATCAAAAAACTCAAATATATCGTTAAAAGTTTTCTTTTTTTAAGATAAAACTGCAATACATTCGACTAAATAAAATGGGAATTATCACTGTAAAATTAATCTTTTTTGTTTTTTTTTTCTCTTCACACACACACAAACACACACACACACACACACACACACACACACACACACACACACACCCAACGCTCATTCAGACTCTTCCAGTGCTCCTTTGACTGAAATTTACCTAAACAGCTGAATGAGATCAATTTGTTGGTTTACTCTGACCCGGAGCACTCGCCCCCGACCTGACCGGCCTGCTTCCACCTCTTAGCGACTGACAACCTCCAACTGTGTTTGTTTCATGGTCCGACGCCTAAACGACTGTCACATATTAATGGTTACCCGAGGATTGTTCGACGTGCAGCGAGCCGACTGCTCCTCTGACTGGTTTACACAGTAACAGTCTGACTGAATGCGGCACTCGAGTGGAAACATGAGTTTCAAAGCTTTGAATCAAAGAAAAAAAAGTCAGAATACATCACTTGCTCTCTGATTATTTTTATTGGAAAATATCACTTTGAAAATAACATTATTAAAAGATTTCAGTTACGTTTTTTTCTCGGTTTCACACAAGCTTTTCTGAGCAGATGTTAGAGGCCTAAACTCAGCCTGACCTTGACACCCACGTCAGCTCATACCTTAATATACTTTGACTCCTGTCTATGCTGTTTTCAGCCCACTAGATGCCACTATATCTCTGGATGCAGCTGGGTCCTTCTACTCTGGATCTCTGATTAGATTAACAGAGACTGACAAAGGCCATACTTGTTTCATTGTAAGAAACTAAATAAACCTACAGCTTTACCATGTACAACAGCGCACTGTGACCTCTCACCTTAACGTTCCTGTTATCGGCAGTGGTCTCATCGAACTCCTCGCCCAGCTTGAAGGAAACCTCCGTGTTTTTGAAGGTGCTCTGGGTCTTCACCGTCACCTTGTCGCCGTCCACCAGGATAATGGTGGTGGGCTTGGTCATCGAGGCTACCGAGCGGGTTGCAAAGGGGACACCTGTGTGACATAAAGACGTGTTGGTGATGCAGTGACGAAAAAAAAAAAAAAAACCGTAAAACAAGTGGGGAATAAAAGCCTGGTGAATGAAGAGATTAAACAAATACATCTGTGACCTGCATGCAAATTAGCTGAGGACACAAATCAAATCAATGTTTTTTTTAACTCAGTATAAATAGAATGGTGAACATGAAAGCCTAAATGCTCTCAAAGAAAAACCAAATACTGTCCCTCCCTTGAAGTCTGTTATAATTAATTCTGTACGGTTGGAGATGATTACCACTGTTTCTCTGGGAACACTGAAAAAAAGTAAAAGATATAATAGTTGTTTAAATAAGGGATCTGTGATGATTCATAATGATTTGCCGGAATCTGATCATAAAACTCGTAGTTGTAAGAGTGGACTCGCCCTCTGGGGCTCCTCTGTTTATCTACCAAATCTACAGCACTTTCTTCAAACACTGCAGATTCTCACTGACCCTGTCGATGCCTGTCTGAACGTGTGTGTGACGGCAAATGGTTACTTGCGTTTTTTTCAGGGTGTGTATCTGCGCAGGATTATAAGTGTGTGTTTGATTGGGTAACGGTGACTCACATACTTTCCGTTCAGAGTAAAAAGCCTGCTCGAGTTGAGAGGTTGTCAATCCAGTTCATCTCTGACGTTCGGTTCCCACAACCAGTGCAGCTACAAGTCACTGTGGGTGCGCGGGTGGATGTGTGTGTGTGTGTGTGTGTGTGTGCGTGCACGTGTGCGCAGCTGGGGCCTTGATCAAAAGGATCAGGGGTTAGAGGTTAAAGGATCTCCAGTTACTCTGGAGACCGAAGAAGACAGTTTGATGGTCACAGGGTGTATAAATCTCTCCCTCTCTCTCTTACACACACATACACACACACTGAAATTCCTTCGTGTCATCCCGCGCAGCTGTAAAATTCAGAACACCTGCCCCCATCATGTCTACTCCAAATGTGTGTGAAATATCTTGAGGCCTCCAGTCCCAGAAGCTTGTCCATCTTAATATTCAACTCCTCCCATGGCTTCAGACAATGAGCAGCTTTCACCAAAGGTCACCCACATTGCATTGCAGTATGTGTGTGTGTGTGTGTGTGTGTGTGTGTGTGTGTGTGTGTGTGTGTGTGTGTGTGTGTGTGTGTGTGTGTGTGTGTGTGTGTGTGTGTGTGCCAGTTGTTTGCCATTCAGAGTTTCCCACAGTAGGACTGATTTTCTTCTCTCCACTAAAGCAGGGCCCCTCCCTCGTTTCCAGTGCTCGGGCCATGCGGTCAACCACTCTTCCTCTTCTTCTTTTTTCCCTCCCTCCTTTTAATCCCAGCCTCTCTTGCTTTCTTTCTGCGCTCTTCCCCTTCCCACCCAGCCGCTCTTTTCTATTCTAAATGTATTCTCCATCTTGGTTCCTCCCCTGCTGCTCATCTGCCCCTCCACTGCCTCTCTTTGCCCACTCTCTTTACTCTTCCCACACCCTGTATCAACAGCTACTCCACACTGTTTGAATAATAAACACACACCTTAAACCATTTATCCTTCGTCGGGCCCCATCTTCACATGTGCTCGCATGCACCACTGCATCCTCTCCGGTTACGCACGCATGCGCACATGTACAAACACAGACACACACACAGAAAATCCCCCTCCCACTCTACTTACCCAGCTCCTTCAAGTAATCATCAAATTTGTCGCTGCTTTTGAGGTTCCATGTGCCAACGAAAGCTTCGGCCATGTCTGCGGCAGTGTAGAGGAATGAGAGACTGTGGGACTGAGAGGGGGAGCAAGAGAGAGAGAGTGAGAGAGTGTGTGTGTGTGTGTGAGTGAGGCAGCGATGAGAGGGCGCTTCAGAATGATCGGAGAGGCAGAGAGGCAGAGTGAGTAGTCAGCACCGCGGGCCTGCAGGCTGCAATCCTACTGGCTGAATAAATACCGGCTGTTCCTGATGTCATCAGGCTGTGCAGAGACCGCAGAGGCGGTGGGAGGGGTGACAAGAGGGAGGAGACAGACACACACACTCACACACACATTTGAGGAGAGCATGTTTTGCACATGCTTTGTCACAAGGACTACTGTGCAATTAAAGTGTGTTGGAATTTTCCTGAGAATCGGCTCACACCAGTCTGCTTCATCTCTCGCTGTTTCTGTGCTGCAGATGTGGTGCAGAAGTGTTTCCTCACGTCAACACACACTTTTCGTTCTCACTCGGCCTACTCATGCAAATCTGAATTCGATCGTCCGGGAGGAGCTGGGAGTGAGGGGGGTCAGAGGGAGCAGCCGAGCCTGACCGGAGACGTCCAGCCACAGGGAATGAAAGGTAGAATAGAGAAAGAGGCCGTGGGTGGAGGAGAAGGAGGAGGGGATGATGAATAAGCCCCTGCTGTCAGACAGAGAGAAAGAGAAGACAAACAGACCGAGCCGGAGGCGAGGTGGGGCGACGATTGATTTTTTTTTTGGTCATGGTGTTCAAGGTTGAAAATGTCAAGACAATGTTTTCTGGTCATCCCGCTTTCTGAACCACTTTTGTCTTCTCTGATCCCCTTCTTAAGAGATCTTTTCACCTGGTTTCACTCATGCACGTCTTTACATTGTATCAATATAAACCTGGCCCGTCAGAGGCAAAGGGTGACCAAACAGTACAGTACATAGTTTCCAGCGCCGTGATGTGGTCACATGAGGGTGAAGCTGAGTCACACACGTTATTTTGACTGAGCATCATTCCAATGGAAGGTACAATAACAAAGATAGCTGCCATGTTTGAGAGGGACAGCACAGTATATCATTGGTACTGCTCCCACAACAAGAATACCTGGGGTTAGTTTCAGATCGGGGCCTTTCTATATCGGGTTTGCACAGTTTCTCTGTTTCCTTGGGTTGACTCCCGTTTCCCCAAATATACAAACACATGCTTGTTCAGTTAATTGTTTATAAATTATCTTGAGGCATGAATGTGTGTGGACCAAAGCCCTCTGCAGGGCGTATCTTCCCTTTAGCATATTGTCAGTCTGACAGCCCGGCTAACGTACCTTTTATTTAGATTTGTATTCTTCTATTGTTCAAGTTCATTTCCAACAGGTTCACACACATAGCTACAGTTTATGTATCTCATAAATATATAAAATACTTAAACATCGAGTGAAAGAAATGGCAATGGTGCCGATGGTCCGATGTATTCAGTGCAGGAATCTAAGTTTTCAGTTTTTCAGCCTTGCTGCAGATTTGTCGGCTGCACATCCATGATGCGAATCTCCCGTTCCACCACATCCCAATGGTGCTCTATGGGATTGAGATCTGGTGACTGTGGAGGCCATTTGAGTACAGTGAACTCACTGTCAATGGACATGGTCAGCAACGATACGCAGGTGGGCTGTGGCGTTGCAACGATGCTCAATTGATACTAAGAGCCCCAAAGAGTGCCAAAGAGGAAAATATCCCCCACATCATTACACCAGCACCACCACCAGCCTGAACCGTTGATTACAAGGCAGGGTCCTTTCCATGGTTTCACGTTGTTGGCGCCAAATTCTGACCCTACCATCGGAATGTCGCAGCAGAAATCTAGACTCATCAGACCAGGCAACGTTTTTCCAATCTTCTATTGTCCATTTTCGGTGAGCCTGTGCAAACTGTAGCCTCGGTTTCCTGTTCTTAGCTTACAGGAGTGGCACCCGGTGTGGTCTTCTGCTGCTGTAGCCCATCTGCCTCATGGTTCGACGTGTCGTGCGTTCAGAGATGCTCTTCTGCATACCTTGGTTGTAACGAGTGGTTATTTGAGTTACTGTTGCCTTTCTATCAGGTTGAACCAGTCTTCCATTCTCCTCTGACCTGGCAACAACAAGGCATTTTTACCCACAGAAATGCCGCTCACTTATTTTCTCTTTTTCGGACCATTCTCTGTAAACCCGAGAGATGGCTGTGCCTGAAAATCCCAGTAGATCAGCAGTTTCTGAAATACTCAGACCAGCCCGTCTGCCACAAACAGCCATGCCACATTCAAAGTCACTTAAATCACCTTTCTCTCCCATTCTGATGCTCGGTTTGAACTGCAGCAGATCGTCTTGACCATGTCTACATGTCTAAATGCACTGAGCTGCTGCCATGTGATTGGCTGATTTGAAATTTGCGTTAACAACCAGTTGGACAGGTGTGCCTAATAAAGCGGCCGGTGAGTGTATGTTACTTTGGTTAAATAAAGAAGTGAAAAGTAACAAAACCCATACTGATTTTCAGCATGAAAATAATTTACATAACATTACACAAAGATGAGAATTGGATATTTTCTTACTCTTTGCTTAAATATGCCAAAGCATAAAACGCTACCCCTCGATATCTTTATAAACAAAACTGTTCAGTTCAGGTTGTGCTTCCTTGCTTTTCTCCCCAACTTGCTGCCAAATGCAAATCAGACAGTTTGGGGTATTTGTGTGATTTGTTTGTTGCACTTTCACCAGTAGAGAATACTGTTTTCCATACAAGTCAATCATTATGTTAAACGAGCACACTGTGCTGCTAACTGGTGATTACTGGATGGACTGATTCAGAAATAGGGAAAAATATCCCACAGCACATAATGAGCGTTGCAGATTTTGTGATGCACTCTGATACAATTTGCATTTTTGCCGCTTCAGTTTTTATCGATACTGTAATAAAACCGTTCCGACATTTATAGTTGTAAATGAAAGTAGTAGAAATCTCCTCATTCTTCTGTCAGTGATAAATACATCCAACATGTTAGCTAATCAACTTTCACCCTTTAACCTAGTCCCAATTGTCAGAGAGCCACTTGGGGACAGGCCAGCCTGTCCTCGCCTGCTTGGAATATCGGCAGACAGAGCACGCACACGCACACACAAGCAAACACACGCGCACGACCAAAAGCAGAAGCACAAGTGTCCACCAATAACCTCATCTGCGTCTGCTCTGTCTGATGAAACTGCCCTATCTGCAAATACACGATCAGATGATCTGGACAGCTTGTGTAACAACAAACATTTCAGTTACAGCAGTGTAATCACACACGCACACACACACACACACACACACGCACACCCGGGGGGCGCAGGGTGACTTTAAGTCAATATCGGACCCTGTTACATCACATCACACCATGTTACACATCCTGCCCCACTGACGCTGCCCTCCGCCGGCTTCGCCCGTTCGAGAGTCTAAATGTGCACGCTTAATGTTATGGAACAATCCGTGGAGTGTATGAGTGTGACAATAGGCATAAACAGGTGTGAGAGAGTGAGTTACAGTGAGTGTGCGCCACACAGGAGGAGGAGGAGGAGGAGATGTGGAAAAAGTCGAGCAGAGAGAGAGGAGGTGAAAGGTTAAGTCACTATCCTCTACTGGCCCCACTTACTCACTTTTGCCTCAATCATCTCTCATTAATTCTTAATGTCTGTATTTGCACATCGGAAGCTAAGATAATATTAATGAGCCCACAAATGACTTTGAGTGTGTTCAACAGTATACCGTAATTCTCCTCAAAGAGGGAATAAACCATAAGTGATTCTTTTTTTCCAAGTCTAAACACAACATATAAAAACAGCTTCTTTCTAATAGAAATTAAATTATGGTAAAAGGTTAGCTGCCGCTCCCGGGCAGTCTGTGTTAAGCACTAATGTGTGTCAACATGTGTGTGGGGGTGTGTGTGTTTAACCTTGTGCAATCCTCGAGTATAGCTCTCTGGGATGAAACCGTGGTCATAATTCAAATGAAGATGGAAATTTTTCTGGCAGCCTCAGAAAAGAAACTCCCTGCATATCTCCTCGTTGTTAGGAGGTTTCAATCGGGCTGCTTTTTCTGTAGAATTTGCATTATCAGTTAGTGCAACTGCATCATGCGGCTGGAGAAGTTATCCTACTTATCTTGTTTAATTTGAGAGAGAAAATCAATCAGTCTGTGTGTTGAGGTGGTCGACCTCAGCTGGAATCGCTGCCCCTATACTTTCCAGGCAAGCTTTGTAGAGTGTGTTTTACATAAACACACTGGACTTTAACCAAGAAGATGTGTGTTGGAGTGCTTATGCAAAAAAGAAAAAAAAAAAACAAACAAACAACAGTGAGTTGACAACAGCACAAAGCTGAAGAGCTGCAGCTAATCATGGTTAAATCCCAGAAGGAGCCACAAACACACAGGAATGTAGATATCTTTTCCAGATTTGTTTGGGGAGGAGGAGATTGTCGTGCGTCTTTGTGGGACTGTGTGAATGACACAACTGAATAAACATCTGGACATTTCCACTCCCTTCTCGCAACACACAAGCCATTTGTTCGGTCGCCCATTTGGCAGCCTCACTCTCTCTCACTACTACTCTGCCTGGACCTGACTGACCTCATTCTCACTCCCTGTGTGCACGTGGGGCTTGAACAACCTGATATTAAGTTAATTACATGAATGGAGAGTCGAGAGTATCAACAGCATCCCCACCCAGCTTTTCAGTGTGCATGACATGCATTTATCTATTATGCATCTTTATAAACAATATATAAGGTGTCGTGGTTTAATGATAGGTGAAATTAAAATGCTATTTCTAAAGTTTAAAAGTCCCTGATTGAAGATTCTCTATAACAATCCATCAATCCCAATAATGGTTACGTGTCCAGATGTTCTGCTGCTCCTGTTAATGAGATCAGCGGCTTCTTGAATAATAATTGAGTTAGCTAGGAGAAGAGTTTACAACCTGGTACTGCAAAGTTGGCTTGGAGCTCACGCTGGAAACATTAGTGGTGATTTATAAAGCTCTTTTAATGCCACTGATGTTAAATTCACTTTTTTTTGTGTGATGGCAGCTGTTTGCGCACACTGAATGAGGAGAACACGATGTGATGGCATGAGAGAGAGACAGAGAGAGGGAGAGAGAGAGAGAGAGAGAGAGAGAGAGAGAGAGACCTTAGCAGACGACCTTGAGGTCACATGCAGCTATAACTACTAAACCCGTATCAACAAACGGGGTCCTTCGAGGACGCCACACAGGGTCAGCTCTCCTCTGTCAATTATAGGATTTGAATTCACATGCTGTCAAAACGACGTCTTTCTCATACCACTGCATGGCACGGCGAAACATTACAGCGGACTTATTTTCATTCATAGGTGTAACTTTTCACTCGGTCTGCCTCTGGAAGCTCAAGTTCTGATGAAACCCCCTCTGCTCAGCAGGCAAGGACACCCAGTAGGCATGCTTGCCTCCTCTGCTGGTCAGACACTGCTATTGCTCTGTATAGTGAGTAAATACTATTTGTGAATGTTTCATCCATTTAAAACAGAATCACAGTCAGGAGTCATGACAAAGTCATTGTTTTACTAGAAAATAAACATCACATCAAATATAATGCAATAATCCAGATTGACCCTCAAATGTTCAGTCGATCAATTGTCTATTTTTTGCCTCAGTGGAACCATGTGGATCACCAGGCCCTGGACGTCTTTGACCCTGTCTTTGGTTTATCTTCCTTGGACTCTGACACTGCACACTGTAAACACCACATGAGGGCTGCAGCTTTGAAGATTCAACTGTCATAACCTCAAACACATCAACTAGAAGACACAATGTTCACTTCCTTCCTAACACACACCACTCACTCAGTAATGTCTGCTTCTTTTTTGTTCCTACCTCTCTGCAGGATCACTGGAGCAGAAGTAAATGATGGTGACGTCGTGTAAGATTTTGACTTATGATTTTATAAGATATTTATGTTTTCCTCTCAGTTAATATTGGTTATTTAACTTTTTCCAACTTGGAAGAATGTGAAGTTCTTATGGTACTGACACTATGCTGATATTACTATAAAAAAATTATAACTGAAAAATGGTGAATTTGAAGGCGGATTGTTAAATTTGTTTGTTTAAATGTCACTGATATCAACTTAAGTTAAGCAGGCTAGTTCAGTAGGATCTAGCCTCATAACACCTGTGCATCAATGGAAAGAATCTTCATCGACATTAATGCTACATTAAAGTTCAGTTCTATTGCTAAGGCACCTGCTCAGATATAGCTAATATCACATTCATTCCAAGCTACAGTAAAACAATGTAAGAACTCGAAAGACTCCAGGCTGAAGCAGCTCATGTACGCAGCCAGCAGAAGGACGAAAATGCCAAAAGGAAAAGACTACTTGAAGCCAAGCACACACAATTACAATGACAAGCGACAATAAACCAGGCTGAATGACAGCTAGATGAGCTTCTTTATCAGCATTCTCCTTGGAAGAAGAATGAGGAAACCAAACAGAAACCCTAATTCAGCACTGCTCCACGCTACAAGCTATGACACAGACAAACCATGAAGCTAGCAAAACAGCTCTGAACCATTTTCTCTTTCACCATCCTTGAAGAGAGATATCCATTCTTCATTGCCAAAGGCTTCAGGGGCAAACACGATGCTCGGCCGAAGATAAGCTCTGCAAACAGTGCTGCACTTCAAAATGTTGCTGATGTGAAGATTACTGTAAAGAATGTCTTCTTTGCTGAAATAATACTATATGGCAATTAATCAGATGTCATTGGAAAGTTAGTTTACTTCTCTGCCACCTTTGTGGGAACTTGTATTCGTGGACTCAGCAACTGAGCTGATTATGTAGGTTGAACCCGCGAAAAATGTGTTAAAAGATGAAAGAATGAGGCCCCTATAACTGCAATGCACCCATTTCACTCCGTACTCTCCCTCTGTGAATACATTCTTTAAAAACAAGAGAAGAATATTAACTATGACATAAAAAAGTTAAATACGATTATATGAATGTTTTGAGTGAGATGAAAAATCAACTGAAGTTTTAAGTCACTAATAACACACACTGATGGATCTCGGCGGTCAATCCAGGATAAGAAGCCGGAACAGAAGTTGTTGCTTCCTGATCCAATATCAACAGTATCCATGGAGACAGAGCCATGGGGGGGCTGCTTGTATTAAAAGATCAACTGGACACGGTGTGTGTGTTTGTGTGTGTTTGTGTGTGTGTGTGTGTGTGTGTGTGTGTTGTGTGTGTCAGCGTATTGGATTCCATCAGTGAAACTAAGGTAACTGACCCTGACACTAGAAGCTCCTCTCCCCCCTCGGTCAGTCTCCTTTTTCTCCATAACTTTCTTCCAGAAACACAAAAGGCTTTGTGTGAACATTTCTTCCTCATTCATTATTTTCTCCATAGTAACAGCAAAAAAAAGGGGTTTGAATAAAAAGAGTACTAAGCAGTGAGGAGGCACGGGTGAAAGCATGTCTTCTGGAGTGTGTCGGGGAATTCTGGAGATGGATGGAAAAAAGTGTGCAAACAAATATTTCAGTGTAAATTAAAAGCACGGGCGTTTGAATTAACTGATCACTGCTGGGTTAATCAGAATGTCCAGTGTGCTTCCTATTCAGCAGGTTGTAGTGAAAACAAAACAACAATATGTCCAATTCATAGCATTCATTAACACTAGTGTCATATATGTTTTGTTGAAGGTTACTTTGTTCATATAAAGATTAAATGTATTTATTAGTAATGAGTATATGTTTCAAATGGATTAATTAGTGCATTCTTTTGATTTCAGTTTGTAAATGAACTGAAAAGGAGAAAGACAAGATAATGACATGGAACTGATGCATCAAATCCAAATATACACACTCCTCTCATCATAACCTTTAGAACAGAAGGACATTTGACACGTTGATTCCAAACCTGATCATTAAGATGTTTCAATCGATGAGCCAATGTTTAAAGATTCCAATTTTTAACTGTCTGGGGAAAAAAAGACAGTGACTTGCAGCTAATCTACCTGATACAGTTCTGTCACAAAGGTGGTTATATGATAAGTCTTCTCAAAGTTCTGATACAGACAGCTTATAGATTATCAAACATTAAAAGCCAATGATTATGCAGATAAGTCTATGGTGATTAGGTAGAGCCTTCCCCTTACATAATTACCACTAAAAATGGGAAGCTCAGACAAAGTAAATGAAAACGTAAACAAACAAAGAGCTATAAAAGTACGAAGAGAAAAAATACAGGAAATTTGAACTTGACCCCAACTACTGCTACATTGCACACAAATTCAAGCAAACGAATGAAACTACTCGATGTCAGGAAAAGACAAATTAAGCTGGTAAACTACAGTTGAAGCTGTTGAAAATAAAACTGCCTGGTGGAGAATTGCAAACTCGCTTAGCTACACTGTAAATTGTTTTTTTGTTTGTTTGTTTTGTTTTGTTTTGTTTTGTTTTGTTTTGTTACCTGAAAACTTTAACATGTAGCGTCCTGTCGTCTGCGACCAGTGTTGACAGCAGTCACTTCCGTTTGCAATGTTGGAAATAAAAGCGTTTTGATAAATAGGACCACAAAAAAACAAAACATTTCCTTGAAAGAAACAACTCAACCCTTTTCAGTTTCACCCTAATCACATATATAAAACTGTACTAGATAATAAAAGTAACAAAACTTTGACATTTTTGACAAACGCCGGTCAGAGGACAATACTAATGTCGTTCGGGGTGTTTATTTTGACAGAGTCCATCAAACTTCCTGCAGCAGCGTAACTTGACGTGTTGCCATGGAAACCACTGCTACACGGTCACCCCTCGGCTCCTCTCGTTACTTTCCGTGGAGGCTGACCGAGCAGCAGCTCATGGAGCAATAATGATAATTGATCATAACTGATTAACCAGAAGTGTCATGGGCCTCTCAGTGGTGGCTTCTTATTTCCATATTGAATATAGATATCTTTAATCAGACACATGACGCCCTCGCAGAAAGGCCGGTACGGATGCGACGCGGCCCGTAATCCTAAATGGAGATTAGCAGGTGAGTTGTAGGTTGGATTGATTATTCTGTCATATGAAAGATTGAATTTTGAGATACTAGAAAAGATTGAAAACGTTCCAAAAGGAAAAATGATGTGCATCACATGTTACAATATACATTTTAAATCACTTAAATTACTTAATGAAATGCTAAATCTGTTATTAACATCATTGTTGTTGTTTCTGTTGTAATCAATTCAACAGCATGAACCACTAGCTACAAGTTCAGTTCAAATTCTGTATCAAAATCGTTCAACTATTTATTGGGATTGTCCATCCCATTCAAATATAGTAAAAACAACAATGTTACATTTGTTTGGGGTTTTTTTTATTCATAAAGTATAAATTCCAGCCATTTGCAGTTAAATTAAAAAATTCACAATTTAGTAACAGATAAAATGAAACTATTAGGGCTAATTAAAGTTATCGACAGTAAATTTGTTCTCTGGGAATCTATTAAAGTTCAAATGAAGGAAATAGTAACTATGTTAAAAACTGTGTGAAGAGTATTGAATGTAATATCTGGCCTTGAGAACACCCACATCCTCTATACAACCAATCAGAAAAGTCTGATTCAGATGTCTTGGTCTGGCCACAGCTGGCTCTTAATCAGATATTTAGGCTAATAGACATGCAGATGTCTTGGATCTACCATGAAAAGCTTTTGTTGTGTGACTGTGTACACTGTGGCTCAGTCGGTGTTCTGTTAAAAAAGGGGTCTGCGTTATATTAGGGACACCGGGTCTTGTGTTTCTGCCTGTTGTTCTGCTGTCTGGACACAAAACAAAGCAAAACAATCAAGAAGGAAAAAAAAAAGAAAAAAAAGAAGTGAACCTCCCACTGAGTCACCGGATAACATCTCCGTCTCCCTCTGAGCCAGAAAGTGAAACGTCAAAGATGCCGCGTGTCTCTAATGCTTCATTAATCATGCAGATTCAGCTGAGCCCTAACCAGGTCAAGCAAGCTTTTGTTAAGGTGTGTGGGTTTTCATGACTTAAGGAAGCCTAAATAATTCAGCTGGTTGGGACAACGTGCTTGAGGAATCTCAAATGGCCCTTGCACTCTATGTGATGGAAAACACTCAAATCTGATCAGCCGGATTTGCTTTCACACACACACATGCACACACACACACACACACACACACACACACACACACACACACACACACACACACACACACACACACACACACACACACAGGATGAGCAGTGTTGTGTTACTTATGAGTTTTCCCTTCCATACAAATCAAAAAGAAGTCCACCTTTGAAACAATCGGCCATCGCGTCATTCTATTAAAGGACAGTTTCAATAATTCAGCTCGTGTTGTCTGTTGCTGTTCACTCACCTTTGACCTCTCTGCTCTCTCTGCTTCAGCTCCCCCCATCCCCGCGGTGAAGCGTCCTGTCGGGGTACCCCAGCCATGGCCGGTCCATCCTCACCCGGCCGGACGTGTCCACGGGTCACACTTCCCTCCTCCTCCTCCTGCTGCTCAGCTCTTCCACACTCGACATGCAGAGGAAAGCGCCGAGAGGCCCCATCTCATCACTGTCGTTCGCCCAAGTGGTCACAGCTCACTACGAAAGGTAAAGCCAAACTGATCACTTGAGGGTTCCATTTTTGGCGCCTGAAAATATTGTTTACATGTGATGGCAAATTACATTCAACCGTAATTACTGTTTCTGTGTGTACTGCCAGGTAACAGTGCTGTTGAACCGCAGGGGTGTGGTATCCTTTGAGCAGCTGCTATTGGATATCTCGGAGGCGTTGGGGTTTCCTCGCTGGCACAGGGCCAGAGTCACACGCCTGTACACCACACACGCCCGAGAGGTGAGGCCCACCATGAGCAGATTAACATCAAGGGATGAAGACAATGTTTAAATGAGCTATTGTGAACCCTCCATCAGTCCTTATACTGCATGTGAAAAGTGGAACTGTTTATCTTAAATATATTATCAGACTGGTTAAACAACATTCCAATGACAAGTCCTCCTGTGTCTCAGTTTAATTTATTTATGAAAAGATTGATAGTAGTTATGTCAGTGACCTCCATCAGCTGGTTAGCTGTTGTCATCCGCGGCCCGGATGTTTGACACGACAATCTCCAATCATCTTTCTGTTTTTTTGATGAAGGTGAAGGGCGTGTGTGAATTCTTTCGAGGCGAAGTGGCTTTCCTCGCTCTCGGTAAGGCTCGCCCTGAGCTGAGCAGCGTGCAGGAGGCTCTGGAGGAACTGTTCCCTGAGGATTCGCACTACCGAGCCGACGCCCTGCGTGCCTGGGAGAGGAGACTCAGGCCGCCGCCGGACAAAGCAGCGAAGGCTGACAGCGGATACAGTGAGGGGACGGACAGCAGCGGCACGAACCAGGAGACACACCAGGTCGCAAATACAAAGAATCACAAACACGTCCAGAAATCTCAACAAATAGACAATCACAAGCTAGAGAGATACGATTTTGACTCCCAGAGGTCTGAAAAAAAGAATGCATGCAGAAAACCTGCTCATCCTCCCAACCACCTGCAGAGACTGCACATCAGGGGAGGCGTCAGGCAGCGGCAGGCCTCTGTTATCGGCCCGTTTCAGCACGAAGAACGTTTTGGAGAGGAAGACATACTGTCACCCGCCCTGTGTGAAAACTGCTTATCGAGACGAGCGAAGCATCAGGGTGCAGAGCTGATCAACACGCTGTCTGGGAGGGTCCCGCTTCCTCCTGTGTCAAGAAAGCAAAAAGGAAGCCCTCCGACAGAGCAGGAAGTGAAGAATGACACGCCACCTCCTCAGCCAGCCGGCGCAGGTCAGGAGAAAAGCTTGGTACGCTCACAACTTTTAAACTCCGCTTCAGAGGTGGGTGAAGTGCACACCGTCCCACAGAAGAAGACGAGCACGCTGGACCTGCCGTCAGAGGGCGGAGACGCCACCCTGTCGGACATCGAGCAGTGCTACGACATCGGACGCGTGGTTGGCGACGGGAACTTTGCGGTGGTGCGAGAGTGCCGCCGCCGTGACAGCGGCCAAACCCTTGCCATGAAGATCGTGGAGCGCTCCAAGCTGATCGGCCGAGAGCACATGATGCAGAACGAGCTGAGCCTGCTGGGCAGCCTGTGCCACCCTCGTATCGTGCGGCTGTTTGCGCACCATCACACGCACACGCACTCCTACCTAGTGATGGAGCTGGTGAGCGGAGGGGATCTGTTCGAGGCCATCAGTGAAAGTGGCAAGTTCTCAGAGGCAGCAGCAGGGCTGATGGTGTCGGACGTGAGCGAAGCTCTGAGTTACATCCACAGCAAGAGCATCGTGCACAGAGACCTCAAGCCAGAGAACCTGCTGGTGGGTACCAGGGTCTGTAAGAATGTAGTGAAAGAAATTATCTTTCCAAATCAAAAGAGAAGAGTTTACATTTTCAAAGTGGAAGAAATGCTTCATATCTGCTTTATTCTTTTTTTGTAGCTGTCACTTAATGCAGATGTGTTTCTACGAGGTTAAAAACCAAGTTTTTTAGTCACCAACAAAAGTAGCAGGACATCAGATACCAAAATTAAAGCAAAGCTGGCTTTGTTACATTTATAAGGGAAGAATTACAATCAGAAGTAAAATGTTGCTTAACAATAATTTAACAATAACTTAACTAGAATATAGAACTTAAATAAAATAGACATCATGTGTCATATATAAAATTTTAATGAAATGTATTATTTCATTTATGTCACTAATTTTTGGCAAAAACATAACATCTTAAATAAACGGCAGGCAAACCTTTGAATATTTGCAGACGAAGCTATATTAGAATGTAAGTTTTATCTCAGAAAATGACCAATAATCACATTTTCTGTCTAAATTATAACTACATAAAGAGAGAACCTCAAAGTAAATTGAACTCTCGTTTATTATTCTCTGTAAATTCAAATCAGTAGACCAGACTTTTATGCAAATACAGGAATGCAGGGATGTTAGGTTACAGAGGGAAGACTCAGACAGCTGGTGTTGTAACTGTAGATCAGGGGGAACACTGACACCAACACCTGTTAGCTTTAAAACATGATAACGTTAAGGGAGACAGTGATGTGATGCTCAGTGGGAGAAAAGATGGGCCAGTAAGCTCTGCTTCATACCATCTTAAAAAAAAATCCTGTATTCAGGTTAAATTTTTCATTAATCATTAATCCAGTATACAAATAGTTGACAGTATTTTTACATGATTGATTAAATCTCTCTCTAATATGCACAATGTGTGCAAAAACAACTTTCAGATTGGCCGACATTATCGCATAGTCAGCATGAAAATGAGCCACATTTTTCACATTATAATTATCCTTGCTATTGTTTGAATGAGGAAACATATCAGCTCCACACTTCCTGAGTATTTATATTTCTTTCCTCGCTTCTTCCCTCAGATAGAGCAAGCAGCTGCTGGTGTCTGTCGGCTGAAGCTGGGAGACTTTGGTCTGGCCATGGTAGTGACTGAACCCGTCTTCACCATATGTGGCACGCCTACATATGTGGCTCCAGAGATCCTCTGTGAGACAGGTGTGGTTTAGAGAAGGCTTCTGGAACTGATTTCACTGTGTTCCTTTCAGCTGAGTTTGTGGTTTCTCTCTCAGGTTATGGAGTAGAGGTGGACGTGTGGGCTCTGGGCGTGATCCTCTACATCCTGCTGTGCGGCTTCCCTCCATTTCGGAGTCGAGATCGGGACCAGGAGGAGTTGTTTCAGCTGATAAAGCAAGGACAACTTCACTTCCCGTCCCCTTACTGGGACTCCATCTCGGAGGGTGAGATGTGTAGATGTGTCTTTATGATGGAACACGTAAACGTAAAGGCTGTTCTTAAGACGACGTGTGTGTTTGTGTGCAGAAGCCAGAGGCCTCATCAGAGCTTTGCTTCAGCCCGACCCCACAGTGAGGCTGGCAGCAGAGCAGACCCTCCAGCACCCCTGGGTGAAAGCCATGGCTTCAGCCTGCAGGCAGAGGGCGCTCACAGACAGAAGTCTGAAGAACACTGGAGATGTTGCAGCACAACCGGAAAGACTCCGGTTACCAGCTCAAACAAACTCAGAAGAGTCACAGGAAAGCAAAACAACAGCAGACGTTGGTAGCAAAGCAGGTATCCCCCGTAAAGATCTCAGATTATATGATGAGAAACAAAACAACGTAAACCGAGGAAGGGAAATAGATAAACAAGAACAAAACATCAAAGAGATAAACACAGTTCAGATCAGATCTCCACAGATAGAAGAATCCACTCCGGATCAGGAGAAAGACTTTGGCTCTACAGAGAAATGCAGGACACACAATCCAGGTCTCAAGCTGTCAAACGCAGACTGTGCTGATCTCAATCAGGCCCATCAAGCCCAAATTCACCTTTCACCCCTGATCGAGACACAGCCTGACCCACCCCTCAGCCCCCTGGCAGCTTCTTCATCCGCCCGTCAACACGAGCAAGACTTAACCTCTCCTTTACACAACGCCACCACGGCGCCACTCCAGTGAAAACCATCACTCCTCAAACCCTCATGTCACTGTCACCTCCCCGCCCGCGCAGCCCTGGTACCGCTGTCAATCTCCTGTTTGATTGGAATATTAGATCACGCTCACTGCTTTGTGTGTTCCGGACAACACGGCTGATTCCCTGCCAGCTGAATCCTTGGATGACCTGCAGCAGATGTAATTTGCTCTCTTGGGAGGAATAGGATCTGACTGATGGCACCAGATACGGCCCATAAATGTGTATAATTCATTTATCCAGTAATTATAAAATAATCATGAGATCACGTAATAACCCAAGGTAGGTGTGTAGCTAGGGCTGGAAGAAGTTTAAGTGATGGGAAGTCCTTTTTAAACGATTTTGTGTATTCATGTTAATGTGTCAGTTGTCAGACTGACTTGTTTCATACACCACACTGAACTTAGAAAATATAGTGTCTGCTTTGGTAGCCATTTTTGAAATGCTTGCTTGCTGACTGTGATCCATCCTCATTTTCCAGTCCTAGATATGTGTCTAAAATAGCACACGCTCATTGATTAAAAATAGCTTACATGTGAAGAGGAATGTTCATTGTAAATGTCTGATGATCAACTTTCAGACAATGTTTATTGCATGGATAGTACTTAAAAAAAACCTGTGTTACAACAGTATTTTAAGTGTTGATTAAAATTGTAGAATATTGAGATAACGTTATCAAGGATAGCATGTGCCATATCAATATGAAAATATATTAAAAAAAAAAACTGATAGAAGTTGTGTGAAGTAGTTTGACTGCAGCAAAATTTTATCTATACTGCAAAACACAAAAATCCATCTGTAAATTGATCCCACAGACTGAATAAAATCAATTCAAAGACTGCTCACGTTTCATGATAATACTGAGCACTTGACAACTTACATTGTTTCATGTCAGTTCTAAAAATTCTTCAGTTTTCAGGTGGAAACTGTTTATTTTTGCGTTTCCGGTTTGTCTTTGCTGCAAAGCAAGCTCGGTCAGTTGTGAGTTGCATCAGTAGTTTCAAAACAAGAGGCGGGTTAAAGAGCTTCAGGGGAAGGCTCACTCAGAGGAAGTGAAAACAAGATCACGTCACTAATGAAAAAGGAGATCAACAAGCTCCAATTCTTATGAATCAGCAGATGATCATTACCACAAGGTGGAGTTTTTCTTGTACTTCCTGTAGAATGAAATTATGTAAACAACATTAGCTAAGTGTCTAAATGGTATTATCACACCACAATAGTACACGTAGCACATTGTAATTTACAAAGTACGTAAATAGGCTACATGATGCAAATTGTACTTAAATAATAAATAAAAAGGTAGCTCAAATTTAACTTAAGTTCAGAAATGTAACTGCATGTAATTTCTTACTTTAATATCTGGATCTTTGTAAAGTTTTCTCTGAAGAAAATGAAAATAAATTGGTTTATGTATAATGCATCCATGCCACAAATGCACCGGCAACATTGATGATATGACTGTCTAGAGCCCTGAGCTGAAATGGAGTCCCAAAAGGTCATCAGGCCAGGGGTTTTAAACCTTTCAGAGCAAAAGAGTCATTTTTGCCATATTTACCCAAATTTACAGGGAGCAACCATTTTTAAATAAATGTTTTTTTTTGGATATATAGTTGATTATATAAGCTCACAAAAACTATATCATATGTTGCATTTCAAAAGTTTCAGAACTACAGCTTAGAAAAAGACAGCGATTTTATAAGTTTTTATGTGTTTAAACTTTTTCTTGGATTTTAACAACTGTTTTGAAACATTTGAAATAGTCCAACCGTTTAAACGTTTTGTTTTACATAGTTTTTCTTTGTTTTTTTTACATTTCTTATACCTGTTTCAATGTTGTTTTTTTGTTGTAACTTTTTTTGTTACTTTCTCTTCACCTATCAAACACACAGATGAACCTGTATTGTTGAACGTTATATGAAATGAGGCTGTGCACAATAAATTAAACTCTACTTTGCTCCAAAACTTGCCTTTCAGTGTGCAGACAGACCCCTGATTACTGGCACTGTGTGATGATAAATAGGTAATCAATCTGATGCAGGCAAAATGAGGTGAGATCCGGGGGTGGGTGCTGGGGGGGTGATTAATGAGCATTATCTAACCCTGAGCTGGGAACAGTGTGTTACCACTTACAGCTCCTGGGTAAACTTTGCGTGCATACATAGCTGAGGGTGGTATTGCCATGCCACACAGACTAAAAAAGGCATATGGGACTGTCCAATGGGAGTGGTGAGTCCTATCTGCAGACAGCTGACACTCTGACATCCTGCCCCACCCACCCCCCCCCATCCTCACACACATACCCCTCCCAGACACATATTTGGGGCACCAGAGGGATAGAAGAGCTTGGATATGACCTAGTATTAGCAGCTAAGTGTAGTAGTCCAGGCTCTCCTCGATCACCCTGTTTTTCAAGCCCAATTATTTCTGCACCCTGAGCACAAACAAACAAAGGGTCCCACAACCAGTTGAACCACATTAGTGTAGCAGTGCAACACGCTGCCAACATGCCAGAACACCGGGCTGTTCCTGGAAGTTTAGTTAAGTTTTCTGGGAGTAATGTTGCAGTTGTTGATGTTGTTATGATGCGTTGGCGGAGCGTGTTCAGGATACGTCCTAAATTTGTCGCATATCAGGTTTTGGTCACCTTTCCAGCCCTGCCATACGCTGACCCGCAGGTGCTCACTGCGCATGCGCGCTGGGAAACTCTTTAAATACCCCAAGTCATCTGCCACAACAAAACATTCCGCTGTCAGACCTTTTAACGCTCCGTGCGACTGCCGACGGCCGCTCTCAGGCCACACACACACGGGTGTGTGTTTACTTTAAAATACTTTTTTGTTCCCCCACTCAGAAAAAAACACAGCCGAGAGCCTGCCTGAGTATTAACGACATTGACCCGGAGTCGTTACGGCTGAGCAGGGGGAGACGGACGGGGGAAAAACAAAGATGGCTGAGTAAGCCAGAGAGAGACAAGTCCCAACAGAACCGTCTCCAGCCGCGGCTTTAAATCACCGACACGTCCCGTGGGTCCTCTCGGACGGTCAGCCGGTACCGGAGCAGGGACGCGGGGAGCAGCCGAGCCGGGCCGCCGGTGCACATCGTTGTAACCCGCTGTCAGTGCGAATAACGGCGTCGAGAGTTGTTTTTGTTCTGCCCGGGCTCAGGGAGAGGACTGCTGGGTTTTTTTTTTTCTCTTTTTTGTCAACGTAGCTAGCCGCATACTCTGCTAGCATCACTGTAAGTCAACTAAACTAGTAGACATCTGATTTTACGCGACACCTCTCGTTTAATTCTGCACATGCTCTCGTTGTTACACGGTCGTCGGCTTGCTAACATCCCGGTGGGTTCGCGTAGGCTGGCATTAATCATAAGTTGGTGTTTTCCTCCTGACAGCCCGTCGAGGCGGTAGCCGAGCTAGCGTTAGCCCGCCGTCAGCTGACCGTTAGCCTGACAGGTTGTACTAGCTGCGAAGCTAACCTGCTAACATTTCGGGTTCGGCCCGGCCGCGGCAGGTACACAACGCAAATATCGAGACAGCCATCGACCATGTCTTCACTGGAGGAGAGAGACGTGGGCGTTGCGGCCGCCCCTGGCTCCTCCTCGGCCGGCCTGGGGGTCGGGGCCGTGGGGGCAGCGGTGGAGGCTGTGGCCGGGGTCGCAGCCATGCAGGAGGAGGGCGGAATCCGGCGAGAAGGGCCCGAGCCTGACGCAGACGAGCCCCCCAAGAAGAGGGTGAAAGTACCCGAGGGAGAGTCAGGAAAGCTGGAGGAGAGACTGTACTCAGTGCTGTGCTGCACCGTGTGCCTAGACTTGCCCAAGGCGTCTGTATACCAGGTAAACGTGGTGTCAAACACAAAACCTCCCCCCACGACTATGAACTTACCAGCCAGACATGCTCAGCCTCATACTAGCAGCTCCCTGTGTGGCCCCCAAACCCCCCCAGTTTCCACTGTCAACCTGTTGAATTTGTTGGCCAGCTTCATTTAATTGTAGTGATACTGGATCCAACACTGGCCCTCAATGTCTGTTCTGACTGAGCGGCACACAGGTGGTCCTAGAACACAAATCTCCTAAAACGGTCCTTGATTACAAAAAAACACACACCCAAAACTCCCACAAGAACTCTTGACAAAACCTGAATCGAGCCCCTTCTGTCAATCCTCCCCAAACTTTCTCCTAAACGACCTCAAGCTGCTCTCCTCACTGTCAAGTCAACACACGTTATCAATCATTGTTTAAATTTCAGCACATGCCTGGTTGTGCACAGTGCTGCACACACTCCATTTATGTTAAATGTCTCACACTAACCGTGTAATCACAAAATGCACATGCCTGCTAACCCTCACACATCCCACGGAACCGTCATTTGTAAAAGTGCCTGAAAACAAGATCCATTAAATTTCTTCTTCAGCTGTCATTGTGCCGTCCTGTTTGACAGCAAGATGAAGACACAGCCTTTGCTCTTTGAAGCTTAACAATTTTGGTAGTTTGTTGTTTTTTGGAGCACACTTTAAAACAAAAAACAACTTTGCCCCTGCTTCCACATCTAAGTTTTAACCCTGTATCAGGGGAGATGACAACTGTAGTCAAATATGTAGTTTTTTAAAATATATTTTCCAATGTAGGTGGTTTTAAATGACCCCTTTTGGGTCTAATGAAGTTGGGGTTTTTTTTTTTTAGCTCCAAATCTTAAAAATTGTACTCACACTCTTTGTGATTTAAGCATCGTTCACTAATTATGCGTTTTGTTTCCCTGAAACACTGTTTTATTTACCCTTTTTTTTTGTATGACCACCAGTGCACCAATGGTCATCTGATGTGTGCCGGCTGTTTTATCCACCTCCTGGCTGATTCTCGCCTCAAGGAGGAACAGGCCACATGTCCCAACTGCAGGTAAAACCACATTCACAGTAAAGGGCAACACTTCTGAAACTGTCCAGGCGTAGAGATACGCGTGGCAGCTGAATGTGAGCTGAAAGAGGTTACTTACTTCATGGGCTAGTCGTTAGAAAAGCTAACATTTGAGCTTCATACTTGAGATGCTTCTTTGCTTCACCACGCCAGATTCTAATAAACTGATTAGCTTCATGTTCTGAAGTGGAAGAATAATGACCCATTTGAACCAGGAAGATACTGGAAACATGCAGCAGGAGATGAACAAGCTCGGTTATGTGGTTATTACTTATTTCTGACATCTTAAATTCAACTTAATAAAATGCACAGCATCAGTAAAAGTTTAATGTGTGAGAGAGGTTTGAGGCCAATAAAGTCTTGTGTAAAATACAAAAAGCAAGAAAATTGAACAAAGACTCACGTCGGGTCAACATGTAATAAAAAAAAACAAAAAACATAACCAATCACAAATCAACCAAGCTGTCCAGAAACTTAGATTTCAGTATACAGGGTTTTCCCCCAGAAAACTTGCTAAGCCTGGTGGTTGGACTACTAGAGAAGCCCACCGTGTTTATGTAAAAAAAAAAAAAAAGTAACAAGTTGACAGAAATTGTGACTATTTTGTGTTATTATAAGCATTTAATAACATTATTTAAATGCAGAGTCTTACAAAAACGCACAATCTTAAAATAAAGTTTTAACAAACACAAAAAATACAATTCAAATACATAATATCAATTGTTTTCACTTAAGTTATTTATATTCCTAAATGATATTCACCTGTTCGTTTTTGGAAAAAAAAAGTCATCCGTAAACATGTATCATCTGTCTCATTCTTAGATGCATATGTTCATATTACATCTGGGATATTATTGAAAAATTCAAAGTTTTGTCAGTTTTTTCTCCACTCCGACATCTACCAGTGAGCTGGTTTGTCGAGGTCGTCCACATGGAGTTGCAGTTTACATTTCATTGGATACTTGCTCACAAATGATGATGAACGCAATAATGATATTGATTGAAATGATTAAAAAGTTTGAAGATTTTTTTTTTTTTAATTTTAAGTAAGATCATTTGACCCTCTGGTTCAAAATTAGGGGGAAAAATGGATCTTATAAAATTTTCTGAAATTTCTTATATTTGTGCATTTGCATTTTATGACTCGTGAGATCTAATTATAGAGAATGAAGTTGGTCCAAAAAAAAGCTTGAAATATTTCAGTGTATGTAGACTATCTATGTGGTACTACGTATGTGGAATCTCATCTCTAGCCGTCTTCTATCTTCATCTATAGTTTCACAGTTACTGATGAGTAAATCAACTACTGAACCAAATACTGGTAAATCAGCGCAAACTAGAAGAGACAAATTAAAAATCTGACCTCGACTACCCATGTGAGAACAAAAGTAAACTAACTTCACATATTTGAATCAGACGTGTTTAAAATCTCATCACCCAGCAGCACATAAGATAACTTTTGCCACCTGGACCGTGACCTCAGGATTTTGCGTTTGTTTACGAGCTTGTGAGAACACCCTTCACACGCCGCACATGCTCCACATACCGATGCAGTGAGCCGCCGCTTGTGGTTTTCTGCGTTCACGTAGGTGTGAGATCAGCAAGAACCTGTGCTGCAGAAACCTGGCGGTGGAGAAGGCCGTCAGCGAGCTGCCGACAGAGTGCACCTTCTGTCTAAAACAGTTCCCCCGCTCCAGCCTAGAGAGACACCAGAAAGAGGAATGCCAAGACAGGTGAGCGTCGCACACTAAAAACACAACATTTCCCACCGCCGGTGGCAACACATTCAGTAAGTTTCGGTTGCTTCTCCAAAGATTTTTAATTGAGAATGCCTGATCATAAAGCCATGCTGAACACAGAGATGGGCTTTTTTCTCCATGTCCTTTTGGTAAAACATCTCTTCTTTCTGTATATAACGCTTTACCGGGTACAACAGTGTTCCTCACTGGTCTCGCACACAGTCTGCAGGCCAATTCTGGTCTCGCTGTAAAGATGAGAAAGACATCAACTGATGTTTTTAATGTAAAAATAACTCCTTTTTTCAAAGTATTACCGATATGTTGCGTTATTTATTAGGCGTAGCAGACTTGGTGGATCGGTGGAAGTCGTCTTACTGATGAATTGGCTTCAGTCGTACTCCGAAGTCTGGAGGAGAATTTGTACAACTAGATAAAATTGAAATGTTGTAAAGAATTAATTGTTGTTTTGGGACTTCACCGTCATTGTTAAAAATGATCTAAAGCTGCGATTATTCTTCATTTTCTGCAAAAAAATTAAACATAAGGTTTTTTTTTCCCAAGATATATTGCTTTGGAGTACATATCTCTTTGTATTAGTAAAAAAATGTATCAAATGATTATAATACAGTGGTTTTACTCTTCTAGTCCACTCAGTTAGTTACCTGAAGAAATCCTTTAAAGGGGCTGTATCATGCAAAATTCACTTTTTGTATGTTTTAACCTTGGTATATAGTTATGTACTCACCAAAAACACCCCCAAAGGCCCTCGGCAATCAACGTTGCTGCTTTTTGTAACTCCAGTTACGGAGATAAACTTTGACCATCGTCTGAAAGCAACAACCAAACAAGAGCAAAAGTCTGAAGGGTCTGCGCTTGGTGAGTTTCTAACAGGAAAAGACGTTTTCGCTTGTCTTTGCGTGCAGAGAAGCTAAAGCTAAAGAGCTAAAGCTAGCCAGCGTATTTGTTTTGAAGCGCTGATTGGCTGAAGTAGCTGTCAGTCCAAGTCCACAGGGGAAGAGGCAGGATTTTCAGTGAAACAGAGCCTTTTCTCTTCCGGGTTTCAGAATTAGCCCCAGAAAATCTTTTGTTTTACACAAAATGACTTTTTCTTAGCGCCAAAAATAAACTATTACCATGTTAATGCCATTTCTAGGGTTTGGACTAGCTAAAAAAGCACGATACAGCCCCTTTAAGTTTATCCATCTGAGGCTTCTTTTTTAGTTGTTCTCCGAATTATTATTTTTTTCATTTTTTTTGAGTCTGTTGCTCATTTTACTTCATAAAATTGGCTCAGAATATATGCATATGTGTATTATGTGTATTTTCATACTGTCTTCGCACTCTGGAGTTGAAATTTGCAGCGTGAACGTCCTATAAAGAGTTAAGAAACATCAAGCAGACACATCACAGGGGTGTGTGCGTGCGTGCGTGCGTGCGTGCGTGCGTGCGTGCACACTGTTCACTGTCACATGAGGTTAATTTATCGGAGTGAAGCATGTGAGCAGCCTCTTCAGAGGAGGACAGGGAAGTGGCCACGTGACTGCAGGCGGCGCGTTTCTTTTCGTGCGGCGCCCGGCGGGGGCGTGCATGGAATCCTGCGGGGTTGTTGTTATAGCAACAGGTGACCCTGCTCAGGACAGCTGTGTCTCTGCACATGTTGCCATGACAACAGCTGTGGCAGCCACCAGGTGTTTTGCGCTGGGGTCAGACAGAAAGCGGTGCAGGTCTGCTGCGAGGAGCCAGGGCCGCTGTTATTCTCAGGTATGACGCCCTCGTTCCAAAATGATCAGGGTGTTTAAAACGCTGCAATTATGATCAGTGATTACAGGTATTTCTGTTGTGAATCTTCCACGTAAGACAAAAGTTTGTGTTTAACCCTGTGAACTGTGTAAGCACAGCTTTAGTTAGCCTCGCTTCACTGCACAGGCTAACTAGTACCTTTCACAGTATGAAAGCCTCATTTTTATTGTGTGAAAGTGAAAAGTATTCCTTCCAAAGTTCCTCCATTTAACCTGTAATTGATTTGTATCCATGTCTTTTTTTTTTTTTTTTTTTTTTTTTCGTTTTCGTCTTGCGGCCGGCTCTCGGAGAACACTTATCATCAGCAGAGCATTAATTAACGTCAGTTCACAACCTCTGCTAATTAGTACCTTTGATATCGCTGCCTTCCACTCAGCACAAGTGTCATGTATTCATCTGGAGAGGATCTAATTTAACCGGAGCCAAGTCTGAGCTTCCTTTGTCTCCAACGCCGTCTCCTCACTTCGCTTCCAGGGTGACGCAGTGTAAGTACAAGAGGATCGGCTGCCCCTGGCAAGGTCCGTTCCACGAGCTGCCGGCGCACGAGAGCGAGTGCTCCCACCCCACCAAGACGGGGACGGAGCTGATGGGGATCCTGGGGGAGATGGACCAGAGCCACCGGAGGGACATGCAGCTCTACAACAGCATCTTCAGCCTCCTCTGTTACGAGAAGATCGGCTTCACAGGTACGCGCGTCGCTGAAACGGCGGTTAACGAAACGCGGCGTCTCCCTCACCACCCCCTCCTCTCCGCGGCCTTCACAGAGGTGCAGTTCAGACCGTACCGCACCGACGACTTCATCACCCGCCTGTACTACGAAACGCCGCGCTTCACCGTGCTCAACCAGACGTGGGTGCTGAAGGCCAGGGTCAACGACTCGGAGCGCAATCCCAACCTGTCCTGCAAGCGCACCCTCTCCTTCCAGCTCATCCTCAAAAGCAAGGTGCCTCACTGCTTTCTCTCTTTCAAAGATGACAGGAAGAGGCTTTAAATGTATCAGATTAATGGCTTCTGATGGTCAGACTGATTTTTAGTTACAGATGTACAAAAAAAACATTCATCTTCCGCCCACTTTGTTGAACTGGACGACGTGTGTGTGTCTCCTCAGGTGAACTCGGCCCTGGAGTGCTCCTTCCTGCTGCTGAAGGGGCCGTACGACGACGTGCGGATCAAGCCCGTCATCCACCACCACTCCTTCAGCAACGACACCAACGAGACCGACTACGTCCCGCTGCCCATCTCCGACTCAGTGGAGTGCAACAAACTGCTGGCCGCCAAAAACATCAACCTGCGCCTGTTCATCTTCCAAGTCCAAAAATAAAGAGCGAGAGAAGAGGAGGAGGAGGAGGAGGAAGATGGAAGAAGAGAAGAGGTGATGGAAGGAGGATGTGATGAGAGACACCACTGAACCATTGATACCTCTTAACACACACACACACACACACACACACACACACACACACACACACACACACACACACACACACACACACACACACACACACACACACACACACACACACACACCACATCACATCACATCACTAATTATTCTTGCCTCCTTTTGCAAGATAGTGAGCCCCCTTGCTGGGAAAAGCTGTGAGTTGCTATTGAGATGGGTGGGCATCGATGTAGGGTGGAGGGGTGAAGGTTCAGCTGTGTGTGTGGGGTGTGGGGGGGGCGAGTGGCGCGCACCTACGGACTGAACGAGCCGTGCACACACACACACCAGTGGAAGCAGGGTTTTTTTGCGGGTGCGTCTGCAGTGTGTGTGTGTTTGAGAGAGGAGGAGTGAAGCGGCGGGACACAGGAGCGCAGTCCGACGTCCCAAAGACACAATGTGAAAAAACAAGAGCGGCTGACTCTCCGCAGCTCTTCTCCGGACACACGAGTGCACGTGGAGGAGATGGATGTATATATGCGGACGTGTGTATGCGTGCGCGCGTGTGTGTCGTTAAACCTCCCTCTACACACGTCACCATTCGGTTCAGCCATTTCTGTTGTGGCAAAAAAAAAAAGGAAAAAAAAGATGACACTTTTCTCGTGTCGGGAGTTTGCCACGACAGATGAGTGACGTCACCCCCCCCCCCCCCCCCCCCCCCCCCCCCCCCCCCCCCCCACCTTCTACCTGTCATCCAGAGGAGAGACGGCCTGGCTGCATGCATACTTTTAGTTCTTCGACTTATTTTCTACAGCTGTGGTTACTTAACCTCCAACACTAATACCAGTTTTTTTTTTTTATTTCTCTTAACCCTGAATATTTAAGTACCTGTGAACTTTGTTTTTAGTTGGGGGGGGGTTTTAGCGTGTGAACGGCTGCCTGTGTGAGTGAGTGAGTGTGTGTGTGTTTGTGAAGCAGTTGACTGTGACATCCTTGTGAATGTGTGGAAAGAGTACAATCCTGGAGGACGTCATTAGCAGGGCTGCTTCTCCATCAGACCCTCGGGGGTCCCCAGGTCGACTGTGACGGTCTCGGTAATTTATTCAGTTTCGTGGTGAGTTGGCATCACTAAAATAAAAAAAACAGAAAAAAAATTGAGTGCACAGTGTTATGTTTTCTGACAACATTTTTTTTCGTTAGTTTGTGATCACGTAGTGCTTAGTTAGATTTTAAACTTACTGATTTTGAAACTTTTTTTTTAATGACCTGGGAGAAAAGCGAATCACTTTTTTGGCTTCAATTAATCACAGGCTTTGATCCAAAAAGGAAAAACAAAAACAGGGATGGCTTTTAAAATTGTACTGTAAAACAAAAAAAAAATAAAACCCCTCTTCATTTTGTTCATCATATTTGGTTCCTAATCTGCTGTGAATAGTTAGTGTAGTTTTTTTAGGGGGGTGAGTATAGTTGTTTTTTTTTTTTTTTTTTGTTTTTTTTTTCCTTGATCCAGAATTACCACAAACTGGCCTACAGATAATCTGCGGTCTGGTCCTGTTGCAGTGTGAGAGCATGAAGGAGCTGTGAGGATGACTTCTCGTCGGCCTGCGCAGTGGCTGCGGGGACGATGGTGCATGGCGTGTGTTTGTGTTTGTGCGCGTGTGTGTGTGTGTTTGGGCAGAGACGGCAGAGCCGGGTGGTGGGAGGCGGGCCAGGCGAGGTTTCCGCCTCACTACGGTGACATATTAGTGTTAGACTTGAACGAGAAGATGTTACTTCAATAGATCCTACTGTAAAGCAGATAGATCTCTCTCCTCCTGACCTCTACTTCCTGTATTTCTGTGTTTTAATGCTTTGTCTCTATGCCAGTGGACTCACTCATCTCACTATGGCTGTACATGTGCCTTTTATTAAAGATCATGGAACCTGCACTGCCGCCTCCGCGTCCTTTGTCTGAAACAAAAATAGGCCCGGCTCCCGCGAGCTCATCGGCGCCGCCATGAATTATGCATCCAGCGCCAAGGTTATGAAATCTAAATTTAATTTTAAGACTTGGTGGCGGTGATGGATACGTTTCATCGAGTCGGTTTTTTGGCAGAAAGCGCAGAGCAGTAGCGCTGGCAGTTTTCACCGCTCGCATGGAAGTGGAAATGAGGTTTGCTGCAGTCGTGTAAAATGTTCGCCATTTCAGGACTTGAAGAGGAGAGTGGTGTGTGTGTGTTTGAGAAGCTGATTCAGCTCTGATCCATCTGTCACAACTGAATTTCTGATGGGATGTGGTGCATGATAACCGGAGCATCTGAAGAGAAGACTCGTATTAATGGCGTCCGTGGATTTTTCTAAAAATACAATATTTTATTGAACAGCTGAAATTTCAGAAAATCTGAATGCAACATTTTTCAGGCACTTCCACTCAAAATAGGCAACCTCTTTGATTTTTTTTTTCTGATGTGTCTGCATGCTTTAGATGCATCCGAGCATCAATAACACCTCATTTAAATAAATGGGGGGGCAGAAAAATTCTCAAAAACCCTGATCAGTGATTACTTCATCAATGGGATGAGAAAAAAGCCATTAAAATCTCTTTGTACATGTGTCGCTGGTTTCAGCCCACAGTCAAAAAAAACATGTCAAACCTGCAGCTCTATACAGAGAAAGGATGGTTGATCACTCAAAGAAAAAAAAATTGCTGTAATGTTTGTCTTTAAACAGGGGGAGGTGCTAGCTACTCACTTGGATTTTTAAAACCAAACCCAGTAAACTGCTAAATTTGCCTCAGAAAAAGCCCTGTAAGTGAAGACATCAGTGTTTAATAGTCTGTTTGGAAACTCTTCCCCCCCCCCCCCCATTGTGTGAACGCTTCTATTCACACCAGCGGAACACTGACGACGATCAGTCACTGCAAGCCTTTCACCTGCCAGTCACATGTCACGTTCAAACAATGACATTCGTCTCATTTCTACACTCGGTGGCAGGTTTAACCACCCAAAACTGTGCTTCCTTGTTTTACTGTGCTAGTTCGAAGCTGTGGGTGATTTGAAAGATGTTCTCGTGGCTTCTTCATCATCCAGAGCGGAGGAAACAAGAGAGTCGGGATGATATAGAAATGTGACCTAGTCAGTCCAGCCACAGCACTTTATTCTCTTCACACAGTGCATTTCCTTAAAACACAATATATAATTTAATATCAATATAAAACTCCATTTGTGTATATAAATTATGCATTCGATACAGCAGCTCTGATATATACTATTAAGCTTTGGTACATTTGTCTGTGTGTGTGTGAACAGCGTGCCCCGGGGGCTTCTCCGGGGGAAGGCGAGGGTGGAAAGAAGAAGAAGAAGAAGAAAAAAAAAAAGGTGTTGGTGTCTAGTATGTGCGTGCGTGTGCACGTCAGTTCACACAGGACACTACGGTGGCGCCGCCGTCGCTCCGTCAGTACTGCGCGCTCCAGGCCGGCGCGCCCAGGCCGGCGCAGCTGGGAGGGAGGCAGCTGCCGTGGTGGGAGGGCGGGGGCACCATGCAGCAGTACCCTGCCTCCCCGCCCGCCCCGGGCACGACTTTACTCTGGGGGAAGGACACTGGAACGCCACCCTGCAGAGGAACACACACACACACACACACAAAGAGAGGAAGTGCCAAAAAAAAAAAAAAAAAAAAAAAAGAAAGAAAGAAAAGAAAAGAAAAAGTTGGTGGTGAGAATTTTGCTGCGACAAGCACTTTGTGAAGTGCTAAGTGCTCCTTGTGGGGGCCGAGCTGTTCCAGCCCGACACGCGGCGTGTTTACCTGAACCACGCTACACTGATGGGAGGCCGCTGGTGAGTAGGTGCCCAGCACAGCCTGGGGCTGGGGGTGGGAAGACTGCTGCAGCCTCAGCGCAGCGGCGAAGCCTCCTGCACACACAGACACAGCAAACCGATTATTGACCAAACGTTTTCATCCATTTCCTTTGATGACGTCTCAAAACCCGCTGGCAGCTGTGAGTTGGTTTTAGTTTTGATCCGTTTCTGCTACAGTAGGAAATGAAACAGGTATAAATCCAATCAACGACATCTGGGCTCCGCTCAGCTGCCTCGGTGTCACAGTGCTGGGCTCGTTTGTGCAGGCGAGGTGACGCCTGAATGAAACTCAACCATCGCTAATGGTATTACTGCAGCCTTGCTTTTTTTTCCTGATGGGAAACGCTCCTGCTGGGCGAAAACCGAAAGACAGAAATATCACTGACACTCTACTTTTTTCGGGCAAACTTTCAGAAAAGGCATGGTGACGGTTTTTTTTTTTTTTCCCCCAGCTTCTCCGAGGCGCCGGTTTGCTGGATCGGTGATTTGACGATGTCTCCCTGATCAAACACTCCGGACTGAAATGAATGGCTCGTTATCAGGCTGCCGCAGAGCGCCACGGCCAGCCATTCATTTGCATTACGCCTGTTGCAGCAGAGAGCGATCTGCTGCTTAGATACGAGCTCCAAACACCGAGAGCGGTCCAGCAAACACCGTGACTCCACTGGGTCTCACCTGTTTTTTTTTAAAAATTTTAACTTAAACTTTATTATATTTATTCAAGCAACTGAAAACACACAGAACAGTGTCAGGAGAATTACTTTCAGTCGTCAGTTTGCGGCACGTTGGTGAAACTGCGCCTCATTTTAAAGCGGCCGAGGTCGATTCTTCTGGCTCTCGGCCGCGGTGACGGATAGAAGCAGCAGGAAAAGAGACCGGTTCACTGTGAGACCCTCAGACTACATCTCTGACAGTGTAACGGCCCCCTCCTCTACTGCCACGGCTTGGTTCCTCTCACACACACACACACACACACACACACACACACACACACACAAACACAAACACACACACCTCCACACACAGTACCTGTGGGTTGCGGCGCCTGGCTCTGGGCGTGCTGCGAGGGCGAGACGGGCCGGCATCCTTGCTGAGCTGAGGTAGCGAACTGGCCGTAGTAGAACACAGGCACCTGAACGACAGCAGATGTTTCTTCCCCCACTTGAAATGATTTGGGTGGTGAAAGAGGTGGAGGGAAGCAGCAGCAGCCCCTTACCTGAGGTGAGGGCTGGCAGTAGCTGGAGGGGTTGGGTGGGGGAGGGGGGAGAGGAGGAGCTGCATAGAAGTAACCCTGGCTGGGAGGGTAGAGGGGCGGGGCCTCGCCCGCCGACTGACAGCTCACCGTCACATGAGCGAACTGAGAGGAGAGATCTTCCATCTGTCGGTTGGGAAAGAGAGAGGGGGGGGGGTCAGAACGCACACACACACACATATATATGAACCCCCGGAATAAGAACACACACGTGTTCTGTGGGGTGGAAGCTGCGCCGCACGCCGATACGTACTGTTGAGTATGGCTGTGAGGGAGTGACAGGCAACATCTGTGGAGCTGTGTAAGAGACAGACGAGTACTGAACCACCTGAGAGGAGGACACACACACACACACACATACACACACACAAACACACAGACAACAGAGATAAAGGCACAAATATCCACATCTGTGTGTGTGTTCGTGTGCGCGTATCTTGAATGCAAAGCGCTTCTCGCAGCGTGAGCGTGTGCGCTACCTGCTGCTGCGGCTGCGGCTGACTCTGGCTCCTGATTGGCTGCTGGCTGTCTGGGGGGTTGTACACAGCGGGGGTCCCGTCGGGGTTGAGGAAGGGCTGCCCTGATAGGCGCGGGGGTAGAGTTTGATCAATGCGCGCGTCCCCCTCTGAACTGCCGCCGCCGCCGCGGCGAAGGCGCGTTAACGTACCGGTGTGCGGGTTCACTAATATGCTCCCCGGCGGGATGCCGTTCTCCGCGATGTAGGCCGAGCCGGGGGCCGGCTCCTCCAGGATGGGGGGCGGCGACGGGTGGGGCGGCAGCCTGAACAGAGAGATGGAGCCTGGGAGGGATGAGGGGGAGAAGAATGAGCTTTTAATCCTCAACATTCATGAGAAAAAACAAAAATCACTTTCACCCCTTCCGTCTGTGCTAAAAACATACTGCCCGCCCCCCCTTCTCCCCCCCCTCCCCCCCTCCACCCCACTTCCTGATTATGTGAAGAAGACTGGAGGTGTTGTGTGAAAATTTACAGCTCTGGTGTGAAGATTCATGGAGCCGAGTTAAAATTTTCACACCAGGAGAACTTCCACTGCTTTTTGTTAATTAGACGCTGCTGAATAAAGAACCGATAATTTATAAGCAGCGATTTTTCCCAAGTGTGGCGCGGCGATGAAGTCTGCGCATAACTTCGCTCTCGACACGCAGGTACCGAGGAGCGAAGACTCTCACCCGCCGCGGCTGAATTTACACCTTTTCCGAGTGTGATGGGAGAAAGTGTTAAAAAGTCATTAAGTGCCGTTAAGCTCTGGAAAAGGAAAGGGGGGGGGGGGGGGGGGGGGGGGGGGGGCGAAACGCACCTGAACCTCGTGCGTCCCAGCTGTGGCAGTTGGCGGGCGGGCGGGCTTTCGGGGCCGGGTTCGTCCACTGGTGCGAGGAATCCGAGTCGGTGCTGCTCCAGGGTCGGGGGTCGTTGCCGTAGCGACAGTCGGTCTCCGTGCTGCTCTGCCTGCTGCTGCCCGTCCAGCTGGAGCCCGAGCTGTCTCGGCTCCCCCTGCGAGACGCATCCGGAATTATCCCGCAGCCTGGTTGCTGCGCGAGCGAGCGGCGCCCCATTAATGCGTTCGGGGACAGAAACGGCCTCCGCACCTGCTCCGTACCACACATGATGAAGGCCGGAGGGCTTTTCATGACACATTCTTTCACTAAAATTACCCATAAAGACTTATTTTTTTTCCCCTAAACACACACACACACACACACACATGTCAGTAAAGTGAAATCTAGGTCTTCCTTTTGTTTCCGCAGCAGAAGCGGTGTGTGTCAGCCAGGCTGACCGGATTAAGATGATAAATGACTGTGGGTCTGCGAGTTCTCTACCTGAAGAGCTGCCGTCTCCTCTGGGTCTCAGCATATGGATTGTAGTCCTCCACGTCCCTGCACGCACGCACACACGCACACACAGACATGTATTAATGTCCTCATCTAAATATAATAGGCTAAAAGGAGCATGAAAAATACCCTGCAGGCAAGGTTACCTGGTTTCTGCGTGGGCGCTCTCCTGGGTGCAGGACGGCTGCGAGCAGGAACGGCACAGAAATTAGTGAGAACCTTTACTTTTTTTTTTTTTTTTTTTTTTCCTCCTGTCTCTGTGTCACATCTGCATGTTTTGTCCTTCCACAGTCTCCTCCTCTCACCTCCTTCCTGAAGATTCGCTCTCGTGCTCTTTGGTACTCCTCCTCCCTCTCCTCCATCGACTTGCCCTGCTTCTCCCGTAAGGGGTGGAGCCGGCTCTGCAGGGGCGAGCGAGAGAGAGAGAGAGAGAGAGAGAGCGAGAGCGAGGTGGGTCACGGCGCTGATAGGACACGATCAATGTCAATTAAAAGAAATTCCTGAGAGCCCGGCAACAAAGAACGGACGGACGGACGGACGGAACCGACCTGGTCGTCCGAGCTGTTGTCTCGCTTCAAAATGGTTTTCCACTGCTGGATCTCCTCCGCCTTGTCTTTGTGCACCTCCTCCAAGAAACGCTGCTCGGGTCTTCGGGCGAAAAACATCACGGCTTCAGTCGGTTTGCAGTGAATCTGGAGGCTTCGGACGGAAAGGCCGAGGCTTCGCTTACATGCGTGTGCTGCTCGTCCTGTTGATGATGACCGACTTGCCCGTCTGGTCCACGTTGTGCTCCATGCCGAAGTAGGCCGCCACCCGATGGACCAGCATGCGGTGGTAGGAGGACATGTGGGGGAACTTCTTAAAGGAGCTGACATGTGTGGGGGAGGGGAGGGGGGAGGAGGAGAGGAGAGGAGAGGAGGCCGCAAGGGAGGAGGGGAAAGTCAAAAATAAATATATATGAAAAAATATGTTTTGGCTTGAGTTCAATTTCCTTCCAAACACACCCACACCAACACAGGCGCCTCGATATATCGATCAATACAATAAACACGCTGCATGGACAGAATTATAACACTCATATGTGGGCGGCTGGCATGCTGCATTTTAAATTAAGCCGTGCCGAAACTTCAACGGGACTTAATATTCATAAAATATTTATCCCTGCACCTGAAATGGGTGCATAGCTCTATTAAAGCTCAAGGTTACAAGCTTATTTCACAAACACACACACACACACACCTATTGCTGGTGATGAAGTCGATCATGTCCTGCTCCAGTTTGAGCAGCATCATGCGGTCTCTGGGGTTGCTGTTGAGGGTGTCGACAATGAACTGGTGCAGGTCGATGCCGGTGGAGTCTGTGTATTCCACGCTGGGCTCTGGAGGAAGGACGGCGAGTTAGGACACAGCGCAAACGAGCGCAAACACACACTGCGGTATCCAAACACCCCAGGAGAGGAGGATGTAAATAGCGGGCGCGGGATCTAATTTTATTACATTTTATTCATTATCTGTTCCCCTCCCTGTGGTGAGAGATATTGCACGCACGCACACACACACACAAACCTTTGGACAATGATGATGAAGGTTTCTTTGGATCTGTGCTCTTCTCTTGCTCCCCCTCCCTGCAGGAGCTCCTCTCGTCCTCGTGGCAGCTAAATGAGATGTTTGCATCTGGAAATGCCTGAAGCAGAGGAAGGCCGAGTGTAATTCCACTGTGGGGATGAGGAGGACGAGGATGAGAGGAAGACGCAGCGTGTCTGACCTGGGTTTCTTCGCATGTGGAGGACTCCTCGCACACCGCCATGCTGCGCACCAACTTTCCTTTGGCCTGCGACGCACACACGAGCAAGCGATATTACGAATTCATAGAGCCTAATGCAATCGATATTTCACTGAGAATGAGTAATGAGAGGCAGACTTATTTTAGCTTACCTTTACTCTTTTCTTTGGTTGCACCTGGTTACACTGTTTCTGCGCGTGAAGACACAATTTATTTTGATGACGGGAGCTCGCCGGGATGCGCAATTTTATTGTGGCGCGCTGCAGTATCTGTGTTTGGCGGCTCACCTGCTGCTCGGGCTTTTTCTTGCCCTCGTCTTCCTTCTGCTCGCATGGCGGCGTGCACGGCGGAGGGGAGGGGCGGCCGGCGGCGTCACACGGCATCACGTCGCAGAGTTTCGGGAGGACATCTGGACTCGCCGGGGCTACTTCACTCATCCTTCTGCAAACCGCACAGCGCCAACTCTCAGACGATGTCCGCATGTGTGGATATTCAGACGGGTGTGTGTGTGTGTGTGAATTCATGCGCTACCTATTTGGGGTTGTTTACTGGAGAGGCGCACAGGTGAATGATGAGGTCATATATCCCATGTTCCCACGGGGCAGCCAGAAATGCAATTATTAAGTCCGCCTCTGCTCGCCTTTTCCTACTGTTCCTCCTTCCGCCGACCCTTTACTGGTCAATGGAAAATAGCCTGAAGAGATCGAAAAACACAGGAGGATAAAAGCAGCATTAGTGGTCATGGTACAACAGAAACGCCGCTGTAGTCTTTTACACACACACACACACACACGCAGGGATCAAGCAGTTGCTGGGGCATAAAAGAATAGCAGCTGGAAGTGACATCAAGTAGCTGAGCTTCTGTGTGTGTGTGTGTGTGTGTGTGTGTTTATATACCTCTGTCTGTGCTTCCCAAACTCTCCTGCTTTGAGCCCTAATTGTTGCTTTACAGAACTGTGTGTGTGTGTGTGTGTGTGTGTGTGTTACTGTAAGCAGGCCCATGCGTCTCTGACGGTAACAGTCACACACAGGCCCGGACACCGATGTGGAATCTGCCTGTGTATTTACATGTGCTGTGGCCGGAGTGTCGGGTGGGCGGGTGGGTGGGTGCGTGCATGCGTGGGCGTGCATGTGCGTTTGAGCTTGTCCTTCCTCAAGCTTTTCTTAGAAACAGCAGCTGCGGAGGGAAACATCCGATCCACCAGCTCTGATATTCCCAGAATGCCAAACTGAGTCTCTGATCCCAGTGGCGAGGAGAATATTGCCTGCACACACACACACACATACAGATACACACACGCACGCATTCCTGCATCTTTTCCGAAAGGACAGACAGCGTTCAGCGGGGACACATTCCCCGGCAACACACAGCTCAAGGGGACACTTACTGGCGAAACACTTGGGACAGAATAACGAGCTCAGAGGATGCCGAGTCCCACAACATGGTTATTTAACACCCCACTGGAGATAATGGCGGTTTTTTTACCCCGAAAAAAGAAAAAAGAAGAAGAAGAAAAAAAGAGCTGTCAGTCCATGTGCAGCCAAAGTGATGTTTACTTCTCACATCGCTTCATTGACACGCCGCACACGACAAAGGGAGAAAATCTTCTTACTGCAACAGCGAGAAGGGCGAAATCTTGGTTTTTCAGCGTAACAGGCGAAATGACCACAGTGTGTGTTGCTTCGTAATCACTGCATTTATGGAGAACTTGAATTTTTCTTTAAAGCTAATGTGGGCAAAAAAGGAAGAAAAAAACAAATCTGACTGTAATGTGATGAGCGTGATTTTTTTATTGGCATGGACAAGTGGTTTTATTGATTACTGTTTCACTCCTGCTGATAGGATCGTCTCGCAGCGAAAGAAGCCGTGTTACATAACAAATCCTTGAAGTGAGGGAAGAGGAAGAGACACGGATCCTCCGATGAGGCGAAAAGATATTATTCTGTTTTCAACCACGAGAAAAAAAAAAAAAAAAAAGAAATTTCAGATTTTTTTTGGGGGGGCCTTTTCATTGCCTACACTGACAATATATTCATTTTATATAGTCATTTTTTGGGGGAAAAAGATAGTAATTTCCAAGAAAAGGAGGCAAATTGATGGACCAAGTAATGCAAATTGGCTAATAATGTAAATGCCGGTTTTTTGTGTGTGTGTGTGCAGCTGAAGTCTCACAACGATCTGCATCTCAGTCGGTGGTCTTTGCCGCAGCAAAAACGAAAAAGACGGAGACAAACACTCAAAAGGGCACAATAGCTCGGGAGGCTCCCCGATGTGCCGTGGGCGAGTTCTCGCTGAGCAGTCCTTCAGCCGGAGAGAGAGAGAGAGAGCGCGAGCGGCTTCAGGACCGCTGTGCTTGACCCTGACCTCAAACCTCAGACCTCAAAGAAGGGAGAAAACAACAGCTCTTTATTTAATTATTACCAAAGAGCGGAGAGCGTCTTGGCGCTGCACGCTGTAAATCTGCGCTTATCTGAGAAGATCCAGTGCGGAGAGGGAGAAGGGTGAATGTGGAGCAGATGTAGTGGAGGGAAAAGGAAGATGAATGGGATGTGAGCAGGGGGATGAAGAGAGATGAGGAAACAGTCTGCGGGGACTTTAAAGGTGAAGCGGGGTGAAGGCAGGCGTCGAAAAGAGGGAGACGTGGAGAATTAGTGATAGAGAGGCTTGCAGCACAGTTCTGTCTCCGGGCTTTTCAGCCGACGGCCGTGAAGGGAGGGGGGGTTGGGGTGGGGGGGTTTGAGTGGAGCTACCAGTTTTTTGAGCTGAGCGCTGCAGAAGTGGCCGGCCGCCCGGGGAGAAGGTGTGACACGATCATTAGTGTGTGACGGATGGCGGCGGGAGGCAGGGAGCGCCAGCACCCGCTACATCATCATCCATCTGCTGCTCTCCCCGAAGCCTCCAGCCTCGGAGCCACTTACTCACCAGGACACCTTTCTTCTCCGGCCAAAAGCTGCCTGGCTCATCTACACTGACACACAGGCAGGCCGGTTGGGAGAGAGTCCAAAAGCTACTTTAGACAGCCATTGTCAGCTACATCCAGTTATAATAAGTCCTTAAGGCTGGTACAATCCTGTTTGTAATTAAGACCGGTGAGAAATCTGTCCTCTGCGATGAGGGCTAAAATTATCAGTGCTTCTTTGCCTTGTTCCAACACCGAGGTGGCTGCTGCGCTCAGGCTCATCATCCTGCGCTGTCCATTCGCAGACGCTTATCTGCACATTTTACCATCTCTGAGGACGACTTCTTCCTCTTCTTTTTTTTTCCCCCCCCTTCTTCTTTTCCTCCTGTGTTTGCACCCCACCGGCTTAGGAAAACACACAAAACCTAGAAATCATGAGTGCCTCTGGTCACAGGAGCTGCTGCTGTTTGTGTGTTTTGTCTCTGAGGTTGAATCTAAATCGAGATTTCATCCGTTCCCTCCCTCTGCTCAGGAGCTCATTAGGAAACGGTTCAGAGAGACGACTAGAAACGAAAGGGAGAGGGGAAGGGGGGGGGGGATTGGGGGGGGGGCAGGTCTTTGTGGTTTGAAATAATTGAAAATTTGGAGGCAAACTCAGAACCTTCACCGCTTTGTTTATCCCATAATGTGCACAAGCTTTGCCCCTGAGCCTCTAATTGGACTGCCTCTGAATTGCCTCTCACAATATAGATATATGTGCTGTTTCCTCCTCCTCCTGACATTTTTATATATATATATATATATATATATGTGTGTATATAATGTTTCATCAAGTGCACCTGCTGAGTCCTCTCTTTCCCGGCCAGGCTTTATAATCACCTTGCAGCAGCATATTTTAAGTGAAACATCTAACAAACAAGGCAGCTCATTATCTCGACTCTCATTTCTTTAAAAAAAAAAATAAAAAAAAATAGGCAGATGCACGAGAAACCAGGCAGTGGGGAGGAGATGGAGGTTCGTCCTGTCTGCAGCACCTGGCCAGCCCACAGCCTCATCACCGCGGTGACTTGTGGCTTCCAGCTGCATTGCTCTGCAGCTGAACTCAGCTCCCCCCAAACAATGGAAAACACCTACATACTGACACACATCACCTCGGCATTGTGCCCCACGTGCACGCGCTAAAGGGCGACTGCACACACACATACACAGAGAGAGAAAGAGAGAGAGAGAGAGGAAAAAAAAAACCTTGGGTGATGGCACCTTGAATCTGTCGCAGTCGACATTAAAATGCAGCGAACAGGTGTCTCCTCCATCGTGCACAACTTTGTAGCCTCCCGTTGACCCACATACCACCGCGGCGGCGGTGGCGGCGGCGGCGTGCTGCTGCTGCTTTCTCCCGGCGGCTCCGCGCGAGAGCACCGGTGCCGGGAAGCGTGTGCGCGTGTGTCGCATTACGGTGACCCGGGCTGGAGCTGACACGCCGGGCTATTTTTACCCCCTCCGGGAGCAGGGGGAGCGCGGACCTGCTGCTCCGGGGCTTCAGCGCGCTGTCAGCGGAGGGCAGGAGGGAGAGAGACGCACGCACGCGGCGGGTGAACTCAATTAAGAGGGGGGAGAAAAGAGGCACTTCGGGGCAACGGGAACACGGAAGGGGGGGGGGGGGCAATTTACAAGTCACATTTCTGCCACCAGACACAACGAGCGGTGGAGGAAAGATAAAGATATGACATCGTTTGCGTTGAAATGTCGAGTCCTCGTCGGTACAGACGGTCAAACGGGGGTCTCGCGGGTTAAAAGCCGCCTTCCCGCCGCGGACGCGCCGCGAGGGACCGATGCCGCAGAGTTTGGCTGAAACTAAAGCGCCCAGGTGGGATTAGGTGGAGCCGCTCCGGCCGCAGACGGCGGAGGGGGGAGCGCAGCGGAGGAGCGACCTGCTTCAGCCTGGATTGGGGGGGGGGTGAACCTCGGGGAAATAAAAGGGGCGCGGCGGCGGCGCGCGAGCTTACCGTCAGCGAGGCGTCTTCCTCCCCGCGCGGGATCAGTGCCGGTGTAGCGACCCACGAGCTGCCGCACACCCGGTGTTCTGTTGACTGTGAGGTCCGTTACTCCTCCTCCGCCTTTTGCCTGTCTCTGCCGGAGCAGGAGCAGGAGGAGGGAGGAGGGAAGAGGGAGGAGGCAGGGGGAGGAGGAGGAGGGGGAGGGCCGTCTGCTCTCAACCCCTCAGCCTCCTTCCTTCACCGCCGCTCGCGCTGCTGCTGCTGCTGCAATCATCCTCCTGGAGTTCAATAAATACATTCCTGCCGAAGTGCAGGGACACGGTAACACCTGACACCCAACCGGGCCAGAAATGCAATATTAATCCCAGAAAGAAAAAAAAAAAACACGAGACAGCCAGAATCACGTGCACAATGATCAACAGACAGAAGAAAAAAATAACCTAAATGTAAAAGAAATACCCTCTGGGATTATGTATTGTATTATAAGTCATAAAAATAAGGCTTTCCTTTTAAATTGCGATAAGCAAATGGAGGAGTTTGCATGATCTCCCTGTGCTTTCATGGAGTATTGACAAGAACATTTTCTTCTACAGCCTAAAGATGTCTGTATTTTCTTATTTTGCATGTTCTACCTGAGCATTAGTTTTCCCTAGGTAATTACATATATTCCCCAAGGTCCAAAGACATGCACAGAAAATGAAATGATCAGTCTCCATCACTTGTGTGTGTGTGTGTGTGTGTGTGTGTGTGTGTGTGTGTGTGTGTGTGTGTGTGTGTGTGTGTGTGTGTGTGTGTATGCGTGTGTGTACCGTGATGGACTGGTGACCTGTCAAGGTTGCACCAACTTTTAGCCCACTGTCAGCTGGGATCGGCTCCAGCTCCCTGTGACCCTGAACTGGACCAAGCAGCACAGAAGTTGGAGGGATGGATGAATGAAGCCACACAAAAACTGCAAAAATCAACAAACATCCAAAAAGTCGCTGCAGGGAAGCAGGTGCAAAAGACAAGTAAAGTAAAGAGACACAGATGCAACCAATAGATGCACAACAAACAGAAATTAAATTGTGTTTTGAGTTGAACTTGATGTGTTGGCCCTGCTCAGTTAGAGAAAGAAAAACATTTTCATCATGTCATTCATTTAAACTTTTCAGTGGAACTTAACTTTCAGCCAACAGTGAAATAAACACTAATTCAAAGCACTAAGTTAGGTGGAAATACAATTATATACAAATAATAACTAAAAAATAATGCATGAAACTATAATTATGCAATTGTAATTGAGAGTATCTCTTTGTTTTTGTAACGATGAAGCATATACTGTACGTCCAAGACTTTATATATTTTCTAGATATAAATGCAATAAATGTATGGCCCGTGGATTGTGCAATTAATTAAAAATCTGCCACAGTATTATCTCAGACAATTTAAAACAGCTTTTAATTACAGGGACACAAGCCGTATATGCACAGCCTATTGTTTGAAAATAATTAGATACTCTATTATATCAGAGTTGGGTCACTTCACCCTTTTGGATAGCAAAAAAAATAATTAAATAAAAAATGCTGCTTTACTTGTTATTGCCTGTTCAGGGCCAGGAGGCTGCAGTATCCCTCATCCCCCGTGTTTATTTGTTTGCACTGGCCATTAGAAGTGTTCACAGCATTTATTCAAGAGGAAACTACAGTCAAAATCATAAATTACGAGGAATTTATAATGCATTAAAACGTTGTTATCGCAAGCATGTGCTTCAGAGGTCGATTTCCCTCCTCACAGTATTATTAACACTATTACGCAGTGTTTATAATTACATCAGTGCCCTACTACGACTGTGAGTCAAGTAGTTTTCGTCAGCTTAAAAAAAAAAAAATCACTTTCGACTGCATTAGACTATCTTATCTAAGTCTGCTCTGCAAACCTGTCACGTGTATTTGTTGTGCATTTGTAGAAAAACATGGTTCACTTTCCATGAAATATTAAGAGGATGAAATGTGCCGCAGCGGGAGGCGAGTGTCCTTTATCACCCCATCTTGTGTGTGCTCGTCTCAGAGTCTGATTCATCCCGGATTCTCTTACTGTGGTTTCACCAACAACACATGCGAGAAACACGGTGTCTGGTTACCTGAATGACGTCCCGGAGCGTTTCAAGCCGGCTTTGCGTCCTCGCGTCGGCCAGGTCTGTTTTAGAAATGCTGAGCTCATGCGTCCCAGTCCAGCGGTGGCTACAGTCCCATCATTTACAAACATAGCCGTCTGGAAGTGTCTGCGCACCTGCTCGGGTCACTTTCTGCTCCACTTTTTATCTTCCGTACAGACGATCGTTTCACTAAACTCCACCGCTTACACAACACCGAGTCTACGCAACTCTAAGAAAGACTGCGACTGCGAGTTTTTCCAGTTGAACGATGGTTCTGTTGAATGGTAAAATGTCACCACCGGGTCATGGTGCAGTTGACCTCTTTTCATGATCAAATCAGTTTGTGTGTAGGAGCCTTAAAGCTGCGGTTGAAGGTTCATTATGACGAAGTAAGTTTGACTGCATGACGTTTAATCTGAAACTAGACAGAAAATGTGGCCACGAACAGTATTTAACCCTCTAAGGAAATGTCAGCTATTGTTTTGGTGCTGTCAGTGAGTCACTTTGATCGTTTCGTGCTGCGTCGCTATTGGTCGAAACCGTACCTTGCAGCAGGGGCCAGACTGCGTGGTGTAGTGAGGTATCTGCCATGACAATTTTGACGTCAGAATAATCTCAGGAAGTCTGTGGTTGCAGAACTGTGACAATGTCTGCCTCTCACTGTACGAGATGCGACCACAGGTTTTCACGACTGTGTGTCTTTTGCAAAGCACACAAAATGGCACAGTAAAAAAACCTTTAGTATCACTATTTAAATAACATGAATATGTGCGCATGAGTGGTTCCCTGGATGTGTTTGCCCCATGATGGACTGCCAAACTGTCCACGTTGTGCCCTGCTGTTTGCCTAATGCCAGCTGGGATGAGCTCCAGCCCTCCGTCAGATATACGATGCATGGATGAACTTGCCATTGTCACCCTCTTCAAGAATTAGAGCTTAAACATAGATTTCCATGTACCGACGAGCGGTGTCTGCAGCTCACTGCGAATCTGAAACTATGTGCACATCTGTGCAGCTAATTCTAAAAGGGATTTATCTTGTGTTTTTGACACATCTTGCCTCGCGGGTCCTGTTGAGAAAGCAATCAAGACCAAATGGGATGAGTCAACTGGAAGCACAGATCTGAGACGAGATAGCAGAATCAAGTCCTGAGCAGATTTCTGGTCTCATGCAGCTCAAAGTCATTCACAGACGGCATTATTCAGAGAGAATTATGCAACAAGATCTCTCTGATATCTGCTAAATGCACCGCAGAGGAGAGAAAACTACGTCCCAGCTTAACCTTTTGCTCAAAGATGAAACGCAAAGTGCCCACCCAAGCTTTTCAGACCTCTTAAAAATGGTTTATAGTGAAACTGAACCGTTTTAGAAGATTCTCTCATGTGGAAATCAACAATTTAAAAACCCCAAACCACAAACGATTTCGCAAACTCTGATAATCAGCACTAAGAATCTGAACGAAAAGTTTTCATGGTTAAAATACATCTCTATTGAGTTCGCCTTTTACACTTCTTACATTTCAATAATGGTGACGAAACCCATCCTGAAATTTGGACAACTATTTTAGCTATGAGCATTTCAAATCTGGGTAAATAGCCAAGCTAACGGTGTGTATACAGTATGAAGAAAAGACAGCATGATACACTCACTGTAGATATGACCTATTCTGGCGAGGCACCAGAAAAGGCTCCATGTTGTAACCACAGACTAGTGAGATGACTGAGCGAAGGCTTCAGGATGTGCGTCATCCAAAAAGTCAGCCAACATGCCTGTGCGAGCATTACTCGTCTCTTTCCCTAACTCGCATACGCATGCACGCACTCACACACCTATCTTCGTGACACCACCGTGACTTTGAAAGGACAATTTCACGTCACGTTTACTGAAAATGCGGCCAAATTTAATCAAAGGCTTTTTTTTTTTCTCTTCCCCTTTTTAAAGGGTTCATCCACAGACAGCTGGTGTGCATGCAATATAAAATTTGTTCTGCAAAGTGGCGTGGCAGAAACACACACACACACACACACACACACACACACAAACACACACACACCTGCTGTCTGCTGGTACTGGCAGCATGGCTGGCATGTGCGCGCACAGGACAGAGACTCAGCGGCGCTCATTTCCCGTTGCGCGTGCACAGAAATACCACTGTTGAGGCTTATTGCATAAACACTCTCATTAGGGAGTGCACAGCTGAGTGTGTGTGTGTGTGTGTGTGTGTGTGTGTGTGTGTGTGTGTGTCATAGTGTTACATCAGTTCCAGCGCCTCGCTCAGATGCATAAATGTCTGTTTAAAGACCTTTACTGGAACTGAGATGAGGCTGAACCTGGTCTCAGGAAGCGGTAGAGAAGAAACTTCTGGTAAAGAAAGTCCCTGTAATCTCTTCAAACACACACACACAACACCTTATAGAGCATATGTGGATCCGTTATTAACCTAGAATGGTAAAACCTTTTTTTATTTCCCACGGCGTGCTGTTTAGATTACCTGCTATCTGACTGAGAGTTGGATGAGGGTTCATGTCTGCACACTGAATATAAAACAGGAGCCGGCGCCTTCATTCATCGCAAACGCTGGGATCACGAGGAAATGACGGGCGTGCTTCTGTCTAAAAGTAGCAAAATCCAGTCTACCTGTGCTTTGTTTTTTAAAGCTAAATTAATTAATTAACACAGAACATGTTGCTTGTTTAGTGCAGAAAAAAAAAAATCCAAGGCGTAAAAACAATCATCCATTTTACAGAGTCTCACTTTTATTCAGCTTTCCTGTGTTTACACAGCCTGCCTGGCGTGTTGCGTAAGTGTTGAAAAAGTGAGTTTACACTTCAGTTTTCACGCTGATTAAACAATTAATAACAGCAGAGGTGGTGAAAGCGTGCACACATACACACACACACACACACGCAGACACACACTCCCGCACACACACTCCAGCTGAGGTAATGATAGCCGGGTAGAAACAGGATGGCGTGAAAGTACTGATTCAACTTATTGCTCAAGTGAAAGTAAGAAAATCCCGGCGATGAGCTGGGCTCGGATTGTTGAGGCAAAAAGTTACGCTTTGTAACCGACTGTTTCTGCTCATCGAGCTGACAACGTCAAACCTATTTTTTTCTCTCCCCCCCCCCCCCCCCCCCCCCCCCAAAAAAAAAAAAAAACCCGCCACGGATGAGGAACGTGTTGCTGCTTTGATGTCAAGGTTCATCCTCAGCGAAGTGGCTGCTACTCCTCCCTGTCACAGACATCACTTTTAATAGACGTCTCCTCTCTGTGGCCATGTCGCTCGCTCTCCCTCTCCCTCTCTCTCTCTCTCCAGTCTGCTTTGCCGTCGTTTTTGCCTTTTTTCATCTGTCAAGTATTAAAAGCACTAATGAATACATGCCGGAATTGTCTGTTTAGGTGTTCGTGTCACATCTCTGTGGCCCTAAAAACAATCTTGATGCTGAGAAGTCGTGCAATGATCTAAGAATTCCAAACACCTCAAAAAATGGATTACAATAGTGGGATGAAAGAAGAAAAGAAAACACACAAACCAGATATATCTGAAGGATATATCACAGTACAGTAATAAGGTATTTTTGCTTTGTCTCATCCTATTAGTGATAAACCATGATAAATGAGATTGATATGCAACCAGATCAATCTCAACGATCGGTTCAAGCTGATCTTGTTTTCTGCTCTTTCTCGCCGCATGCAGCTCTGCAGACTCTGTAGTGTAGTCGATCCCTGCAGCTCTCACAAAATTAAAAAGAGATATGTTTCATTCTATTTGTTTCTGTTGCACAGGGAGTTCGAGGGAAGTTCTGCTTTGCAGACGCAACACGGATGAAAGTTTCATTATATATTTCTTTAAGTGAAAGATGAGTCACGTCCTCCAGCGTCACCTGCGCCGCACCTTTCACTGCAGGTGATAATTGTTGATTCTTCAGCCACCTTCCCCAGTCACGGGAAGCACAAATAAATGTGAAAAAAAAAACATTAACAAAGAAAGAAAGGGAGAAGGCGGAAGGAGTCACTGAATGTGTTATTTCATTTGTTTCGGGTTAAACAAACTTTCGCGGCTTTAGGGAAAGCTCATTTGTTAAAACGGTGACAATAATGGTTCTTTTCACTCCAGAGGTCGCAGACCCCTCCGTCGAGCTGCACTGATCAAAAGCAGAATCTCAAACTTATCCATCTACTACACTTATGTGTGTTTCTGTGGAGGTTGTTTGGTTACAGCTCGCATTCACCACTTCATCGCCGCGCCGCAGTAAGTTACAGCCGCGCTCATGAATCCAGCTACGCAGACATAACTATCTCCTTTGATCATCAGTGTGTATAAATGTCTGTGCGTGCATGTGTGTACAAGAGATCGAGTGACACCTCAACAAGTGAATCTCATAAATATTAATGGCGGGCCTAATGAATATTCAAAAGCCGGGGTCCCATGAATATTTAAAGTATGATGGAGCATGTGGCCGGGTGACTAGACAGCCACAGACAAGAAACAGACAAATAGAGCTCCTCCTCTGCTTCTTAACCTCGGCTGAGACGCCGCGGCGTGGTCGCCGTTCTTCAAAGCCGCATTTATTCTAATTAGAAGCGCATGATTTTAATGATTTTGTTTTCATGTGAACCGAGGCTCGGGGTAAGAATAATGACCCTCACGATGCTTTGCAGCTTCCGAGGAGCTTCTCTTATTTAAATAAAGTAAAGCTGCTGAGTGGAGGGTTCTTCAGTCAAACCCACAGATCGGCCCACATTATGAAGACCCTGTAAACAGAAAGGTCTCTTAAATTTATTTTGCACATCACCCCCAATTCTTTTTTTCTGTTGTTGTTGTGGAATTTATTATTATTTTGCAGATTGGTTTATTTTCGGGTGGAAGAACAGGTTGTCTTCCTATCCAATTATCAGTGGTTCAGATCCTCTGGCTCTCACCTAACCGTGTGTGCATGAACGTGACCGACAGTGCAATCAGGAGAAACAGAAAAAAAGATTTTTCAGTTCAGTTCTCCACCTTGCCTATTTGTGGCTTCGTCAACGTTTTCTTTTCGTAAAGAAAGTGCAGATGACTTCGTTTTCCTCCTTCTGCATGTTAGACATGCCACCTTGGTTATACGCCGCATCCAACAGTAAAAACCCGCCGTCTTACCAAAGTTGGGGTCACTGGGGTCATTTCATTCAGCGCTCATCAGTGTGGCTTACACCAAAAATAGTCAAAAAAAAGTGTATAAATAATGCAGCAGGTGTTCACATTAAGTGTCACAAATGTTTTATGTTCAATGGAGAGAGCCAGAAAACTTGATTTTTAGGTGAGGATCTTCGGTTTTCCGGTAGAACAGTGAATCCAAGCACAGCCCACCACACCGCAGAGCTTTTAAAGTAAGAGGTCGTAACCTGAATCCAGCTGAAAACGTCTGAAGAGAGATGAAAATCTGCCACTGCAAAAAGGAAAAAACCAGCCAGCGGGTGAAGCTTCTTTAAGAGACAACTGGAGGCTGTCACTGCTGCCAAAACATCTGCTGCTGAATGTTAATGAAGGGTGCCTATAAAAGTGTTTTAGTGCCTTTTTTCAGAAACTTCCAAAATTGTAATCAAATTTTAATGTTGAGAAATTGTTCTTTTAAAGAAGTCGGCAAGCTAAAATCAGGGGTGCAGATGCATGTGACGAACGCCGCGTTATTCTAAGCATGATTATCTCTACAGAAACTCACTGCAAATAGTAAAAAAAAACTTGATGCAGAATCCTCTGAAAAGGTTAGATCTCAAAATAGCATATAATCTTCCCAGAGTCACAATTCTGCTTCACAACAGGGTTCACATTAGTAACACGGAGATCATTATTCTCATTGGCAGGATGCAGGCGGATGTCACTGACGTTTTACATCATAAATGCAGGATTCAAACGCAGGGGACGTCTGAAGACGGTGTCCAAACGTTCAGGGAAGGTCTGGGAGAACATGGGCCGCGGGTCCAGGATTTAGGCGGAACCACTGCTTTCTCCTCACCTTCAACAAAAGCAAGGAGCACTGACCTCATTTCAAGGCTCCATCCTTTACGCAACGTACCACTGTAGGTTACCTAAATCTGTAGGTGCCCAAAGTAGAAAGAAATAAGCAACAAAAAAGAGGAAAATAACAAATAGCGTACAAAACCCTGCCGAAGCACCCCAGGGTGCGTGGATGATGAATATAGATGCAGTGCGTCAGCAGTCGGAATTACAAAACTATGAGCGCAGTGAGGAATAATGGGAGTTCAACCGTGGGTTGGGCTGAGAGTGCAGCTTGTGCCAGCGCGGAGCTAAAACAGTTAGGGGGGCTCAGGAGTGGCGTGCGAGGAGCATCGGCGTGAAGAGCCCACCTGACTGCTGTTATTTTCTGATCAATGAGGGTGACGCACCGCGGATCACCTCCCGCTGCAAAGGGAGCCGTGTGAGACCCGTCCGTCCACTGTGGACGCAGCTCCAAGCCGATGTGCGTAAATACAGCCACCCACACACGCGCGCGCGCGCGCGCACACACACACACACACACGTATACATGCTGTATCAGAGTGCATAAGAGAATGTGTGTGAGGGTAAAGGAAGAGCACCTGCTCAGTCACAGACCTCAGCAGCAGCGATGGCTGTGTGGGTTTGTGGTCTATAACGGATGTTTGACAGCCTGATGAGCTTTGGCACTCACACACACTTCTTCCTCCACACACTCTCCCCTCCTCTGCCTGTCTTCTCATCTCTTCAGGCGGTGGGCGTAAACTCCCTCCTTTTCTTCCTAAACGCCGTCTTTCCATCTTCCACCCCCCCCCCCCCCCCACCATCCCCTGCTCCTCCGATCCATCTCCGCGCGTTGTTTTCCGCTGATTGCGAGTTTGACAGGTCTTCAGAGGGAGAAACACAGAGGGAGATGAATCAAACAATCTCCTCAATTAGACAGCCCACACGAACGCACGTCTGAACTCTATACCATCTTCATCAGTTGTCGCAGTTTTCATCTCTCGCTCGCAGACACCTTTGTTTCCGAGTTGAAAACACACTGTTCACAACAAAGGCGGAGAGAAACCATTTAGCTTTGAAGAGCAGGAAGCTGCGACGAGCTTTTAAGGTTTATTTGCATCGAGAGGAGGGAGTCTCTCTGCTTTTTTCTGCCTTAATTGACCCATCAGTTTGCCTGAAATTTGCAAAGTCTACAGAGCAGCCACTGATGTGAGGGCGCTCGCCATGCAAATGGATCTCTGACTGATGCCGTTGTGCGGTTTAACATAATCTCACATTTAAATGGGTAAATTTCGGCAGTTTAAATGCAATTAGTGATGAAACCTTGAGGACGGGGGAAGTTGCCGTTATGGTCCAGCGCCTGGCAATAATTAAGACTGCAAACCAAACGCTGAGAGAGATCCAGTCAGATTTCTGGTGTGTGTGTGTGTGTGTGTGTGTGTGTGTGTGTGTGTGTGTGTGTGTGTGTGGGGGGGGGGGATAATAAGTGTGCAGGTTTGGAGGGAGGAGCAGGGATGAACAGAGCGTGCACACGCGCCGCACACTCTGGTCTCATGTCACCAATCAGACGTTCAGCTGTTGCTGAGCCTTGATGACTAAACGCCATCCGAACACAACGTGACGCGGGACCGCGAAGCTACGAAGGAGAAGGTGGACGGATGAAGTCCACGCAGATGGTCGACAAAAGGGGATGAGTCAATGCTGTAGTAATACTGCGGTGCACTGCAGCATACCTGGAGGGGCTCAGACCTGTTGATGCAATCAGTGGTGGATGTCTCCAGTTTTCACTTTTTTTTTGCCTCCATCTGTCTGCTCTTCACTTGGGCTGTCATCCTCCCTCGCAGCGCCCACTCCCATCATTCCTCCCACGGCTCCTGCCCTGCTCGCTCATTGCATATGTAGCCGTGAAGACAGAATGCCTGCTGTGCAAAAGTCAGCTCTCTGAGATTTAAAATAAAAAAATATATATATATGTGTAAAGATTTGGTATTATTTTCACGAGTTATTCGCACCAGCTCATTATCTGGTTTGAGTGATGTTTTTATTTTAACTCCTCTCGCCGTGCCCGTGTCGTTCTCCTGTTTATCTCAGTTTCATTCAATGGTATGCGCTAAAAGTGACTCTTATTTAATTCCTCTCGAATGCATCTTGCTAACAGCTCAAGTCAAGTATTGTCTGAGCTGGCCTGCATCTTCAATACAATTTCCATCTAAGATCTCAAAAATAAAAAAGAATTATGAATTTCTAAGCAGGTGACTGAATTTTCACTTATTTTAACAGCACTTATTTTAGTATATTTAAATCATTCTACTTATCTTGGAGATGACATTTAAGATATTAGCTTTTAACCATCTAAATATTGACCTCTGACACTTGTAGCATGTCTCTGTACAATAATTCCCAGCTATAGCTCACGAATAAAGACAAACAGGTTGACATTTGAGAGATTTTCTCAGCTCGGAGTGATAAACTTTCTTTCCGTCTCCATCTTCTTCCTCATCCATCTTCTGTCCTTCTCTCTTTCCCACACATACTTTACGTGCTCCCTTTCCGCCTCCTCCTCCCTCCCGTGTCTCCCATCATCAGGGACACAATCTTTTTCCTCTCCCTCCTCACAACAAGCCGGCTTCGGTTCTCCCTTCCTCACTTCCCTCTAATTCTCTTAATCATTTCCTCCATCCGTCGCTCCTTCGCTCGCTCTCATCCCGCTCTGCTGACCCGGGAGCCTCGGAGCCTGTTCTCTCAGCCATGGGCATCATGACCATAAGCTGAGTCGCGAGGCTATTTATATTTGTTCCTAATGAGGTGAGATTTCTCTCCGCCATAGCAACGGTCTCTATGGATACCCTGCACTTGGATACCAGATCCCATCCTGTTTTAAATGTCTTATTATGGGCTGCGCCTTCCCCTGTGTGTCGTAGCCTAATTAATTCAGAATTATCACCCCTCATCATGTGAACGGAGCAGAAATCACCTCAAATTACCACCCAGCTGACGGCACCAGCACCAGTTTACATCAAAGATACCGATTAGACTTTAATTGCTCAATTTGCTGCATCAAGTGGATCAATATTACTTAGACATGCAACCTGATGCGCAGCTCTCAGTTTGGAAGATAAAAAAAAAAAAAATCATGATTTCCTGCAACAACAACAACAACAAGGGAGTAGAGACCTCTACAGGTGCTCTCATTATTTGATCTGAAACCAAACACACACACGGGAGGAGGATCTGTCTTCCCTGCAGCTCCAGACGCTGATGGGTGTGCTATTGATCAGGTCTGCAGCGTAAGACCCAGGCAGCCGAGCTCAGATCATTAGAGGCGCTCTCTGTGGCCGAGGTCACACAGGTGTTGAGAGGAGTCATCTCATTTCCTGCCACAAAGCGAGACAGCCAATCTATAAAGCAACAGAGCAACTTCTGCTGAAACACACACACACACACACACACACACAGAGAAATTGTGGATGGTTGGATGCTTGGTTGGTTGGTGTCTTTGTATTTACAGTAACACTTGGAAATGTTCCCTGCTTTCTCCTCATGACAGACGCTCCGAGACAGCTGCATGCGCATGTACTCACACAGGTACACACACAGACACACACACACCCTGACAGGTGCTGCATTGTTATGGCATGTCCAACTCTGGCAGCTTGTTTTCCTCAGACCTCTCGCCCCGTGTGATGACTCAGAGACGGGGAGATGAAAGGAGAGGCAGGGACAAGAGGAGGGGGCGGACTCTGCCAGGAGGGGCCACAGATAGCTCCAGTGTAAGAAGGTTAAGTAAATCATATCATTAATGCTATGTTAAGAGATTGCTTTGACCTCTGCTTGGCTGTCTGCATATGCAAATATGTGTGTGTATGTGTGTGTGTGTGTGTGTCTGGCCTTTGTCCCACTAAAGCAGGTGGCAGCAATGACGTCCATCTTCTTCCCAGCAGTGCACACACACACACACACACACACACACAATCCCTTTCTCTCTCTCTGTGCCAGTCTTGTGTTCTCCGGTGTCAGTCCCGCTAGATTCTATCGCGCTTGAAATTCACTCATCATATCGTGTGGCCTCGGCTCCCTGGCACAAACGTGTGCACGCTCGCAAAAGACCCCCGCAACGCGCACACGCGCGCAGAGGCACGGTGCAGTGGACTGTCTTGATTATACAAGCCGAGCAGCTCAACCTGACAGAAGAACAGGCACCAAAAAGGAAACACGAAAAGAATATAAAAGGCTTATTTGCCCGTGTTGTATAAGCGTGTTTCATCTTCCCACTCTCGCCTACCCTCACCCACACAGGTTAGATCCAATAGCTGGTGCCAGGCCTCTCTATCGCGCAACACAAACATCTCCATGTGAAGGAATATTGCAGTCAAGTTCTTTTTCATAATCTCTTCCCTGTACACCCACACACTGCACAGAGTGAGGGGGTGAGAGGGAGACAGGGGTAAAAAAGGAGAGCTGGTAAAAGAAAATGAAAAGAGAAGAGGTGAGGGGGGAGGGAGGGTGGAGAGGAAGAGAGGAAGAGAAGTGCTCATGAGAGCCAGGAGGTAGTTGTTATAGTAACTGTGTCTCTATACCTGTCAATCAGAGCTATTTCAGGCATCATGCTTCTTTGGGAGAGAGAGAGAAAAAAAAAACGCACATACCAGGACCGGAGAGCTGCTTCGCCGAGGAAAAATTATCAGGCGACGCACACGCAACACCGATTCTGGCAACCTGTAAGCCGATAGATGATCAAATTAACACCACAAAGGAGATCTGAACAAGCGCGTTGTTCTCCGTGAAGATTCTCATATTTCTGCTTCACAGTGCACTTTATGAAGGACGAGCAGGACGGTGAATGACAGCTGGTGTATCGGCACACTGCGGCGCACAAAGAAATGTTTTCACTTCAGAAGTGGATTGGGGATATGTGTGTGTGTGTGTGTGTGTGTGTGTCCATTCAGCGCTGTTAGAAAAGAGTGAGGTCCCTCATGGACACCACTTTTCATGTGCTTTATTTTTTTCCATGGAAATTTGCAATGAATTCTATTCATTTTATTGTATAAAGACTCTATAGATATATTTTGAAGAAGAGATTTCAAGCTTTGTTGAACTGTCATCTTTTTAGCCCAACAGTTTAATGATCTATGTAATCTAACAAATGAAACAGATTCACATTTTAAAATCTTGCTTATTTATTTAAATCGGGACTGTCAGATCTGTTTGATATTTTATATATTATTGTTTTTCAGAGAGAACATGTTGCCCTTCATTTATCATCTGTTCCTAATTCTAAATTTTCACGCTACCTCCTGCGTTTCCTCATTATAACATAAAGACACTATTTCCTGAGTTTTCTCCAGCTCATAACACACCACACATCCAGGTGGTAATGTGAACGCATTGCGTGTTGATGGAAGGATTGTTGTAGGGGATCGTGAACGAGGATTAGTTTTTAACATTATGTCTTTCCTGCTATAAAACATTTAGTACTGATTTTCCTCTTATATGAGGGTGCTATAGAAATCAACATTCACTGATTGATGGAAGTCTGATGTTACAGAGCTGGGTCTTCTTTTAAAATGTGGCAAAAATCTCAAACAAGTAACAACTTCGTTTCAAAGTGGTGAATGCAACGCATGCAGTGGATGGTCTGAGGCTGATGTCAAATTACAAAAATGATGCCAAAACAAGATGCTACTCGTCAGAAGATTTAGCAATGTTGAAAGAAAATTGTTTTTGAAGCATTTCAATCAGGAGAGGGTGGGCTTTGAGAGCAGGTGGCTCTAATAAGGAGTTATAAGGCTATACGTAGATATTATTTATTTTCTATACATAGATATATTTATTTTTCTCATGACAGATATAACTTAGTCAACTTCTACAGAAAAAAAACATTGAAATTCCAGAAGCAGATGTTTGCAGTTCGGTTTGCTTCTTCTTCTTTGGAGCGGGTTGCAACCAACAACTTTGGTGCACAGCGCCACCTACTGTGTCTCTTGGTGAATGTACTTCAGTTTACTTCCAGATCATGGTGTTAACTTCAAAGATCTGTAAAACTGCAACAGCATGTATTTTGCGACACCGGGCTGTGGTGGAGGAGTGGCGTGAGCGGACCATGAGGATATATTGGTGAAACTAATGAGTTTTTGGACGATTAAAGCCGTTTTGGGAGCCGGCGCCACATATGCCCCATTAGCTAACAGTATATAGAGGTCTGCAGCTCGACTATGGATCTAACTTTCTCCCGGACCACTTTTCAGATCAGAAAACCCTTCTGAGTGAGTACATTGTTATACATCTTTCTATAAACAACGTGAAAACTGTTTAAACCGAACTTATCCTTTAAATGCGACATAAAATCCAATGCTGATAGATAAGGAAGCTAACTGTGTTAGTCTTGAAGCTAGCTGCTTTAGCTTCGAAGCTCACAAGTTCCAAGGATAAAGGCACAGAACTTCAGGTATTTTGTGCATTTTCCCCCCACAGTTTTCAAATCTCCACAGGATACTCAGTAGTTTGGTACAGAAAAAACAATTCTTGAGGCCCAAACATGAGGCTAGCGTCAAAGTTAACTGTTGTTAGCATTTTGGAACCAATGGTCAAAGCATATGGAGATATTTTGATCCAAAAGCACATTTTATGTTTTTAAAAACATGTTTGAATACCTGAGGATAATTATAGCACATTTGAAAAAACAAATCAATAATAAAAAGCAACGTCTTTTAAGAAAACAGAAGGTGTAACAACATGTCAAAGATTAAATTAGCAAATTCAATTAAGCAATTGAGTAAAACAAATGTAAATTGTCTAAAGATTAAATAACATCTGTGAAGGTTGGTTAAATTCAATTTTTTGTTAAAATACACCTGGCTCAAGATGCTTACCAAGATTGCAGAAGGCTGTAGAAATTCTGCCATGCAGACTCAGTACAGTCTGGTACTTGGTGCTGTTAAATTGAGGCTAAATAAATCCTGAGTTATTGACTGATTTAAATGAGAATCCCTCCTGTGTTCTTACTTACTAACCTACTCTTGTTGTTTAGGTTCAGTATGAACCAATGTATTCCCTTTTCTTATATTTTTGAAAAGTTTATTCTAACATCTTATTTTAAATCCAGGTAATTAGGAAATGGCTGTTCATCCTTTACATTTATTTTCATTTAGCTATTTACCAATGTATGAAAGAGCACCGAAGATCTCTCAAGTACAATTGATGTTACACTACTTGCATTGAATTACTTTGAAAGTTGATTATAAGCTGTTAATTCTCAGTGTGAGCAAATTTACATAACATTCTTTAATGCTCATAAAATTATAAATACTCAAAAGACATCTCTTGAATACACTCATGCAAGCTCTGGCTACTGTCATCCCCCTTTTACTTGAATCGGAGTAGGATGAAACAGAAACACTTTGGCTCCTTTTCATTGTTGGATGAATACCAAACACTGAATGTTTTTCAGATTATTGGATGTTATTGTAGCGGCCCCCTTGGAATCTCCCAAACAACGTTGATGAGCAGAGAGTTTCAACAGATGTTTCTTTATTTCTTCACAAGGAAGATTTACAATGAAATCCAAGAACACTGTGAAAACTACAAGAAAGAATAAAACAAAACCCAACACTTCTTTTCAGTTTCACAAAATAATATACAACTGAATTTTACACAAATCCAAACAATCCATACAACTAAATACATTCTCCAGGGTTTTACCCACACAATATATGCAAATAAATAAACAAATAAGCAAACAAAGACACCCCAAAGCAAAACAGCTCCCCATTCCCCACAATAGATAATATACACTTTCCACCTCGTTTCTGCTTTTCCAAGGCGCCGGTTTTTTCAGCCGTTGGTTAATTATTTTTTGGATGTCTCAGATTCTTAGGATTCTTGATAATTGAATAAAAGAACAGATATGAACAACATTAAGTAAATGGCATTAAAACTGTTACTAAACAAATTAGCATATCAATCAATAAATATTCAAATGTATTTGTAGCGAAATGTTACCGATCTCTTCCGAGCAAGCGTCTCTGCGCAGCCATAGCAACTGAGGCTTTACAAAAAAAAGCTCAACAGAAGAGAAACGGTGCCCTTCAAAATAAGGGCATTTACACTCCCACCAAATCCTAGTACAATTAATGAACAAACATACAGTAAAAGAATTGTACAGGATTTCTTGAATCTAACAAATGAGATTTCACAAGGTAAGCAATCAGAAATAGCTATATCACATACAATACAGCGGTGCATGCAAAGTTCTTAATTCTTTTGTTGTAATCAGTTTTCAAGAAGAAGTACCAATTTTTGGATTGGTCTCTCAATCACTGATGGCTTGGAGAGAGGATAATTTTTCCTATGAGGCTTTCGCTCCCCAACTTGTACTTTAACCCGACGAACTAAGTCGTCACCACTTTGAACAGTATCTATCACTCGTATCAGTTGCCACTGATTTCTGATTTCTTGGGAGGTTGTCATCTTTGATAACGATGTCATTCACCTTGAGGTTACGTCAAGGTAAGTGCCATTTTTGCCTAATGGATAGATTTGACAGATACTCCCTTTTCCAGCGACTCCAGAACTGTTCAATGAGATACTGAACTCTTCTCCACCTCTTTGTTGCATACAGATCTTCCTTGACAAATTCTCCAGGGGGAGGAAGAGCAACCTTTGATTTCATCAAAATGAGATGATTTGGTGCTATAGGCTCCGAAGCCTGAGGATCATTGATTTCATTTACTGTTAATGAGCGACTGTTAACAATAGCCATGGCCTCGTATAGCAGTGTTCTGAGAGAGGCGCCATCAAGACGACCTGGGTATTGTGCGAACATCCCATTTAGTACATTTCTTATGGTTCTAATTTGGCGCTCACAGATCCCACCTGCATGACTGGCAGAGGGGGCATTAAGGAAAAATTCGCACTGTTTCTCAGCCAAGAAGACTTTCAGTAGGTTGGTGTCAGATTGTTTAAGTGCGTTTTGAAACTCATTTTTGGCACCAATGAAATTAGACCCTTGATCACAGTGTAGTTGAAAAACAGCTCCTCTCAGACTAATGAAGCATCTCAATGAGTTAATGAATGCATCTGTTGACAAATCTTCAAGCATTTCAATATGAACAGCTCAAGAGTACAGACACGTAAAAATTAAGCCATATCTTTTGTATTCTTTACAGGCCTTGTTTATAATGAAAGGTCCAAAACAGTCCATGCCATTTTATGTGAAGGGTGCTGAGGCTTCAACGCGTTCTCTGGGAAGTTGAGCCATTTGTTGTTGTTCTGTTGGTCGTCACACAGGTATGTATGAGCTTCGCGATCAGCTTGCTCCCACCAATCACCCAGAATCCGTTTGCCCGAAGCTCCATTAGAGTCTGGTTTTGTCCTTGATGGTATGTCTTGGCATGGAAGTGGGACACAATTAGTTTAGTGATGTGACTGTTTTTTTTGTAAGATGACTGGATGTTTGACCTTATGACAGAGAGATGATTGTTTCAATCTCCCACCAACAAAGAGAAGTCCATTGGACCAGATAGGATCGAGTTTGAAAAGAGAGCTTGAGTTCGGAAGATTCTTTTTGCTCTGAAGCATCTCTGTCTCCTGTGAGAAGGCTTGCTGCTGTACAATCTTAATCACACTTTCAGCAGCCCTTTCACATTCATTAACAGTCACATGCTCACTGTTTTGTCTCTGTTTACACCTCAGCCTCTTGATTCTTGCAACCACTTTGACAATTCTCGTCCAGGAGGAGAAGTGACTCAGACGACTGAGGATGTCATCACAGTCTCTGACTTGAGTTGTGAGCACCTGGATTGTTTTGACTTGCGGATCTCCAACGAGTAACTCTGTTGGTGTGCTGGGTGTTAGCTGCAATTCACGCTCCCAGAGAAACTTTGGTCCTCGCAGCCAGTTTGTTGATTGAATGTCTGAAGCATTGAGACCTCGGGACGTGTGATCGGCTGGGTTTTCTGCAGTATCCACATAATGCCACTGACTGGGATCACTATTGTCCCTTATTAGCTGGACGCGGTTTGCAACAAATATGTGGAACCTACGGGCATCATATTAATGTACCCAAGCACAACTTGTGAATCTGTCCAAAAAACCTCATCATCGATTTTCATGTCAAGTTCACCCTTTAAAGTTAGGGTAGACGATGTTGTCCAAAAGCATTTTTTGCCATACTGAGTGAAATGCTCCTTGCCCCCTGGGAGAAGTCAATACATTATGTGGACGGAAAAAAGTGCGGAAAAAATCTGACCACTGTAGCAGCCACAGGAGCGTAAAAACTCTGACCAATCGTATCGCGCGGACCGCTCTTAAGGAACCAATCAAATCCCTTCGCCATTCTACCAGCCCCCTGCACTGCGTGCACTGGCCCTGGTTCAGAGCGCGCGCGCGCGTTGCCAAGGAGCTCTCGGCGCTCGCGGCTCGCGTGAAAAATAGAAGGAAGCGGAGCGGGCACGCTGCGCTCCTATGCGCGTTGTGTGCGGGCAGTCAGTAAGGCTCATAACATTGGAGGCGATCACAAACTCCGTGCGCGTGGCGCGCGCGCGGCACTTCCGCGTCCAGTGCGTTCGCTCCCAACGGGAGCTCCTCCAATGGGGTGGGAGCTGGGCGGAGCTGGGTGGAGCCTTGGGGAGATGCTACATTCGTGCTGCATGCTAGTTTTCCAAGATCGTCGACCCGAGCTTTAACATGGTGCTGACTTTTGTAGAAGTTACAGCTGCTGTGAGTTCCAGCCTTGGAATACTTGTTACCGTTGAGGGTGCAACCCTTGCTTTCGCCATTACAAGACTGCAATGGACCTCATCTTTGTCATTTTTGTATCTGATGTATGAACACGCACCATATCCCATGCAGCTAGCATCTGAGAAATGGTGTAACTCTACTCTGATGATGTTATTGAAGTTGTGTGGATGATAGCATCTTGGAATTGAGACCTCTCTTAATTTGTGAAGACTATTTCTGAACTCCTCCCACCGTGGTTTCATGTCTTCTGGAAGTGGATCATCCCATCCTATGCCTCTATGACACAGCTCTTGGAGGATACGCTTTCCCTTTAGGATGAATCGAGCGATGAAACTAAGTGGATCATAAAGAGAGGCAACAACAGATAGGCAGCCACGACGGGTTGCAGACTGGTCCTTCACATTGACATTGAAGCCGAAAGTGTCATTTTTAACTGACCATTGAATGCCAAGTGCGCGCTCTGTTGGAGTTGGATCCAGTTCCTGAGATATCTTGGATGCTGCTCTTTCTGAGGGATCTAGGCATGAGAGAGCTGCTTCCTCATTTGAGTTAAATTTATGTAGGCACAGGCCTCCCTTTTTACACAATTGTTGTGTCTCAGCAATCAATTTTTTGGCTTCCTCAGTGGATGAGACACTGACTAAACCATCATCCACATAAAAGTTTTTCTCCACAAAAGTTGATGCTAGTGGATAGATAGTTTTGTGTTGTTGTGCCAGATGTTTCAAGCCAAAATTGGCACACCCTGGAGATGAGGCCACTCCAAAGAGATGAACTGCCATCCTGTACTCCTGTGGTTCCTTTTCTAAATCTCCATTTTTCCACCAGAGAAATTTCAGATAATTGCGAGATTCAGGGGTGACGGAGAATTGATAAAACATTGTCTTGATATCGCATATAATGGCTACAATCTCTTTTCGGAAGCGACACAGAACTCCTGCTAGAGGATTAATTAAATCGGGCCCAGTAAGCAGAGTGTTGTTCAGAGAAACACCATGGAATGTGCCTGAACAGTCAAATACTACTCTCAGTTTGTCTGGTTTTCTGGGATGATAGATGCCGTGATGTGGAAGGTACCATTCTGTCTCTCCTTTAGTTGTTGCAGGAGCAGGTTCTGCGTCACCATTTTTAATTGTCTCCTCCATGAATGTTTTGTATTGTTCATAATATTGTTTGTTGGCCTTCAATTTTTTCTTGAGAGACTGCAGGCGAAGTGCGGCTAATCTCTTGTTGTTTGGTAAATTGGGTGGACTGTTGCCCTTGAAAGGTAGAGGCATCTCATAATGGCCATCCTCTTTCTGTGTGATGTGGTTGCTGAGGAACTGTATGAACCGAACATCATCCTGGGACACATATTTCTCTTCGTAAGTTCTCTCAGTGAAGTCTAATTCTAGCGCCTTTAAAACATCTGAGGTTGAAGGAGTTGGCAGCTCCTTTACTGTGAGCCGACGCACAAAGCTCTGACCTCGTCTGTCTAGGTGGGGATATGATGAGCCTATGATACTCCATCCTAGTTCTGATCTCTGTGCAAACGGTTGATTTTTGTCACCAGCGATAACCTCAAGAGGAGCTAGTGCTGATGGACATTCATATCCAATCAGGAGTCCAACATCACAGTCCTGAAGGGGTGGTAGTTTATCTGCTAAGTGTTTGAGATGAGGCCATTGCATTGCAGTTTCCATTGTTGGGACATATGACTTGTCTACTGGAATGAAGTCACCACTGTAGGCCTGATGTAGTTGGATGTGGTTATCAGAGTGGAACCCTCGAACTTGTAAATCACAGACATTCTTACTTGATATGATTGAGTCAATAGCTGTCATTGTGCTAAGTTTTAGTTTTACTGGTTGGGCATTAACGTTTAGTTTGTCAAGTACATCTTCTAAGACAAATGTTGAGTCACTGTGTGTGTCCAATATTGCATATTATGTAAGTACTTCTCCGTGTGGCTCTTGCACTGTAGACACAAAGACTGGAACAATGCTTGAGGTAGCGGAAGCACTTCGTGTTGCTGCCTGGGACATGACTCTGTGTGTTTCCTGACTTGTACGATCTTCTGTGGGAGAGGAGCTACTGATTGTTGTTTCTACAGGCCTTTGTTTCATGTCATCATGCAAGCAGGTTGGGTGACGACGACTGCATGTGTTGCATGTGTGTCGCCTCTTGCGGTCTTTGGTCATGTGACCCTTTCTCAGGCATCCAAAGCAGAGCCGATTTTCAAATATAAATGCTCTTTTGTCTTCGCCACTTTTTGCTGCAAATGTGGGACATTTTGTAATGTTATGAGTTTCACTTTTACATACAGAGCAAGGTGATTTTAGTTTACTGCTGCTTGTGTCTTGTTTTTCTTGAGTCAAACTCTTTGTGTATTTGTGTTGAAGGATTTGACTTCTCTAGTCAGTTTTTCATGTGTGGCCTTAAAATCCTTTGATAATGAAGAAGCAATTGGGTTACAAACGATTCGCGCTTCTTTGCTCAGGAGCTCTGTGAAGCATGAAAATTCTGGATAGTTTCCAGTTGTGTCAAGTTCATCAACAACAATTCGACTCCACTTGCGCACAATCCAATCTGGCAGTTTTTGGAGCAACTTGTGGTTTTCCTCACAATCGTTTAGGATGGCCAGACCTTTCACGTGTGGGATCGCTTCAGCACAGCCTTGGAGGAAGTCAGTGAACTCTCGTAGTGGTAGTGGGTCATTTGCATTGATTTTTGGCCATTTCATGAGCTTGTTTCAGAAAGCTTTTCGAATGATGAATGGGTTCCCATATCTGTCTTGTAAGACTTTCCATGCTCCTTTGTATGCGTTCTCTGAATCTCTATAGAAGAAACCTTCCACAGCTTTGCGTGCTTCTCCAGCAAGATAATTTTTGAGATAAAACATTTTTTCGCTTGGTGGGAGGGGTTTGCTGTCAATGAGAGTTATAAATGACATCTTCCAATCTGTAAAACTTAATGGGTCACCACTGAATGTTTTTGTTTGAGGAACTGGCAAGCGGTTCATGCTTAATGAGCTGGCAATTGCTTGAGCTATACTGACAGATTCTTGGGTCATTGTCATTTCAGGAGCTGCACGGTGAGCTTGGAATGAGGCAGCATCTGGATTCAATTGAGGTTTGGTTTCCATTCTATTGTGAACAGAGTTAGTTACATCATTAATGTCCTCAACATAGTTTTTGAAACCTTCAAAATTGTCATACGTTCTCACACGAGCTGCTGTTATAGCAATATCCTTTTCTGCTTGCAACTGTTGCAACTTTGCTCTCTCTTGTTCCAATTTTTGTTGCATTTCAACCTCTTTTTGTTTCATTTCTGACAACGTTTTTGCCTCCTTAAGTTTCCATTCCCTTTCTAACTTGTGGAGATGTGCTTGCTGTGCTTGAATTTCTTTCATGGCCTTTTAATGTTCACGCTTAGCGGCAAGTTCTGCTCGTGCATCTACTCTGCTGCTGTGGGTACTTGCTGAGCTGGAGTGGTTGCTTGATCTCTCTCTGATGACTCCGATGAACTTACAGTTTCAGTTCTGATGCGGCCAAAAACAGATCCATACTCATCTTTGTTTAGTGTTTCTCTTACTCTTTCCTTCTCAAGTTGGTCATTAAAATCTTGATGAACAGTCTCTAGACGGTTAGTTATAAGGTCATGAATTTCCTTGGTTAGCGTAACACAGGCATCCATTTTTTTTGACAATCTCTGGTGTGGTGTGACTGTTGCGCAGAATAGGTTCATACTGCTGGTGTACGGCATCATGTTTTGTTTGAATTTCTTGCTGTAATGTATTCAGTTCTTCTAATAAGCAGGAAGTCTTCAACTTTGTTCTAGTCTCCCTGGCTGCCAGCTGCCACGAGTCGTAGGACTTGTTGAATGTTTTCTCACGTTTTTTGACGTCTCGATCATACATCTCTTGGCCTTTCTCTGTTAGTTTCCTTTCACGTGAGCTTGACCTGAGTGATGTGCCTGTAGGATTGTCTGTCTTTTCTATTGGAAGCGACATTTCTGATTGTTTGTTTCACTGTTTTGAGTTGAGTGTGCCCTTTGATTGATCTGTGCCTGAATTCACACTTGTAAGCTGTAGTTAACCTTTACCACAGAGTAATATTATGTCAGGCATTCACAAAATATGAACATTCAAAGGAATTTTTGCATCAACAGTGACACCAAGCATTAATAGTTAAAGCACTTCATCCTTCTGCCTTTTCATAAACAAACATCTTATCAATGGTTCCTTCACAGACATGTACCAGTTTTTCTGAATGTTCAACAATTTGAGAAGTGTTCAGAACTGGGTGTGTCACGAATTTTGTTGACCTCACAATATTGTTTATATCAAAGTCCTTTCAGTTATGCCGTAAGTTTGCGTGTATGTGTAATGGTCCTTTTATCATCCTCTTCTTTTCTTGACGTCCAGAGTCTCTTTGCCGTCTGTAGTTGTACCTCAAAGCTACAGACAAGGATGGCAGGGCCGGTGTAGAGCCGAGTTTTCACTGTAGCGGCCCCCTTGGAATCTCCCAAACGATGTCGACGAGCAGAGAGTTTCAACAGATGTTTCTTTATTTCTTCACAAGGAAGAATTACAATGAAATCCATGAACACCGTGAAAACTAAAAGAAAGAATAAAACAAAACCCAACACTTCTTTTTAGTTTCACAAAATAATATACAACTTTCAGATGTTTCAGATTCTTTGGATTCTTGATAATTGAATAAAAGAACAGATATGAACAACAATAAGTAAATGACATTAAAACTGTTACTTAACAAGTTACCATATCAATCAATAAATATTCAAATGTATTTGTAGCGAAATGTTACCGATCTCTTCCGAGCAAGCGCCTCTGCGGAGCCATAGCAACTGACGCTTTACAAAAAAAAGCTCAACGGAAGAGAAACGGTGCCCTTCAAAATAAGGGCACCTACAGTTATTGTTAAGGGTCTTTGGGGTCCTGAGATCCTGTGGTGGTTAGATGGATGCATTTCATTTAACATATTTGGCAAAGCGTGATACTTAAACTACACCTATTTATGGTTGCACGTAGAGCTCATTCTATTGCTTTAATTCTGTTTTTCAAACGTTCTTTTTGTATCATAATCTTTTCCTACATAATTTTAGATAGATGGATGCAGCTTATTTATTTTATCATGATTTGTTGTCTCACAATAAAAGGAAAAACTCATGGATAAGGCATCCCCTGAACCCTCACATGTCCCTTTTGAGGCTCTCTGGCGCCCCCTAAAGGAGCAACCACCCCACTTTGAAAACCACTTTCCCTGAAGTGAGAAGAACCACGTCTATAAATATATTTACTCTCTGGAGTGAACAATGCATGTTTAATCAGTGTGCTGATGGGTGGAGGACTCTCATGGACCAACACATGGTGAGGAGGAGAGAAAAGAAGGAGTGTAAGAAACCCTGAGAGCAGCCAGTACGGCTGAGTGCTGAGTTTGGGAGCCATTAGGCAGAAGGTAATTAATACCTGTCACCGCGGCGCTCTGTTCGCTGCCTTTATTCTGTTTCAGACCAATTAAAAAATGACACTCCTCCGGTGGAGAGCGTCTTGTTAAAATTAAGCGGCTGAGACGCGCAGACACCTTTGATAAACACATCCAGAGCTCCAATTGGCTCTGGCAGCAGCGGCGCGCGCCGCATCGGGGAAACATGGCAGTGTGCGCGTGTCGTGTCACTTCCAGTAGGATGCGGGAGCTGTTAGATCTGATTTAAAGAAAAAGAAAAGAAAAGAAAAGAGAGAGAGAAAAAAAAGCGTGCGTCCTTTTTGAAGCGGCACACCACTACGGACACGCGCGCGCCTGCACTGACGTAATGTTGAGAGACGCCTGCGCGCGCGCGCGCCAAGAGATAGTGACCGGATAACTGAGTGCAAATGATGGTGCCTGGACAGCAAGGACGGGAGGATGGAGGAGAAAACACAGAGGAGGGAGAGAGGAGGGGAGCAGCTGAGGATATAAAGAGACAGGTGGCGCACATTTAAATATATATATACATTAAAAAAAAAAAGAAAAGAAGGAGCCGAGGAGCAGTGGGAAATATGATGAAGAACGTGTGAAAGGAAAGAAAACAAAGCATAACAGGAGCGCTGAGGGAAAAGTGAAGTGAAATATGGAGGGTTTTGTGAAGAAGAGTGGAGATAGGAACTCGAGAAGACAGATGAGAGAGAGAGAGAGAGAGAGAGAGAGAGAGGTGGAGTGATGGATGCAGGCAGGGGACCAGCAGCTCTCTGCCAACATCTCCATGCATCCTTCCAGACATCACACTGCGCTGCCATCTGCCTCTCCTGACACACACACACACACACACACACACACACACACACACACACACACACACACACACACACACACACACACACACACACACACACACACACACACGAGAGAGAGAGAGATAGAGATAGGGAGAGGAGATATGTGAAATCATTAGCGTCTCCTGACACTGAATAAATATCTGGGGATGAAATCTGTCTGTGGAGAAATCACCTGCGGGGAAATATGATTGGATGAGATCGCGACCTTGCTGGAGCGCAATTTGCATGTCATCTAAATGGGATCTGCCCCCAAGTGCTCGGGGGGGTCAAGAGGCGTCCGATTAGTTGGATGGGACAAGTCACTCCCTGATTGGCTGCAAGAGGCAACAATGGCAGGTGAAGCGCCGGACACCTCAGTGAGCTGCAGGACTGCCCCCTTCTGGCCGCTTCACACACCTCCACCAACACACTCAGCAAACAAACTAAACACACACCCATCTCAAGTGTAATGTTTCCACCTTAGGGTTGCATAAAAGCAGACAGAATTAGGGTTAGGTTTAGCAACTGGCTCATAGAAAAGAAATAGAATACTCATTGATTTTTTTCATCCATGTGCAGTACAGGTGAATTTATGGGGAGGATAGTCCTCATTTAAGGCTTGAAAATACAATTATCCTCCTGTGGCCGTGTATGTTTTGGACTGTTCAACACCGTTCAACACTGTTCAAAGAGAAAAAGGGACTGGCCTTCCCTTGAGCATCTTCACTTTAAAATGTTGGATGGTTCAAAATCCACATTGGTGAGTGTTTTCTGCTGTGAAACTGCTCCACTTCAGTTAAAATACTTAGATAAAGCCATTTTCATGATTTTATGCTGATTACAAGTTCACAAATGATGCAATTAATCACAATTAACTGGTCAGAGTTGTTAATAATTAGTTTAAAAACTCTTAATTGACTGACGGCACTAAAAATAATACTTTGTTAAAATATTTGTATGGGACTATTCATCCCGCTCAGCACTTTTCACTGCCAGTGACTGATGTCGAGCTTCTAATCCAGACCTCATCAGCCATGCATGGATTTATTCTAATAAAAGAACAATCCTCAAGAAAAATAGAGTGGAAAGTACCAGTGATGCTGGCTCGCCGGTATGTTTGATATGTGAGGAGAAATTAGTGAAAAACCTAATTAAAAACAGAATATTTCAGGAATTAATCACTAATTCTCCTATAAAAGGCGAAAAAACATTTTTATACATTGCAAACTATCAAAGTTTCTAAGGTCATGCTAAATGTTAGACGGAGACCACTGTGCAGACATCCACTCTCGAAACATTTAAAGATGGACAAAAACACCGTCTGGCAGTTATTTTTAATCCCATTAGAGCTGATGAATAAAAATAAACACAAAAGAGCATGACAGTGCAGCACACAGAGTGTCTCGGTTAACCACATAGAGTCTTATTTATACATATATTCATGTGATAGAGCCATTTCTCCCTCTTGTACAGCCTTTGATTGTAACACAGAAATAAACCCACATTCCCTGCGTGAAGAGAGGAAGAGGAAAGAAAAGAAAGAGAGGAAACGAGAGCAGATCTCTCAACAGTCATCTACATTAGAAAACCTACAGTCTTTATAGGTTTATACATCGGCGAGGCATCAGTATTCATTACAAAAATAGGAATATAGTAGATACAGAAGCACTGGGGGAGGACGGGGTGGGTGGGGGGAGTTTCCTGTGTGCCTCTGTGAGTCGTACAGCAGTCCGGCTTAGTCAGGGAGTCAGTTATCAACAGAAAAAAAAAAGAATTTGCAGTTTAAATTAAACAATAAACAGAACCAGTAGAAAATGAGGGAGTTAGTGCACTGCTGAGAGTATCAGGGAAATAAAAAAAAAAAAAAGAGCGAGATGAATTTAAACAAAAAGGAGCAACTGAGTATCAAAGGGTTTGAAGGAAGAAGTGCAACGCAGCTCTGAGGCGGTCGTCCTGGCCGCCGCTGTTAGTGAGAGGAAACCAAGCTGGAGGAGGAGCTGATGATGGAGATTAAGTGTTATTGCTGGGGGACAATTTTATTTGGTGTTAACATGTGAGGAGAGCCAGGAGGAGGGGAGGGGGAGGAGGAGAGCTATTGCTGAGGGTAGTAGGGCTGCTGGGGCTGTGGGGGGTAGCCGGGGTAGGGCTGTGGCTGTCCTGCTGGGGGGGCTCCGGGGTATCCCCCCTGTCCCGGGGCGCCCTGGTACTGCATGTAGGGCATGTTGTACTGGCCGTAGCTGGCGTAGGGGTTGTAGCCCATGGGCATCTGGAAGAACCTGCAGCCACACAAACACGGGGAAAAAAAGAGGAGAACAGTCATGAAAACACTATTGAAAGCTTTTTGCTGGACAGAAATGAGAAGCTTGACAATTAATTTTCACCCGTTACTAAACGCAATTCCCTGTTGTATCTGTGCGCCAAACTGTTGCATGCTGGGACTGAGCACTGACCCTGGGTATCCCTGGTAGGAGGGGTACGGCGGTCCCTGGGCCTGTGAGGGCGGGACCATCGGCGGCGGGTTGTTGGTGGGGGTCCCGGCGGGCGGCGCGTTGGTGGGAGTGCTGGAGGCTGCCTGAGGCGTGAAGGCGGGTGGCGGGGGTCTCGCCGGGGGCTGCGGCTTCGGCTGGTTCTGCTGCGGCTGTTGAGGCGGCTGATTCTAGCGGACAGAGACAGGAAGAGTGAACCTTCCGTCTTCTCACGGAGTTCTGGGGGAATTTCCCCCCATTCGGCGCCGCGGCTGCTTACAAAGACGGTCCTGGGCGCGGGAGTGGGGCCGCCGGGGCCGGGGGCGGGGGCCGCGGGGGTGCTCTGATAGGCCGGGACGTTAAAGGATGGAGCGCTGGGCTCCCGAGCGATGCTCTGCTGCAGCTCCCTGAAAGAACAATTCATCACTGCAGGCCCGCTGCTGCACCAGTTCCCCACATTCACTGCAAATAACTCAATTTTATACATTCTTCAGTTCATAAACAACAAAAACCTGCAGGACACTGCTGGTAGAATGTCAAGGTTAAGATATTAAGGTTGCGAGTTAAAACGGTCACTGACACACAAGCTGCTCATTCAGACTCTGGCCTCGTCAGTAACAATCACAGAAACCCATAAATTACATTAAAACTGAGCTGTGCACGTACTTGAGGAGTTCGTCCCGCTCAGTTTTGCGAGCAAAAACGATGTCGCTGCATTTGTTTTGGAACTTCAGCAGGATTTCTGTCAAGTCGTTGTAGAACTGAGGAAGGAGGGGGAAAAAAAAAAAAAAGAGCAAAGACAAAAATAAATCACCTGCTTTGCCAACAATTCCTCCACCACAGAGAGAAAAACACAAACACAAGTGGAAAGTTTGCGAGGATAAATGCATCGCTGCAGCCCGGCTCCTCCCGGAGCGCCGGCGTTGTGCTGAGCGAGTACCTTGGTGCCTTCGCGCAGGTTGCTGCTGATCTCCACGTAGCTGTCGTGGGCCGCGGCCAGCTTCTTCAGGACCTCCTCCCTCTGGTTGGCCTCGGTGTTGGACTGCTTCAGGCTGCTGAACTCCTGGTGGGACGTCTGCGCCCAGAGCAGAGGGTTCAGTCACCTGGAGCTCTCCGTCTGAACAAACCACGGCGCTTTGCGGTCGGGCGCCTACCTGGACCTGCCCCAGCACCTGCTCCTGCGTGCGGAGCGAGGCCTGCACCCGCTGGTTGTAGGCGCTGTACAGCTGGTCCAGCTGGGCCATGGAGAGCTGCTCCTCGTTGATGGCGCCGTCCTGCGCCAGCGCCGTCAGGAAGACGGTGGACATGTCGAAGGTCACGCCCTTGATTTCCCCCTCCAGGGTCTCCCTCTCCTTCTTCAGCTCGTCCAGCTGGGCGAGCTGTGCGCGCAGCACGCTCACGACCTGAACGGACAGGGAAACATTTTTTAGGCTGTATTTAATTAAAATCCATCCTCATCACACCTCAACGCATTTTTTTTTTATTTTCCCCGTCACTGAACAACACTGTAACTGGAGAGACAAGCACTTCTTTCCCGCCAGTTCTGCTTGCTTGGTTGTTTAAGTTCCCCAGTGAAACACAACGCGCAGTCAGCAAACCGAATGAAAAATGGAGCGCCGGCGAGGAGGAGGAGGAGGGAAACGGCCATAAAGCACACATTGTCCACCGGAGGCTTCGCGTACGGCCGCTACTCCCGTTTACACGAGACGCTTAAACGCTCGGCGAGAGGCTAATGGCGAGCGCGGGAGTGGGACGGACCTCGCTGCCCTGCAGGGTCTTGGTGGGGTTGGCCGAGGGGATGGCGGCGTTGAGCTCGCTCTCCGGCTTGCACAGCAGGGCGATCATGTCACAGTGAGTGTTGTAGCGGTCCCGCACCACCTGGTCCGCCTGCACCGCCTTATCCAGGACGCTGCGGAAGTTGGCGCCCTCTGGGACGGGGATAGGGTGGGGAAAGGAAAGAAGAGATGAATACAGGCCGAAGGAAACATGCTTGGCAAAATAAGAAAAAGGAGGCGGGGGGGGGGAGAGAGTTTTGGCGGCGTACCCGTGCGCAGCGGCTTGTACAGGTCTCCGGAGGGAGTCCGGTTCCAGCGCTGGTTGAACTTGCTTCTCAGCTCGTTGTCTGTCGTCTCCTCGTCGTCCAACATCTTCAGAGACTGAAAGGAAGGAAGAGAGAAAAGGAAAACATGCTGAGTGGACGAGGCAATTACAAACACCTCGACAGCAGCGGACACATTAGACGCTGACGCTATCAGCAGTTTGCAGCCGGGAGGGTTGAGCGTTACGAGACTCCTGCCTAATTCACTGTGAAACGACTCAAACACCTTGATGCAAACAGGGCTGGAATCACTATCGCTGCTCTAATGGAAGGAAAAAAAAAACCCACACACAACTGGCCATCATGAAGCTGTCAAATCCACATTTTCTTGACATGCGCAAAAACTCCTGATTACTTTCACTTTAGTTTCTGATTAACACATAATTTATTATTTCAGCGACACATGTGATGTTTTTAGAGAACTATGAAGTCAAAAATAGAGTTTAATAAGGAAAATGTTCCAAAAAAACTCAATTTTTTGGACAGCCCATTTGTACTTTTCATTCCTGTTTTGGCTCTTTTTCTTTGTACAACACAAGTGACAACTTTATTGGGAGGAAATTGGAGCGGTTTGGTTTTGGGGTAAAAAAAAACCAAACTTGGAAGCAGACGGTGTTCTGTGTTTTATGTTTTCCCTCCCGTCTGTTTATTTATTTGTCAGTGAGAGGTTTAAAGAAGCTGGTTGGCTGGAGCTGGTGGACACACAGTCCTTGGCCCAGAGATCAGTGGATTACATATCTGTGATGATCGTGATCTGGGATTTACGCCATTCGCAGCCAGCGATTATGAGTTTTTAAGTATAGCGCGCTTCTCGGGAACGCTGGTGGAAAACTTCGGCGCCGGTTGTGTCCAAATCAGAGACTTAGCGGCACGAGGCTCATATGCTTCTTTGTCAAGGAGGCAGAGCCATATGACAGACAAGCTGTTTGGAGCCTGAAGTTGTTCAAGTGCCGGAAACGGGATGGCGATCAGCCGCGGGGTGAAAGGTTACGTCACTGCTGTGTGGAAATCAGTGTGGGGTTTTTTTTTTGTGTGTGTGTGTGTGTCTGGCTCCACCACCGACCTCGTCCAGGATCTCTCTGTTGCGGGTCAGTAACTCTGGCAGGTCTTTGATGAGCTGCTCGATACTCTGCAGCCCTCCCTGCTGCACGATGGATCGGGCCTTCTCGGCGATGGATTGCGGGATGGAGTCTCCGGAGAGGTCCTCCAGAGCGGCCGGCAGGTTCAGCGATGCCAAAACCCTGGCGGAGGCGGACATGATGGGTTAGTGCGGTTCAGGACATCCGTCAGCATGCGAGAAAACGGCTTCGGCACAGCTCAAGAGTCCTTGCAGAGAAAGATGTGGTTGAGGTTAAGCTTCGCATCATGAAAGCGGAGTGTTAGCGCAGCGTCGTGTGTGTGTGTGTGTGTGTGCTGAACGGGACTCTCCAAACTGCTCGTCATTAAGTGCTTCCAAAATTTTAATGGTGCCTGACGCAGCGTTCCATGTAGAGGTTATAAATCTTTTACACCCTCTCAGAAGCACTCACACACACGCTTAAAAAAAAAAAAAAAAAAAAAAAGAGACACTCGGGCGGAGAGCGCGGCGTACCCGTTGCAGAGGTTGGTGGCCTCCCTCATCGTTCCCACCAGCCTGTTCACCGTCTCGGCCTTCCTCTGGCCGTAAACGCCCATGGACTGCTGCACCGCCATGGGGACCATCTTCTCAAACACATCTACGGAGGAAATGGCGTCCCTTAGTACCTGTGTCGACGTTCAGTTTTGGCCGTCCGCGTCATACCTGTGAATTTCTGGCTGAGCGGCGGCGTGATGGCCGTGGCTTTCACCAGCGCCGCCTTGCCGATGTGCTCCAGGTCCTTGACTTCCGGCACGCGGTCGTGGTAGATGAAGTCGTTGTCTTTCTTGGCCGCCGTGAGGGATCGGTTGATCCTGTCGGTCAGGTCCTTGACGCTCACGTACTCGTCGTAGCGGGACGCCACCGTCTTCACCAGCTCCGCGGCGTGCTGAGGCGACGGAGACCAAAGGTTGATCTCAGTTGCTCAAAAACGGCATTGACTACTGAGCGAAGCGTCTACCTGCAGACGGGCGATCTCCTCGCCGAAGCGCTTCTTCTGCTTGGCCAGGACGCTCTGGTGCAGCTCGGCGTTGGCCTGCATGATACAGTGCTTGGCCGCCAGCACCGGCAGCACTTCCTGAAAATAAAAATACTGACCAGGGAGAGGCAACCACAGAGCGACACGCAGGCACGCAAACATATATATACACACACACACGCACAAAAACACAAACACGCACACGCATGAGAGCCAGGCAAAAACCACAGAGAGGGCAGAAGCACACCAGCGAGGTCAAATCACAGACGACGTCACAGAAGCCAATCACAAACAGGCGCGGGCAGCCGGGAGTGTGCAAACATAAGACAAGTGCACATACACACACGCGCGCACGCACACACACAGGCGACCAGTGCCAACACCAACACCACCACGAGGGATGCAGGAAGAAAGGAAGACAACGAGAGAGAAAAACAGAACAGGCCATGAATGTTTAACCTTCCAGCAAAAGCCGCTTCACCCCGCATCAAACATCCCACAACCGTGTGTGTGTGTGTGTGTGTGTGTTTGTTGATGGAGCTGCATGTGCATTTCTGATTTCAGCTCCACAACCCAGACGCTGCTATCAGACAAGGCGTGTTGTTCCTGACCTGGATAAAAACAAGAAGTGGCGTCTTCACTCTAAATAATTCAAAACCTTTCAGCTATTTACTAAAACATCATTAGTGTCTCAGCTGAATTCTTTATTTCTTCAGAAACTTGTCTTTATCGATTGATATATTTATCTAAAACTGTGTTTTTAAATTGTCAGCAGGTAGGAAATCTTTTCCCAGCAGGATTTTTACCTCCGCCAAGGAAGTTATGTAATCACGTCGGTTTGTTGGTTGGTCTGTTATCAACATTGTGGAAAAAGTTATGGACGGATTGCATTGAAACTTTGTGGAAAGGTGGGTCTTGGGCTAACTAAGAATCCATTAAATTTTTTTGATGATGCGGATCACTGTGTGGATCCAGGAATTTTTTTTAAAGGATTCTTTATCATTGAGAGATAGGTCTTTGACATAGTTGGGCATAACCCAACAATAAATGACAAGAGGGCTTAGCAAAAAATGACAGTGTAACTTCTTCAATGACTCTAAGAGATATCAGCTGCTGATCCAGATCACGGAAGTATTCCGGATACCAGGATCCAGAACAGACGAAAATAGGGGGACTCCGGAGTGTCAGTCACTGTGAGGCAACACACTGAGATATGAACATGTAACAAACAGCTTTCTCCCATACATTGTTTGTGTTGGGGAGAAATAAAATGTTTTTTAGTATATATGGTGTTCTTATTGTTGTTGGTGACTGATTTGAGCTGTGTCGGAGGTCTGCGCTCTCTGAGTGCCAAATTCTTTTCTTGTAAATTTTTTTTGGCAAAAGTCATGACTAAAAGAAATAAGAGAATGGTTAAACAATTATATTTTATTATAATAGATTTTATATTATAAATACATTAGATATATAAAAGTTGTACGTTTCTGCTTTAGTGCAAAGGTTACACTGATTGCAGTCTGCATATATAAAAAATAACCACATATTTACAATTTAGATTATAATATGTATCGATTATCTTTCAGACATCGTAGTTCAATCATTTCTGATTATTAACTGAACAGCTGCTTTTCACTTGCCTGACCTCAAAATATTCAACCTGGAGTGTGTGTGTGTGTGTGTGTGTGTGTGTGTTTTCGAACATAAGCTCTACAAATGCCCCTGATTAGTTTGTAAGAAACCAGAACACCAAAAAAAAAAAGAAAAAGGTCAATCGGTGGATTTAGCAGTGACCGAACCAATCACAGCAAGACCAGGCGGGAAGTGGACCAATGAGAACAGAGAGGTTGAGAATTGGACAGTCCCACAACCTGAGTCTGTTTTCCCACATAAACACACGCCGAGAACAACGCGCACACAACCGGACACACACACACCAGACCATACAGAGCTCATACTCTGTATGTCTTTGCTACGGTGAACACACAGCTAACAGTGCGTGTGTTTGTGTCTCCCTTGTGAACTGTGTGTGTGTGTGTGTGTGTAGGTTCATACCTTGGGGAGGTTGTCTTTGTACTGGCATTGCTTGAAGGCGTCGCTGTAGAAATCTGCGGCTTGATTGGCCAGTTTTGCGATGACGGCGTCCTTCATCTTATCTGTTGAGCGGAGATACGTTTAAAGACCAGAGAAAACCTCGCGGACGTTTAGACAGGCCGTCAATCACTTAGAGGCTGCAGAGATTCAGGAAGTGGCTCGTCTTAAAAACATCTTCCCTATTCCCACACGCACCCTATAAACAATGAAACTTAACTTACTAAAAGCTGAAACTCCACTTGTAAGCAAATTATTGCTCTAATTTTTCTACAAATACATAATTTCAAAACTGCTCTGCTGGAAAACGGGAACAAGCAAACTCTGCAGACAGAACTGGGCCAGAAGCTGCGTGCAACCCGGACCAAAACTGCTCCTGTCACCGCTGAAAATTAATCACCAGACCCAAAAAAAAAAAAAAAAATAAAAAAACTGCACGGGTGTGTAATTAAGGAAGACATTCGTTCAAAGCACAATCTGTAACAACTTCACAACAACTCAAGCTTGCACTCCGAGCACATTTTTAGCCCTGTCTCCACCCCTGGGGGCCCAGATCGAGCTGCTGGGCCTCTGGTACCTGAGGTGGCCTTGAGGAAGAAGACCTCCTGGGCCTGGGCCAGCATGATGAGGCTGAGCGTGCCCACGGTCTCGGGGGAGATGTCCATGGTGGGCTCCCTGTTCAGAGCGGACAGCACCGTGTCCTTGATGTGGCTGAACGCTCCGCTGGCCAGCTGGAGAGAGAGGGAGAGAGAGAGAGAGAGAGAGAGAGAGAGAGAGAGAGAGAGAGAGAGAGAGACACGGATCAGACTCGGCGGCCGAGATGGGAATCCACATCGCCACATTTAGTTTTTTGCCCCAGAAAGAGTTGAAGCGCCCAGTCCCCGATCCAGCACACCTGCGCCTTCAGGTCAAAAATCACACAGCTCCCGCCTCTGCCCCGCTCATCAGGGGGACGCTTTACGAGCACGATCAGCAGCACGGCTCACGGTTATGTAGGTGAAGGTCAAAATGCACGATCAGATCTAACAAAGAACAAGCTCGATGCCAGTTTTCAGTTGTGTCTGCAGACTGCAGCACAGCTGCTCTGGTTATGATCTCAAACTAAGATCCGGCACGTCTGTTCTTGTGAATTAAGCATCGACTCTGTCTGCAGATTTAACAGTGAGCACAACCGTGTGGGAGCTCATGATGAATAGTATCGACAGAACAAACTCAAAGATCGAGCTGGACTGGACACAAACTGTGACTGACTACTGCCACCTACTGCACAACCGTGGTGTTACTTAAATCTAACAAAGCCCATCTTTAAAAACTAATGACAGTTTTAACTTTCTGCACAGGAAAAGGATGCTTGAGATAAGTTTTAGTCAAAAGCGTGAATTAAAATCTTACAATATATGCGAGAAAATACATTACAGATGGTTTTCTTGGTGCAGATACCATCTGTAGAAAACCTTTGCGTGCCTCAGAAGCCTCCTGTTCGCTCCTTCTCAGAACACGAAATTTAACTGAGAACAACATGCCAAAGCTGCACGTTGCTGGTTCGGTTAGAGGAGCTCTGGAGCGGCTTTTATAATTGGAGCTTACATCACTGAAGCCTGAAATTAACTTGTGAATGGACGTAAGCTGAGGGTTATTTTCTTCTTTCCCTCTCCCGTCTGACTCCGCTGTCATCTCCACAAAAGGACATTTCTTTCATGAATTACACAGTGACTCGACTCTAAATCTAACGGCGACAAGACGGCTGCGGGCGGGAGAAGTGCCAATTAAAAGCAGAATCAATCATAGATAAATGGAAGCAATTTGACAGATAATGAAACTGCAGAGGGAAACGTATTGATATTACTCATCAGTGAAGATTTTATTACACATTTGTTGGATCTTAAGTGCGGTTATTGACCCCAGTGCTTGCAAAATGAGGAAAACTCGACATTTCTTCTGTGTAAACATTAGTACAATTAATAATGCTGTGTAAAATCCTTTTTTTTTTTTTTTTTAGCCCTTGCTGAGTACAGAAAATTCCAGTATAATAATTCATTGAGATGTAATTGAAATAATAAAACAGGGCTGGTTGCCAGCAAAAAAACAACGCAATCATAAAATTTTCAAAAATAATAAAGGGCTAGGGTGAAAACTAGCAAAATGTTAACACTCAGACTGTAAAATAAATTTAAGAACACAGTAAGAGTGATTAACGGTACAAAGTTTAAGGTCTTCTGGACGAGAAGCTGCCAATGTTTTCCCGTCTGAAGGAGACAGCGTGGATATTGTTCAGTTCTGTTTCGGCGTGGGCGGCCGTTTGGTTCTTTGTAGGAGTCCGTAAGTGAGGAAAGAAAAAAAAATAAATCGCCGACAACGACCGTTTGTACAGTAACCCACCTGGTAGTATTTGGCAGCGGTCTTCAGGCCTTCGTCGTTGTCCAGGTTCTGCTCCGAGGCGATCTGACTGGCCAGAGCGGCGGCGTTGAACAACACGCACGTCTTCTCGTAGCCCAAACTGGCCAGAGCTGAAAGAGGGAAACAAAGCCTTTGATGGACAGAACGGCTCGATTACCCACCAGGGTCCCCGTATCGGGAGTAATTTCATGTTCTGACACACAGAGAGAAACCAGCGAGCGAACAGAGGACAGGCTGCCATGTTTCCTGTATGGTTTGGATTTTGTGTCAGAGCTTTTTCTTTTCTCCTGAGTTGTTTGTGTGTTTTTTTTCCCCACCACATTTTCACATCAGAGCTTAAAAAACACGACAGTTTACTGCAGCAGATGCCTGACTTAGTGTCAGGATCACCTGAAAATATCTGTATTTGTGGCGCAGTGATTAAAACTGTTCCGCTTATGGCTTGGTTTAATCATCTTGAATCTTAAACTTCCTTCAGTGTTTTATCTGAACACATTTCACAAACACTATAAAGAACTCTGAATTGCATCGAGCCCAAACGGTGCTGTATAATTAAACTTTCTTCTGCCTACTTTGTCTGTTTCTGTTGCCCAGATTTCACTGAGCAGAATCTCAAACTTCTGAACTCCCAAAAGTGAGCACAGCGGACAACAGATTAGAGCGTAAACAAGAAAAATATCGAGAGTGGAGGCTTCAGTGGAGAGAAATATGAAGTGTTCATACTTCTGTGTCAAATCTATCTTCCAGCGTTCCTCCGGACCTCGCCAGACCTGTTTCTGAACGCAATTAATATGTGATTTCCAGAAAGCCGCGGTTCTCTGTGGGCGTGTGTTCACGGCTGAGACAAAGACGGATTTGAAGACAGAATGACAAACACGCACACGAGGGTCAAAGTCCGGACGCTTTCCCATAAGCCCTTCCTCTCCTTCCTGCCACTCGCTGCACCCATGTTAACGCGCGTGAGTGCTCATGCAAGACGCGCAAATGCGGAGGATAAAAACACTCACCTAGCTTGACTGAGCCGCCGAACAGCGATCCTTTATCGAAGGCGTCCTTCCATGTGAAGGTTAGGCAGAGCTGCAGAAACAGAGAGACGCTTTGTGTTGAAGCTCTTCAGAGTCTCGCCGACAGTCATATGCGCTCTCCGATCAATTACCTGGTTCTCAGAGAAGGGGAACTTGGGCTCCACGGCACACAGCTGGTCATAGTATCTGTGGGAACAAAATCGAGAGACGTCAGGAATTGAACCGTTTGCGTCTGAAGCACAAAAGTATGAAATGTCTTTATTCTTGATCTTGACTGAAAACTACAATACAAACTTGATCATGACTCTCGGTTACATAACAGCTGGGGCGAGGTGCGAGAAAACTCTGACACTGCAGACACTTGAGTCAGGAAAAATGCACACAGCTCCAGGGGCTTTCACCGTATCGGTATCTTCAGTATCTGAGTCGACGATGCGAACCGTCTATTATTAGAATTGACATCATGCATGAGGGCCAATTAGGAACTCCCCTAGGAGGCTTTTCTATCCTGTTTTTCTGGAATGGAATATAAACAAAAACACAAACAAAGCCAGTTCCTGAACTACCCGAATATACATTTGTCATCGAGGCGGACACGCACACACGTGCACAAAGGGAAGCTGATATAAGGTGTGTCTCCCGGCTCAGTGAGCGAAAGAAAGCGTCCTGCACAAACAATGGTCTCCATGGCAACACGGTGGCCGGGTGAACGATACGAGCCCGTCGCCACGGCTGCCTGCCTGACAGACGAAGTGCAAAGAGCCAAGATGTCAGCGGAGGCTGCTCGTTCATGGCTAATCAACCCGGACCAGGGATCTCTAAACACCTCAGGCGGCTGAGACAGGAAATAAATGTAAAACATCTATGGATTTAGGAATAAAAATGTATGACGAGATCAGCTGTTGCGAGAACTTTCCCCTTTCTGAGCAGTTTTAAGTAGATTTTCCTACCACTGTTCGACTCAAGTTCAGTCGAATCAACAAAGACTGCAACAGACATATTTGTGTACATGTTAGTGAGTGATTAAGGCACAATATCACATAACAACTGTTTAATTTAAATGAGTCACAACAAAGTAAATTATTAAAATCACAACCTAAATTCTTCTCATCTAAACGCTGATGCACGTCATCCAGACTACATGTTGGTAGTTCAGCATTCTTCACCTCTCAGGAGTGAAAAACCTGCATATTTTAAACATCCGTCTCAAAAGAGACATTATTTGGAGTTTTCAGAGATGATGTGCAGCGGCCCCACTGGGCCAGGACTGAAATATACAGCACTCATGCTTCTTGAATATAAATTAAGAAAAGACTGCTGTTGTTTAGAGGTGAGTAAATGTCGAGCTATGGACATTCAACACCCTGACACTAGTGTAATATTTCAGTCAAGACAAAAAAACCTGTGAGACAAATTCACATTGAATAAAGACAAAAAATAATCACGGCGGAGAGAAAATTGAATTTCAGCAGAGTCATACCTGGCCAGTGACATAATCTGAGCAAACTTTCTGCTTTAAATAACTCATGAGTCAGTGAGAACACCGACTTAAATTACAGAGGACAAAGTCTATATTTCACTAAGGAATGGAGCAAATAGGTTTATAAGAAGTGACCTTTAAAGATATGATGCGGTCAGTGAGGGGAAAAAAAATAAAAAAAAGATTTCTTCCGTTTTTTCAGCCACAATATAATGAGATGACATAATCACATAAGAGCAGGTAATAATAGCCAGGTGGCAATAATCTTGTGAGGGAAACAGAGGAACTTTGTCTTACCAACACACACTCATTGTACGTCACAGTTCCTCTATGCAAAGTAGGCCACAGTGCAACACTGTTTTTTCCCAAACTGTAAATATGAATGTGACAGAAACTGATATTGGATTTTATCTATAAATTAATCTCTGACATCCAAATGAAACTTTTCTATTTCTACAAACAAATGTCTTTCTCACACAGGAAGTCTCAGACTGAAGTGGGTCAGGCCAAAATAAAGGATTATTTTCAGTCTGCTGATAGAGAGTGTCACATGTTAAAAACTGGAGAGTGACCAGTGCGGTTGATGAGGGATGACTCAGCTGGATGACAGCGCTCACACAAACTCCAGATCCTAAATGATCATATGTGGTCTCTCTTGGCAGAGTTCATAAAGGCTGGACAAATAAAGGATGCCTTTAATTAGCAAAGTAATGCCCTGTAATGCCCTGGTGACCTGTCCGGGGTGCACCCTGCGTCCACCCATTGTTCACCTGGATCAGCGAGAGTGTCCTGCAATACTCAGTACATGAAGATCAATGGATGGATGGACAGCATTTCTTTACCAAACTTTCACACTGGGAAACTTAGACAATACCTCCATTGTCAGATTGATCAAAATCTAAAACATACTTGCGTCAACCAAACATTTTTTTGGGGTTAAAAATAAAATGTTTTTTTTTTTCATCCTCAGTCAGAAATAAACTGATCATCTGCTGGCATCTGTTGATGAAGACAAAACAAGACAGCAACTCAAGTTCTGGGAACAATGATCAATATTTCTTACTGTTTAATAACAACTAATATAACAGTCCAAAATTTTTGGACAATTATTATTAACTATATTGAGTGAATTTCACTTAGACGTTGAAGTTTCTGAGAAGATTAAACTGTGATTGTGATTTCATTATAGAAGTATAAAGATAGTTGATATTCACAAAAACATGTGGTCAAGCTTTAGTGGGATGTCACACTAATTTTAGACCAACATTTTCAACTATATTAACCTGTTTTCTGGTTAATCTCCCCATTTGCTCTGTGTTTTAGAGCTGCCTCAGTGAACCATGTGGACTCGTCTTTCAGACATTTACAATGCAAAGGCCAAGGCGACACATGACAACCAGCTCAGATTACATGACAAATCTTAGTTACTCAACATGTGACAGTCCATTCAAACAGAGTAACATTTTCACTGGCCTCCCGGTTAAGCCTACTAACACTGACAGGTCGTTCAGATTCCTTCTTTGTAGCACTGTCGCTAGACTTTAGCTGCGTCGTTAGCCGCTACAGGCTAACCGTCTGGGTGCGGCAGTGACAGCGCCAGCTCTCCGCCTCAGGTGAAGTGCCACCGCCCGGGGAGTCCCGGCTGTGTGACCAGGACCTGGTTTATGGAGGAGTTTTTCTCCCACCTGAGTACGATCTCCAGGGAGCTCTCGTGTTTGTCCAGCGGCCTTCCCAGCGCGTTCTTGCGGAGCTTGTTGAGCTCCTCCACGGCGCGGATGTACTCCGTCTGCTCCTCGCCCGCAGGATACGTAGCCGTCACAAACTTAGACAGCGGCTTCACCAGGTCCACCTCAGAGGATTTTTTCAATGGTACTGAAATAAACGTTGCCATTTCGGCCCCGGTCTGCGCTGTATTGAATCAGAAAAACACGGAGACGGAGAGTGGCCAGCGAACACAAACAACAGCGGAGGACTCACTTCCTGGTTTCTAACGAGGGACGTCGATGACGTCAAGGCGGAAGGGGAGCCGCACTGCGCATGCTCAGAAATGTCTCAGACTTTCCATTAAATCTGATGCCTTATTCTGTTAAGGTGTTTCAAATATATTTCGAAATTGACCTATATATTACGAAGTTGACTCAGCAATTTGACGTTGGTGGGAGAGACAGAATTAATCTTACGTTTCAATATAAGTGGTTCGTTTATTAAAACATCTTTACATTTATATTCTTTCATGCTATCTTTGTGTTTGCAGAAACATCTCAAAATGCCTGATTTTTGTGCTGCCTACGGCTGCTCCAATGAGCGTAGCCTCCAGACCAGAACCTGTGGAATCACCTTTCACAGGTGAGACATGACAATATAATGACTTTCTTTTTATTAGGACACTGTTTATGTACAGTTATGTAAAGTTATGCTGCACAGGAACACCATGGCTGTGTGATAATATTGCAAGATTGGTTTTGACCCTAACTTTTTAGAAATTTACTATCTACTTACATCTTGTTTAATTAGATTTTCTCTTGCTGAAATTCACAATTTTTGCATTGGCTGAATATGTACACAAATGACCCCAACATAATGTATTTTTGTCCTTGTCCTTAATGTTAAAGGAGAAAAGGTAGAACGTATTGACAATAGGTTTTATGTATGAGTACTTTTCCTTCCATTTTTAAGGTTTCCTAAAAGCGGAGAGCGCAGAAGACAATGGGAACTTGCACTTAAAAGGGATGATTTCGTGGTTAACGATCGGTCCCTGGTCTGCAGCGACCACTTTCACAAAGAGCACTTTGACAGGACCGGGCAGACTGTCAGGCTGGTGCTGTGCCCAAAATCTTTAATTTCCCTGCTCATCTTCAAAGGGTATGTTTATCACTGGCCCACAAGAATTTGAGGTGGATATTTAAATGTCTGATTTAATGTCACATTTCCTGTAAGTTAAGGGAAACATAAAATGTTGTATTTTACACAACATTTCAATATTTAACTGTTTCTTTTAGCCTACAGCAACAAGAAGCACAGCTGCTTCAAGGCGAGCAGAAGAAAACCTGCCGGAATCTCAGCAGGATGAACCTCCGCCTGATGTTGTCAGTATTTAAAGGCATGTGGAATGTCATTAACAAATGAGAGCATCATATGGCCTGTCATTACACCGTTCAACACAATGGTGCCCAGGAACGGCTATGATGGTGTTACTAGAAGAGCCCAGTATCATGTGAGGTGGTATTCTGTGTAAAGGGAGGGAGAACCACTGGTTCTGTCACATGCTCTATGCCACACATGCACTGTGATGAATAAACATGTACAAACTATGCCAAAGGGGAACCTTTGCAGACAGAACAGACATTTTTTTTATCAGAAGACATAAAACATATTTTTGCCTTATACACAAGCCCATGACTATTATTATTAATATTTTTTTTTAATTATTATTGTTATTATTGTGTTTATATGTTATTCAAAATCAAAAGGCAGCCACTGAAGAGATGCAAACGACCCGGAAAAGGGAATCCTGTGACCACCTGTATGTGTTGCCTTCGTGGCCCAAGGCTCTAAAAGCCAAACTTGATGCAGCATCAAAATTGGTACGCAAATTGCAGCGGGAGAAGAGTAATGCCATGGCGAGGGAACGGAGGGCGGAGAAAAACATGCATGCTCTTCTGGAGGAACTGAAAGACAAAAACCTAATAAATGAAGAACTGAAAGACAAACTTGAATGTTACTCAGGTAAAATAAACAATTACATTAAATTTTTTGTGTGTGTTATTAGATTTCCTGGTTACCACTCTAAGGAGACGTACTCAATCACGTTTCTTAATTGCATTTCAGATCTTCCGGTTCATCTCCTCTCGAAGCAGGGTGTGGAATACACGAAAGCCCAGAGAGATTTTGCACTTACCCTGCATCTGCATGGCCCTAAGGCTCATGACTACCTGAGAGAAACTAAAGATTCACCTCCCACACCCTAGTTCATTGCAAAGGTATTCTTCATCTCTAAGTTGAACTGCATTAACAACTAAAGCTACAGACTGCAGTATATTCAATGATTAAAATTACTGGTTGAACCGTTGATACATTTTGGTGTTGCAGTAGTTGTTGGTATTTCCACTGTTCAAAGTGGGTTATTGGGTTATTTCTTGGGTTAGCGGTTCATCTGGTGAGTGACTAAATGGTCTATGTCTTTTAATTGTATCAAGGTGGCTGAGCTCTCTGGATGCACAACCTGGACTAAACCAAATGATGCTTGACATGCTTGGAAGACGGCGCCAGGAAAATGAAGCCAAGTATGGCTGTGTCACTCTGATGCTTGATGCCATGGCCATCAAAAAGCATATTCAGTATGATCCACAGACACAAACCATGCGTGGATTCGTGGACATGGGGGATCACTTGAATAAAACTGACATTGCTTCTGAGGCTCTTGTCTTCATGGTTGTTGGGCTCCAAGGTTATTTTAAAGCTCCAGTTGGGTATTATTTGACCAAGAGCCTAACACCAGAAACACAGAGAGTCTTGGTAGTGCACGCTTTGGAAGAACTTCAACAGCGCCAGATAAGGGTGGTGTGCATTACAAAGGATGGCCATGCATCCAACATTAGCATGCGCACGCAGCTGGGATGTGACCTGAAAGCAACACCATGTGAGCCGTTGAAGACTCATTTCCCACATCCAAGAACCCGTGACAAGGTTTTTGTTATGTTGGAATGTGACAGCGCAGGATGACATGGAGTTCCTAGCAGCCGGAGCAATGTCATCTACTGCTCAGACGTACAGCATAGATACATCTACCAACCTGTCGGCTGCAGACATGTCTTCTGCAGAAGGAGAAGATCTCACATCCCCATTCGCTGACATTCCTGCCCTTGTACATGACCACAGCTGCCTTCCCAAGCACTTCGATGGTCTTGTGGACAACATTCTTGTGTACATTTCAGGTAGAGGTCGATTGATGGTAGATTTAGTCTATAGCTGATTATTTTTCCAAGGCTTTTTAATTATAAGCTATAACATGAATCTGTTTTTCGCTGATTTCAGGATTTGTAGTGCGACGCACTCTTGAGAAGCTGTCCTGTGATGTCTGCCGGGCCAGTCTTGTGATGGATGCTGAATCTGCCCGTAAGGACCAGAGCTACCACCTGCTGACTCTGAAGAACAATGGAGGTCTGGTCATTCCATCTCAAGGGACGGTTAAGGTCATCAGGGCAGCAGAGTGGGTCGTTCGCCAGGCAGCAGCAGACTGTAAACGATCACATCCCATCAAACTGTTGGAGGTCCTCTACATGGTGCGGGAGAGGATCGGTTCAGAAGACGTGTTTTTGCTGGGGGAGCACATCAATGACACGCAATACGGCATCAACAGTCACCACCATACACTGTTGAGCTTTGGTGTCTCCATGTTTTTCAAACTGAGGCTGCACCACAATCGCCAAAATGACATTGCTTCGCCTGCAGCGTAACAATGAGAGGCAGAAGCTCAACAAAACCGTTCTTTTCAAAGGACATTAGTGTGATTCCAAAGTCAGTGTGTACATATGTATATTAGGGTGACCCAGCGTCTTCTTTTGCATTTTATAAATTCGCAAAAATGTCCGGTATTCAACTTTTTTCATAGCACAATTACTGTTTTCCCCTCTACTCTGTTTTGTGTTTGTTAGTATTTTGATGAGACTCTTCTATTATTTATCTTATATTACAATTACTAAGAGATGTATTGGTGAAGCTGGATTTCATAACAGAGGAGTTCATATTTAGAACACTTTCTACTTATTTGAAAAGAATCCAAGAGGGCTGTTGTTAGAAGTTTACAGATTTCATTGTATTTTATTACAGAAGTTTTCCTTTGCATCATTCAAGCATAATAAAGCATGTTCATCAACTTCCAAGAAACCTATCTGAATTTGTGTGTCGAGGCCCTGCCGATTGTCCTTTTTTTTGCAAATCAAAATATGGTCACCCAAGGGTATAATAATAATAATATATAATATATAAGTTTTTTTAATTTGTCATTATGTATTTTTTATTTATTGTTGTTTCTCTGTTTCACAATATTTGCTTTTATGATTTATTTTATAAATACTTATATATTTTTGGTCTATTATTTTACATATTAAATATTGATAATAGAATTTTGGTGTCTGTGTGTGTGCAGTGATGTGACCAGTCCACTTAATGTATTTATATTAAAGTCCGTGGTTATAACTATTTGTAAACATGCAGTGTAATATCTACATGTCTGACGTTTATAACAAACCGAGTCGTTTGAAAACTGAGCAATCAGTAGTTATTTCAAAGTTGATGCTCCATTGACATTAATGTGATGAGCGAGCGAGAGGCCCTGTACCAAGATGGCCGCCATGTGACGACGTCACTCCCCATTGGGTTACAGCGCGCATGAGCCATCTAGTGTTTGTGTATATATATATATATATATATATATATATATATATATATATATATATATATATATATATATATATATATATATATATATATATATATATATATGGTGGCGAACACAAACGACAGCGGGAGACCCACTTCCTGGTTTCTAACGAGGGTCGTCTATGACGTCATGGCGGAAGGGGAGCCGCACTGCGCATGCTCAGAAATGTCTCAGACTTTCCATTAAATCTGATGTCTTATTCTGTTAAGGTGTTTGAAATATATTTCGAATTGCATTTTTTGGGATTGTTCCTAAAACATGTTTACTGTTTGTCGTCGATCGCTTTGTTTTTATGCAAGCATGCAATTGTATTCATATCCAATTACTATTTACAGCATGTAATCAACGCTAATATTTTGAAGATAAGCCACTACTGAGTACACCCACAATCCCAATTAGTATTTAAATCTTCATTCTGATTTTTTTAAGTTTCTCACAAGTTTCTGTTAACAGAGAGAGAAAAAAATCCAGCTCTATACCTGCATTTGTTCACAATAGTAAATTATGGATGAATAGATTCCAGTCAGCAAAAACTGTACAGAACAAACACTGAGGTAATTTGTTCTTTCAGATAATGGTGATAATGATTCACTTAATAAAAATATATGTTGTGTAGCCATGGAATGAACTTTTAATGTAAGGGATTACCAAGGAAAATTATGTAGTCTCACATTTTCTGTAATCTGGAGTACATCTTTTGGAATATCAAGCATTAACTGGACTTTGTTGTTCACTGATCATTTATTAACCATCCCATAATAATTCAGCAGAACAGCAGAGAAAGTTATGAAATCATTTATTCCCAGCACATGTGGTTGTGTACATCTCCAGCATATGATACTGTGCACATGAGAAGCATCATCAACATCGGGCTGTACATCAACAGTGGTCACCTTTCCTGCACTAGCACTCTCTCACACACGATCTCACACACACACACACACTCACACACACACAGACGGACGGTCAGGCCTTCAGCGGACCAAAGCCTCTCACCACAGTCAGTCTGACTCGGGATCACATCTGCTCTACTCTCACTAATTTCTGGGTCGACATGTTACTGTGTGGCGGTGCTTGTTTCCTTCGAAAACCACGAGAGCTGTCGTGCTGCTCCGAGGTTCAGCGGAACAACAACACTCTTTCTTCAGTCTTGACATGTTTCCATCTTTTTTTTTGTTCTTCTCATTAAGCGGACAGGAGGGTGAGGCTGTAGGACTACTGACTACACATCAAGCTTGGATTTTTGTGAGATTCTGTGCAGGCTTGGTCTCTAATGTCTGGAAAAAAGGAGGAGGGGGGGGGGTGGGGGGGGGGAGTTACACACTGACAAAAAAAAAAAAACATCCGTTCCACCTGTCGCCATTGTCCACATGCTCTTTACTAAATATCAAGCTAAACAACAATTTCATCATACCAACAGGAAAATGTTTTGACAAATGACATGAAGTTTTCTTTCCGAGGATAAAAATAAGGATACACATGCACACGCGCGTACACTCATACACACACTGACACGCCGAAGTGTAAACTGTGGACACTTCAGAAGATGTCAGACTCTGTGTACCAAAATTAATAAGTCAGCTGACTCAGAGGAGCTGTGAGGTCTGCCGTCACTTTTCAGAGATGCACTTCAAACTCCCGACCTGCA